>NC_041388.1:577084942-577113122 GCF_002162155.2 Triticum dicoccoides | reverse complement strand
AGCACAGCACACGATACGATCTGCCCCTGCCACAAGTCTCACACACACACACACACACACGTCCCTCGCTTTACACCCTTCCTTCTCTCTCTCTCTCTCTCTCTCTCTCTCTCTCTGTAGCAAGAAAGATCCTGCACGCACCCTCCCCGTCGCTCCCTCCCCCTATTTAACCAACCGCGGCCACCGGAGATCGATCGGTCCATCCATCGATCGGGGCGGACGGCCGGGGAGAAACCCAGCCCAGAACCCCAGCTCCTCTCCAGCCGCCCGCCATGACCTAGCCAAAACCCCAACCCTTTCAGATCCATCCATCCATCCATCCGCCCAGTTCGTCGCACGCCCGCCCGCCCCTTTGATTTATTTTAATTATTTCTCCTCCCCACCGAATCTCGCCGCATTCCGTACGGCCCTATATATTTCCTCCCCTCCCCTCGCCGCCGATCCGCCACGCAGCCGCGCGCGCGCGCCTCCTCCAGCAGCGGCGCGGTCCACGGTGAGTGGTGTTCGTCTCCAGGCTTTTTCGAGCACGCGTGCGTGCGTGCGTGCCAAGTGTTTCTCTCGTGTTCGCCTGCGTTTCTGCTGCTTCTCTGTGGTACCAGATCCGTTCTACCATCTTCCTGCGCAGCATCGGTCTGTGGTTTTCAAAAGCGCCCACGTAATTTTCCCTGTGGTCTCTTGCGTGTTTCGGTCGTCGGCGGCCTGCGAGCATGGCGCAGCAGCGGAGATCAGCTCGTACCGCGCTGCGCGGCTCCATGGCAGGCCCAAAGCCGCTTTTATCTGCCTGCAAAAGTGTCGTGTTTTTGGCTTCCATTTCGGTTGGGTTTTTCCGCTGCTTTGCGAGGCCTTCCCCTCTTTTCTTCTGCCTTCGCAGCGGCGTCAGCCAGGAACCACCACATGCGCTGCTGCTGCTCGACGCAATGCCTTCGTCGCTCCACAATTCGCGTCGCCCATCGTTTAGCCTGTATTTTGAAATTTTGACCCGTCGTGTTTTGGGACATCTACCCGATTTTTCCGCATGCTTTTCTGTTTGGGTCGGTAATGGCAGCAAGGAGCATCGGCTAGGGTTCTACTCTTCGATCTGATTCCTTTTAATTCTTCGATTCGATGGGCAAGCTTTCGCAGTTCTATTCGCGTGCGCCGATCTTGGATGGATCGGCGTGTGGTTAATTCGTGCGCTTTTGTTCTTGCGGCAGACAACGCGGAGGCAGATGGACGCGGAGGCGGTGAGGACCACTCCTCCGTGCGCGGCTCAGACGCAGGACTCCCCCATGGTACGTGCGTGCGTGCCTACCTACGTACCTGAAGATCACCAGCTTTTCTTTTGCCAGTCCGGTTTGCTTTTGCCTTTTTGTTCGTCTCTGGGGCAATCTGTTGGATCTGTCTACCTTTTAATCAATGTGTGTGTGTGTGTGTGTGTGTGTGTGTGTGTGTGTTAACGTTACGTTTGATACGACGGGATGTTTTATGCATGTGCCCCCGACCACGGTGTATGTGGTGTCAGTTTGTTACATCAGCATCGAAGTGGTAGATGGATCACTAGTTGCCCAGTTAGTTCCGTGTTAATGCGTTCTCGCTTAATTAATTAACTTACGAAATTTATGTACGTACGTGTTGCCCAAGTTAGTAGGCATCTGAAAAGTAGAATCGGAGTCTGGATTGCATTCCGGATGGAAAAGATGGAAGGGCTACTAGTGCGTGGTACTGATCCGGATCCTCATGCTAAACGGAATGTGATTTGCAAATTAAATGAACAGAATTCTGTTGAAAAGCATTAATTAATGTTGCTAACTGGAGTTGTAGGGGTAGTTGCTAATTAAAGATGCTCCTGTTTGCTGTTAATTAAGGTGAGGTCTCATGTCATTATGATGGTCTGTTGATGATGCATGCACCAGTAGTACATTTTGGGTGCAACTGATCCTTGAACAGCTGACACCTGTGAAGTGCAGTGCTAAATCTGCTTTAGAGTACACTGAGAAAACAAAGACTGAAAGTAGCTTGCTCAGCTAGTGCCACTTTCAGCAACTTTTTGTTGATTTTTCTGGATCCATTTGTTATTGGTGCAACTAGAAATGATGTTTTCTCAATTCGTCCCGAATACTTATGTTGCGGATGCTTGCATGGCTAAAACTAGTACTGTAGTTCGATTTCAGTTAGTCATTGTCCAAAGTCTGAAAATGTGTCCAAGACTAAATATTGGCTACACACAAACCCCAAATATGGAGCAGATGAGACTAACCACACAGTACACAATAGCCAGTATCTGCGATTTGTTAGATTATCCAACAAGAACAGGAAACAAATTATTCTGAAGGTACAATGTGGTGTTGAAACGTGTTTCTCTTTAACATGACTGGGTCTTCCCATCACACACGTCCACCCCCCAAAGCATTTCCATTTCAGTCCCA
This sequence comes from Triticum dicoccoides, assembly GCF_002162155.2. Lineage (NCBI taxonomy): Eukaryota > Viridiplantae > Streptophyta > Magnoliopsida > Poales > Poaceae > Triticum > Triticum dicoccoides. The sequence continues at coordinate 577,110,717 of NC_041388.1, read as the reverse complement.
CTGTTCTCCTTGTTTCTCTTTATTTACACGAATCATGCATCTGTCTCACCTGTTCTGGCTGTACAACCTTTTGCAGAGGCCACAGGTGCCCAGGTTCTACTACAAGAAGAGGCCTGCAGGCCACAACAGAACTGGCAAGGATGATAGCAGCCCCAAGATCCAACCGCCCAGCTCGCCCGTGAGCAGGCAGAGCCTGTCAACCTCTGCCATCCCCACCTATCATGCTGGTGAGTGAGCAATGCTGGTCTCGGACATGGAACGTTTGTGCAATCCTCCATTAATTCCTGTTCATGCCAAGTTGCTGAAATTGGTTTTCACCTGGTGATTTGGTCTGGTCAGCAGGAGGGTTCTACGAGATCGACCACGGCATGCTGCCCCCCAAATCTCCAATCCATCTCAAGTCCATACGCGTGGTTAAGGTAAGAATTCTATCTTCTCTTCTGTCACTTTTCACCGTGCAACGCTGGTGGCTCTAGAGAGAGTGAGAGTGCGCCTCACTGTCACTGTTTCTTGGAGTACGAGGTGTTTGATCTGGCTTGTTTCTGATGTGATCTCCGGCTGTGTGTGTAGGTGAGCGAGTACACGAGCCACGACATCACTGTGAGCTTCCCGTCCCTCCTGGCGCTGCGGAGCTTCTTCTCCTCGTTCCGGGTGCCCAGCTCCGGGCCAGAGCTTGACGAGCGCTTCGTCATGAGCAGCAACCACGCCGCGCGCATCCTGCGCCGCCGGGTGGCCGAGCAGGAGCTCGAGGGCGAGATGCACCAGGACAGCTTCTGGCTTGTCAACCCCTGCGTCTTCGACTTCAGCGCGTCATCTGGCCCAGCAACGGCACAAGACGCGCTGTCGTCGCCTGAAGCTCCACCGGCTCCGCCCAAGGCGCCGGCGGTCACCTCCTGCCTCCTCGCCACCCTCAAGTGCGATGGCACCGGGTGGGGCGTGCGGCGCCGCGTCAGGTACATTGGCCGGCATCGCGATGTTGCCAAGGAGACCAGCATCGGCGGCTACGAAACAGAGGCCAGCGTCAAGGAGCTGCAGCGCCCGGCGCAGGAAGATGACAGGAGGAGGAGCTCAATCAGAGCCAAGAGGAAGCGGGAAGAAGCAGAGGGAAGCAAGGACAAGCCCGGCAACCCGGCGAAGAAGAAGAAAAGCAAGGCATACAAGAGCCCCAAGAAGCAGAAGAGGCGCCACGTGGAGTCAAGAGACGGCGACCCTCGGCGCGGCAAGGACCGGTGGTCGGCCGAGCGGTACGCGGCGGCGGAGAGGAGCCTGCTCGAGATCATGCGCTCCAGCGGCGCCACCCTCGGCGCCCCGGTGATGCGGCAGGCGCTGCGGGAGCAAGCCCGCAAGCGCATCGGCGACACCGGCCTCCTGGACCACCTGCTCAAGCACATGGCCGGAAGGGTGCCCGATGGCAGCACGGACCGGTTCCGGCGCCGTCACAACGCGGATGGCGCCATGGAGTACTGGCTGGAGCCAGCCGAGCTGGCTGAGGTGCGCCGGCAGGCCGGCGTGGCTGATCCGTACTGGGTACCGCCACCCGGGTGGAAGCCCGGTGATGACGTGTCCCCAGCTGCCGGTGATCTCCTGATTAAGAGGCAGACGGAGGAGCTCGCTGAGGAGCTCAATGATGTCAAAAGGTATCCATTTTTTCTGACTACCATCGCTGTTTCCTCCTGCAGTAGAGCAAATTATTTGATTTCCAACATTGTTTCCCTTCTTGGTGATGTCAAGGAACATGGAGCAGCTGAGTTCTAACATGGTGGAGCTGGGCAAGGAAGCGAAATCTGAGGCTGAAAGAGCTTACAGTTCATGGAAGGTAACCATGCATGTCCTTCATATTAAAATAAAATCCTGTCGATTTCCCTATCCAAGCATTTCCCTCTGTTCCTCTTTTCTGTACTTCTGAGGAAAGGTGATTTCAAAAATACAAAGTTTTATTGCTGCATCAAACACACAAAGTTCTCTTGCGGAATCAAACACACAAAGTTTACAACATGATTTACCCCACATCTCCCAACCACCCAAAGAAGGAAGTTTGCAGTTTCTTCAGTTGATCAAATGTTATTATGCAGTGTTAGCCCAGATTATGTGTTTTCTGAATTTTCTTATGGGTATAATGGAAACCTGGGACCTGTAGATACTTCCCTCTTTAGTTCTTTCTCAGTCTATGAAGGTGCATATATGTGAAGAAACTGCCTACATTGTGAGGGAAAAAATCATTCTTGAACATAACCCTTTTGGAACTGCACTTCTGATCATCTTTAATCTGGTCTCCCAACTAACAATGTATAACAAGGTGTTAAGCACATACTTAGTTTTTAATTAAGAATTTGGTTTCATTGTTTCTGGTCTACTCTTTACTATATCTAAGCCACTCCTTTGCTTGTTTTGTTTCTCAGGAAAAGTACCAGAAGGTGGTTAAGGCAAATGAAAAGCTAGAGAAGCAGGTGTCGTCTTTGAAGGTAATTAAGTGCCTTCAGAAATTCTAACAGTTCATCCCAGACTAAGCAAAATGTACATGTTAGTGTTAGTTTTTTCAGAGAATTTAGCATTAGTTGATCACCATTTTGATCCTTTTTAAAACTATATAGCTATATATATGCACATTGGTCAGCATTTGTTAGCTGCAAGTAAATATATGACCTTTGCATTGTTGAATTACAGGACACCTACGAGAATGTGGTTCAGAAACACAGTAAGTTAAAGAAGGAGGTGCGGTCACTGAAGGTACACTCATGTTGCTAACTGAATTTCCACTATTTGCATACCACCATTGCATTGTGATACCTATCTATCTAACTAGGCCATGAAGGTTCTTAAGAATGTCTTTATTCAGTCAACATGTTCTCTGGTTATTCTGCTCTGCAGTTCATTCTGACAGTTCTTCTTTTTCCTTTCAGGATAAGTATGACTTTGTAGTTGAAAAGAATGATAAGCTGGAGGAGCAGATGGCTTCTCTCTCTAGCTCCTTCCTGTCTTTGAAGGTAGGTAGCACAGTAGCAGAGCCCTCTCTTGCATACTCTGCACAGAATTACTGAACTCTGTCCAGGCTATCTGTGTTCCTGGACTAAATAGTTGTGTTCCATTTTGACTACACAGGAGCAATTTCTGTTGGCAGAGAAGCTGAAGAGTAGTGGAATGGAGGAGGTGGCTGTTGTGGGACAGAACGAGGGCAGGCGGGCGCTAGACTTTGGTGGTGGTGAGCAGAGCCAGAGCCAGAGCCAGATCAGGCAGCGTTCAGATGTTACCGCCGTCGAGAAGAGGACGGCGAGGAAGAGCAGCTTCCGCATCTGCAAGCCACAGGGCACGTTCCTGTGGCCAAGCAGCGGCGGCAGGGACATGAGCGGGAGCGGGGGAGGCAGCAGCGGCATCAGCATGGACCACCACCAGCTCCCCCGCATCGGCCGTGCCACGGCAGTTGAGGTGGTGATGGCGGAGGAGCAGGCGATGCTGGGGGCGGGGGACTACTTCTCCACGCCGCCATCGGCGTCCTCCACCACCAACGCCGGCAAGCTGCTGGCCCTGCCCAGCCCCAGGTCACCCCTCCAGCCACAGCCTCTCTTCACCGCAGGGTTCACCGTCCCGGCCTTGCACCCCTTCGCCGGCCTCACCTTGCGCCACATGGTCAGTAGTACACTTGCCTCTTCGTTTCTTCTTCTTCTTCCCGCCAAATCAAAGGCAGCAAGCTGACGCTGATCGATCAATGATTGTTGTGTTTGCTTGCTGTGCGCGCGCAGGATTCGCCGTCGTCGCCCTGCGGTGCTAGTCTGTTGCAGCAGGGGGGGAGGAGGATGGCCATGCCCAACCTGGAGGCCGGAGGGATGAGCACCGTGGGCACGGACCTGGCCCTGGCCACTCCCTCCTACTGCTGAAGCTCAGCTCCTTCCCTTCCCCTCCCCTGCATATGAGATGCCACGATCGGTACGGTACGGTGATCATCATAGGTTAAGATAAAAACTGCACAAACACATAGAGAGGATAAGATAAAACCAAAAAAAAAAAGAGATAGATTAACGAAAGTGAGAAACAAGTTACTACATGGTCTCGGCGGTTCTCGATTACAGTCAGTCAGTCAGTCAGTCAGTCACACCTTGGTTACAGTCCAATAGCAGCAGTTTGCAATTTATTCGTCGTCAAAAAAGTTTCTAGTTGGTGTCGAGGATGGATGTATTGCCTTGCCGGAAACGTGACTTTGGTTGGTGGTTCGCCAATGCCTGTTGACTCCAGTATGTCTTTCTGTTGCTACCTTCGACTGCCCTTTTTGTGACACGTTTCAAATGGAATGGAATGTGTGTTTTGTGGGCGAGGGCTCCATATCTATATATAGACTTCATATCATTCTGATTTTTTTTTTCATTTCCTGCTGAACAGCTATATTCTCGAGTGTGACACCGTGCATATCTGGTCGATCACACATTCACACCTAGTAGGTCGTTTGAATTCTACTATGTAGGAACACCGATAAACTCGCTGTCTGACTATATCTTACTCTTCTATGTAGACCCCAAAATGACATTACCGCTAGCCCTCCATCCTAAAAATTATAGTGGTGCAGATCCTCGAAATATTTCAGGGGTGTCACGTGAGCATGCAAATTATAAAAATCATCATCCAGGTCTTCAAAGTGCAATAAGAGTCACCTCGTTTTTGCCTTATCGCTTTGATTTTTAGCATTTAGCACCTTCTCACTACATAATGAATCTGTTTATACACCTCTCGTGCTCGCACACCTTCACGAGTTTGCTGTCGCGCTTGCCTAATTCGCATTGGTTGTTAACATTGACGTTGCGACCAAGTGGAGGGTGCCTCGAACAACCACATCTTCGACATGTTTGTGGCTGAAAGGATCGAAATGACCCGAGGGGATGAATAACAACAATTGTAAATTTTAATTAATTATTAGTAACTTTAGGCCATACGGACTATAAAGGTGTGCATAAACTCGCTACAGTGAGGTAAGCAAACCGATAAGATGAATGCAACAACATGTAGTGAATGCAAGGTCAAGTGACGAAAATAAACCACAACTAAAGAGCCGGGGTTAGGGATAACTAGAGACTCTAGAGACGAGGATGTATCCCAATGTTACTTCCTTGGAGGGAAGCTAATCGTCGTTGGAGAGATGGGTGTTACCATAAAGACTCACCCCTATTCTCCTTGAGATATCGCAATGAATGTGTTTCTCAACAACTAGTGGTAACCCTCAAGGCGGCCTCCAAACCTTCACAAACGTTGAAGAAGATCACAACTTGATTTCTCACCGGGGACTCCTACCGCCCAGGGGTCTCTAACCTACAAGAATAACAAGACCCACCAAGGAAACTAGGGTGGGTCAACTTTTGGTTGTGGAAGTGCAGATAGAGCACTTCTCTTTCACTTCCCAAAAATTTTGAGTGAAAGGGGAGGGATATCTCCAAGTAATTTGAGCAAGTATAATGAATGCAAGAGAGAGGGGAGTTGTCACCTTCTTCGTGGGAAAGAAGGGAGGGGGGGTATTTATAGCTAGGGCAGGTATTGGGTCGGAAGTTTCAGGTAGGGACGGAAGTTCTGGGGAAGTTCCAGGTAGGGCCGGAAGGTCCGGGGTTTACAAAGATTTTGCATCAAAAGTCCAACCTCTCTTAATGCATGGACGCTCAGCGCTCGGAAGTTCTTAGAAGGTTCCAAGGTATCCACAAAGTTTGTTTGCGATGTAAACTCTCCTAGTCCGACAGAACCTGACCGAAAGCTGCCTCAGATGATCCTAGCTATTTGGAATATGTGCGTTAAGAGCTCATTCAAGGGCCCCCTCTCTCTCTCTCTCAGATTTTAGGCATGACTTTGAGTGCATTTTTGTATGTGTGCATGTAGTTGATTTTCACAATATGTCCAAGATGCATCCCGTCTTAACAGTATGGTTGCCTTATACGTACCCAATAGTATAAAATATAAAAATCATCAAAATAGAATTGTTCCATTGAACCTAGGCTTTTTTTCTTGAGGGTGGCTATATTTTTCTTTGAAATGTCAAAGATTGCCCCCTATTCCGCACAGGAATAGAAATTCCGCACAGGAATAGGAATTCATTCCTACAAACTAAAGAACTTCAAATATTTCTTTTCTTTTACAAAACTACTATCCTTTTTCGACAAAATTCCTGTAAGCAAGCTTTGGTTTTTATTTTATTTCTCTCTCTTTTGAGATTTTTCTTGAGGGGTCTCTTTTGAGATATAGGAGCGCCTTTACGTTGCTGCCAAGTTTGGTGGATCAACCGAATCAACCTGTGGTTGAGTTGGTTAGGTGGACAGTGGTATCCCTAACCCATCAGGGTTCAAACTCTGGTGCTCGCATTATTTCTGGATTTATTTCAGAATTTCCGGCGATGCGCTTTCAGTGGGAGGAGACGTTCCTGTCGACGACGAGGCGCCTACGGTGACTTCGTAAATCTTAAAATGATATGCCGGCTCAGTCTCTCGAAGGTGCTCATAGGGGTAGGGTGTGCGTGTGTGTGTTCATAGGGGGTGAGTATATACGCGTGTATATGAGCGCTTGTGTCTGTATTGATGCTAAAAAAAAAGTTTGGTGGATCAAACTTGAGCGCCAAGTTCCTTCGGACCGGGCCAGAGCCACTTTGCATCCGACCGGTATACCCCTTTGCCCCTAAAACTATTCAGTATTTACGGTCAGATTGCCACTAGGAGACAATCGTTTCGGTCCGCTCCTCCTCTCCCGCAGGGACAAATCCCCTCGTCCCGACACGACCGCTAGGGTTTTTCCCCGCCGCCGCCGCCGCTCCTCTGCCGCCGCCCGTCCGCCCGGATCAGCCTCCCTCCCCAAACCCGCGTCACCCGTCGCCGTCGCCGGCTTCCTCGCCGCCCCCACGTTCCCCTAGCCCAGGTTAATTAGCACCACCTCCCACCGCGATGGCGGCGGCGGAGAGCACGGCGCTGCCGGCGGACCCCCGGCGCGTCCGCAACACGTGCATCCTGGCGCACGTCGACCACGGGAAGACCACGCTGGCGGACCACCTCGTGGCCTCCTGCGGCGACGGCCTCCTCCACCCCAGGCTCGCCGGCCGCCTCCGCTTCATGGACTACCTCGACGAGGAGCAGCGCCGGGCCATCACCATGAAGTCCGCCGCCGTGCTCCTCCGCTACGGCGACGGCCCCGCCGCGCACCGGGTCAACCTCATCGACTCCCCGGGCCACATCGACTTCTGCTCCGAGGTCTCCTCCGCCGCGCGCCTCTCCGACTCGGCGCTCATCCTCGTCGACGCCGTCGAGGGCGTCCACATCCAGACCCACGCCGCGCTGCGCCAGGCCTTCCTCGAGCGCCTCCGCCCCTGCCTCGTCCTCAACAAGCTCGACCGCCTCATCACCGAGCTCCACCTCACCCCCGCCGAGGCCTATACGCGCCTGCACCGCATCCTCGCCGACGTCAACTCCATCTACTCCGCGCTGCGCTCGCACTCCTACTTCTCCGTCCTCGCGTCCCTCGAGGACCAACCGTCCTCCAGCTCGTCAGCCTCGCCGGACGATCTCCCGGACGATGCTGATGACGACGAGGAGGACGCCTTCCAGCCCCAAAAGGGCAATGTCGTCTTCGCCTGCGCCCTCGATGGCTGGGGCTTCCGCATCCACCACTTCGCAGAGTTGTACGCCACCAAGCTTGGCGCCAGCGCCTCTGCTTTGCTGAGAGGGTTTTGGGGGCCGCGATACTTGGACAAAAAGGTGGATAAGAAGGGTAAGAAGAATTTTATGATTGTGGGAAAGAAGGCGGTGGAGGGTACTGACCGGGAGCCCATGTTTGTGGAGTTCATTCTGAAGCCCCTATGGAAATTGTATGAGGGAGTGCTGGGGCAGGACGGGGAGATAGTTCAGAAGGTCATTAACAACTTCAAATTGAACATTCCGCAGCGGGAGCTGCAGAACAAGGACCCAAAGTTAGTTTTGCAGTCTGTGATGAGCCGGTGGCTGCCGCTGGCAGATGCAGTGATGGCAATGGTGGTCGAATGCACTCCTGACCCTGTTGTCGCTCAAGGGGCCAGGGTTGCAAGGCTTATGCCAAAGAGGGAGCTTGCAGCAGAGGATGCTGCTGATTGCGCTGAGGTTGTCTTGGAGGCAGAGAGGGTGAGAAGGTGTGTGGAGACCTGTGACGCGGGTGCAGATTCACCGGTGGTGGTGTATGTGTCCAAGATGTTTGCGGTGCCATGTAAGATGTTACCACCGAAGGGGGTGCACGGTGAGTTGTTGAACCACCAGGATGCAAGTGAATCAGAGGAGTGTTTTATGGCATTTGCGAGAGTGTTCAGCGGGGTTCTTCATGCAGGGCAGAAGGTTTTTGTGCTGTCGGCATTGTACGATCCACTGAAAGGGGATGCAGTGCAGAAGCATGTACAGGAGATTGAGCTGCAATACTTGTATGAAATGCTGGGACAGGGCTTGAGGCCAGTTGCCAGTGTGAGTGCTGGGAATGTGGTTGCAATTCAGGGCCTTGGGCAGCATATATTGAAGAGTGCCACATTGTCATCCACCAAGAATTGCTGGCCCTTCTCAAGTATGATGTTCCAGGTGTCTCCGATGCTTAAGGTTGCAATTGAGCCCGCCAACCCGACGGATCTGGGAGCTCTTGTTAAAGGGATCAAGCTTCTTAACCGAGCAGACCCATTTGTTGAGTACACTGTCACGCACAGGGGTGAACATATCCTTGCCGCAGCTGGGGAGGTTCATTTGGAGCGGTGCAAAAAGGATCTGGAGGAAAGGTTTGCAAAGGTTAAATTGGTCGTTTCGGACCCCCTGGTCTCCTTTAAAGAGACGATCGAAGGAGAAGGTGCTGGCTTATTGGAAGGCTTGAAGGCTCCGCATGCATTTGTTGAGAGGACTACTCCAAACGGGAGATGCACTGTGAGAGTTCAGGTCCTAAGGCTTCCCAATGCTCTGACCAAGGTCCTCCAAGAAAGTGATCAATTGCTTGGTCAAATAATGGAGGGGAAAACAGCAAAGAGGAATGTAATGTTAAACCCACAAATTTCTCAAGATGATTGTGATTCTGTTGCGATGCTTAGGCAGCGCATGGTCAGTGCCATAGACAGTGAATTGGAAGCCATTTCTGAGCAAGTGGATAAGGAAAAACTTCAGAAGTGTAGAAAGACATGGCTTGGGTACCTCAAAAGGATCTGGTCCTTGGGTCCTTGGCAGGTTGGCCCAAACTTCCTTCTCTTGCCTGATGTTGAATCAAGTGATGGTGTGATAACCATGGAAGATGGAAGGCAAGGTATTCTTGTGCGTGGTAGAGCAGATTTTTCTGAGAGATTGGGGTTTGTGAGTGGATCTGATGCTGAAGCTAACCATACTCCTGACAGCACTAAATCATCAGCAGATACTCCTGAATCGTTACATCTAGAATCTGTGGCACTAAGGAACAGCATTCTTTCAGGATTTCAGTTTGCCACGAATGCAGGGCCTTTATGTGATGAACCAATGTGGGGTCTGGCATTTATCATTGAGCCTTACATATTTGCTGACAACTCTGATGCTGCCCATCAATCTGATCAATACAACATCTTCAGTGGCCAAGTAATAACTGCAGTTAAAGAAGCATGCCGAGCAGCCGTTCTTCAGAACAACCCAAGGCTTGTCGAAGGCATGTATTTCTGTGAATTGACCACCCCGACTCAGCAACTAGGTTCAACATATGCAGTTCTTGGTAGGAGACGAGCGAAGATTTTGAAAGAAGAGATGCAAGAAGGGACTTCAGTATTTACAGTGCATGCTTACTTGCCTGTTGCCGAGAGCATTGGATTTTCTAGTCAGCTCAGGACCTTAACATCAGGTGCAGCCAGTGCGCTGCTTGTTCTTAGCCACTGGGATGCTATTCAGGAGGACCCTTTTTTCATCCCAAAGTCACAGGAGGAGATTGAAGAATTTGGAGATGGGGCAAGCATTGGGCCAAACTTGGCTAAGAAGCTTATGAATTCTGTGAGGCGGAGGAAAGGATTGCATGTTGAAGAGAAAGTTGTGGAGCATGGCACGAAACAGCGAACTCTCTCTAGGAAAACATAGTTGAACTTTTTTGTTAGGTAGGGAAACTGTATCATTGTCCCCGGTTTTGTGCTGGTAAAACTGCAATACAAGACAATATCAAATATGAAATCTATGTGACCATATGGCTTTGATTATTTTTCATTTTTACTGGTGTATGTTTTGCTCGAGAAATTATTACTGGATTGTTTTGTCACATGTGTGATACAGTATATTAGAGAATGTTTAGCTGTCTGTTATGTTATTAGTTGATTGTGATATATTAGAGAATGGCATATTTCACATTGTCTTTGCCGGTGTTGGTTGTGATCAGCCATGGCTCAGTTTATATATGTTATTATCTGTCGTCTTGGTGCTTATTCTATGGCATTCATTCACTTATGAAACCTTGGAGAGAGATAAGTGTGTTACTAACCTATGGAGAACATCCTATGGCCTGTGTAGTGAGATGGTTTCTTTGTACCAGGAAGGAATTACTGGTGTTGTATTATTGTACTTGTTCAGGGGCATGTGCAGCTGCTGCAGCTCCTGACTGTAGGTGAATCTATGACAAACTGACAATGGAAGAATGGTAATTTTATGGGTTCGATGATGCATTTGATTGTGGAGGTGAGATAAATAAGCAGGAAAGTGTTTTCATCATTCTGTTCATTTGTGACTATTTGATACAAGTGCAAATATATTTGGTGAAGTATGCATTATATCACTAGTATAACTGAGTTTTAGTGAAGACTAAGCTATGCCTCATCTGTTGCATATCTAATGTATTTCTTTCTATCCATTTTGATGACAAGTATTTCCGGACGGAGGAAGTATTAAATAGCACCTACCACTTAAATGCTGGCAGTATGTTCTTCTGCAAATTTCTATTGATTATGCATATCATTAGTATAATTTATGTGGAGTCAAGACATATATAATGTCATTTTATAAGCATTCCTAATCCTACTAAAGATGCCATCTCTGAGAACCCCACATGCCAATGATGGTTACATATCAACGCAGGCATTTCACCTGAGAGCTACCGCACTCTAGAATTAGTTTGAACGCAGTTCTTTAATCTTATTACTCACATGTATTCTTTTTGCGGGTTTATGCACTTGCAGCTTAGCAGAGAAGTCTATACTGAAACCCCACTGATTTGTATAAACTGATTGCATCGTGTGTTGTCTTGTCTGTGGTTGCAGCCATTATCAGAGCAGGGTGGTCTTGTGTGGTGAGTGAACCATGGATATTATAGCTCTAACAGGAGGAAACTTGCCCCAGGATTTTCCTTGAAACCTTGATAGGACCACAGCTACATAGAACACAGGAGTGAAACAATCCATTGTCCATCAGCTCCTTTGACAGAAACCGGATTTGCATTCTGGTTAAGACCTACTGTACTAGGGTTACCGCAGTCATGACCACATTGAGACTTCAGGTATGCATTGCTCACTGCTCCATACTAGTACATGTTTATACTTCGTTCCTTGCCCTCCTCTGTAGTCTGCAGGGGATTCAGTGAAAGCACTGCGTGCCGCTAGTTTATTAACAAAGATCTCCTTGGGATCGCTGAATTCTATGTGAAGTATGTTGCTCTTGGTTCAGCTGTTGATGGATTGACCCGTTTTTCCTCTTTCAGTTTGTCAGATAATAGCTAATTCAGTTGTGGGCTCCGTGTCGTCGGATTGCAGGATAAAGTCCGTGTGGTCGAGAGCATCCCAGCTCCATACCAAAGTGCTACTGCAATTGGTGCTTAGTTTAGGACTGTCGCTGAGTTACTTAGTCTGGACATCTTCAAAAAGAAGGTGAGATTGTCGTATTTCCTCCTGATTTTTCCCTTTTTGGCGCCTAGACTCCAGCGTTGTCAGTTTACCATCACCATGATTCAGCTTAGCCCTTTGCAATGGTTGTGGTATTCTTCATGTACATACAAGTATATGTTTTAGCAGTACCAGTAGCTTTGCGGCGAGCTACCATCTATTGCCTTGTACAAAAATTATTAGTTTCTGCCCCTGGCACCATCTGGTTTTAGTATATGTTGACTATAAACTGTTCTTTTATGTGTTTATTACAGTCAAACACCCAGCATAATAGTTACATTATCTATGTACAAAGCCGATGGCCTGCCAAAATGTGCTCCGAGAGGCAGGTAAATACCAAATCCTAAACGGGGCATCACACTCGGGCCCGCTGCCGCAGCTCCGGATCCAGGGCGTCCTGGCCCGTACCGGCCGCACTCCTAGTAATCTAGCAATTGGAATTTGGAAGGAAACTCCAATTGCTCGCCAAAACACTTGTCGTTTGATCCACAATCTGTTTCGTCGTGGGATTGGGATACGGCAGCGAGGGGGACGTGCCGGAGTCGAACACGGTCGCCTATATAATACCAATACTGTATGAATAACAAAACCAGGCAAAGGTATTCGTAGAACCAGAAAGCGACATGGCGGCGGCGATGAGGCTCTGCGCTCGCGCGCTCCGGCAAACGCAGCAGCCGGCGGTGGCCTCGACGCAGCAGCGGTGGGTCTCGACAAGGTGGTTCGGAAACTAGACTTGGGTCCAGGAGCTAGCTCCGGGATTGGTGGAGTCAAGTCTGATGCACATCAATGACTGATTACTCAAGACGATCAACTGTAATAATTCAAGTCCATCAGCACTATGGTTCAACTATGTAAAGGTTTGAGATCACCAACGCATAAGAATGATGTTATGATTAAGGGGGGCGCCTAAATGTCAGGTAACTGAAAAAATGAGTAAATTGCAGAAAACACCGGTTTACAATTTTTTCCTTCCAGAAACCACGGATTCTCGATCAAATTTTTTTTTTTTTGAAACGAAAGCAAAGCTTTGCCTCATGTAATAATTAAGGAGTCGGTCAAATATTTTGCAGAAAACACTCATTGGTCTATTTGGGTATTTTTACCGTGATTATGACATGCGAGGCCCGCATTTGATGACGTGGCGTGAGGGTTCACAAAAGACGACGCTAGACTAGTCTTTTTCCAAAAAAAAGAAAGCTTCCTCCCAAAAACAAATTCCATCCTCTACCCCGATCCAATCGGGATCGGCCGTTCCCGCAGGCCACCGCCGCGGCCTGGGCAAGGTGATCGCGGCGGCGGCGGCGGAAACGCAGCACCAAGCAAGAAGACGATGCGCATCACCGGAGCAAGCAGCGTCACGCCGGCGCGCAGCACGGGCGCAAGCATCGGCGCGCATCACAGGAGCAGAATGTCACATTTGCGGCCCGGCCACATTGTTTTTGAGCAGTGAAGAGAGCTAGCTTATTGGAGAAACCTAAAGAAAAGGGAGTCTTGGGAATGACAGGATGCATGGTGCCGAGAAGGTTGGATCCTGTCACAGGAGCAGAATGTCACTGCAGTTTGTTTTCCTTTCCATTGTTGGCGCTCCTACGTTGTCGTGCCGCCGCCGGTTAATTAGGTGACCGGTCCGGCAGAAGCACGTTGCGCACCATGGTCCGTGCTGGTTGGGTTAGGGTTGGGGGATCCAGAGCAGAGGCAGCACGTGAGGACGCCGGCCCAGCAGCAAGGCAGCAACCGGACGTGCGATGGACGTCGTCAGTTATTAGGTGCCTGCACTGCAGGAGCACGACGCCGGCCGGCTGGCTGGCTTCTCTTCCGCGTTCCGGCAAACAGTTTGGTTTGGTTTGGCCCCGCGCGCCTGACCGTTCGGTATGAATCATCTTCTCTTTTTCGCTGGCTGCTGGATTGATGGATGGCCACTCCTCCGCTTTCCACTTTCCTTCATCCTTTTGCTCCTTTTAGTTTTTTTTTTGAGGATTAAGCCAGCTTTATTAATCAAAGTTCACAGAAAGTGGGATACAAGATGGGTCATGGGGTTGGCCAAGCCACAGATGACGCCCCGGTCCCCTTCTAAGAGAGAATCTGGCTAGACTATGTGCTTCATAATTTACAGCACGACACTCAAAAGAAAAAATGCATTAAAAAAGGGTAGCTCGAAGATTAATCTCGGACAGAATGGCACCGTATTGCCCTCTACTACCCGAGTTTATATCACAGACAACTTGCTTGCAATCGGAGGCCACAATGTAGTTGTTGATAAGAAGATCCTCTGCCAAGCACATTGCCTCCCTGCATGCCAGAGCTTCCAGACAAGCCGGATCGTCCACTCCCTCGACCACTAGGGATGAACTCCCTAGGTAATTTCCGTTTGAATCACGGCAAACTGCTGTTGCTGACCCACCTCGCCCCGGTCGTACTGCAGCGTTAATATGGATTTTTGCATACCCCGGCGGAGGCGCCTTTGGTCGCTGCGGTCCCAATGGAGCAGTAGGTGCATTTGTTTGTCTTGCTGTCGGGCGGATCACATTAAGCTCGTCACGGTATCTGTTGATGAAAGTCTGTGTTGCTTGAGGACTCTGAAAAATCCCCTCATGGATCGCCTTGCGCCTCGCGTGCCAGATTGACCACAATGTAATCGGCAGGAGGACAAACTCGTCATGTGTGAGGGACTCAATAAGCGCAAACAGCCATTGCTTCGCTTTAGGCTCTAACAGCGCCATCATTTTATGTGCAAGTTCCTCATCCACCAAAGCCCATACACATCTGGACATTGTGCATTGAATCAATGAATGTTTCCACGAACCCGGCATCCCGCATAGCCCGCATCTGCTAGACGTCGTCATATGGCGGTGGGCTCGCACGTCCTCGGTGGGTAGGGAGTGTTTTGACAGTCTTCATAGAAACATCCGGACTTTGCCAGAACTTCAGTTTTCCAAAGTTTCTTCCACATCCCTTCCTCTGACTGCACTGATGACGTTCCTGGTGACCCATTAAGCCATGCCTCACGGCGTTGTTTAGTTTCTGAGAGCATTCTATACGCTGAGTTAATTGAAAAGGTGCCTTTGGGCTCGAAGTTCCACGACCAGAAGTCGTCTACATTACGAGTACAGAGAGGAATGCCCATTATGATATTTGCGTCCATTGGCATGAAGACCTCGTTCACCCTTTGCTTGATCCAGGTAGCTGAAGTTGGGTCTATCAATTCTGACACAAGCTGCGGTGGGTTCGCCGAGATGCACCCATAAGGCCGGAGCATTTCTTTCCTTGGGAGCCAATTATCTGTCCATATGTTAATAGTAGCACCGTTTCCGACTTGCCGTATCAACCCCTATTTCAAGACGTCACGGCCCTCAATTACTGCTCTCCATATTTGGCTCGGATGACCCCCCAAAGAGGCTTGCAGGATATCCACATTCGGATAATATATGTTCTTTAGTAGTCTGGCACTGAGAGAGGTGGGTTCCTGCAAAAGTCGCCATGCCTGTTTTGCCAACATAGCTAGGTTAAAAAGCTCGAAATCTTTAAACCCAAGGCCACCCATGCCCTTTGGCTTCGTCATAGTTTCCCAAGATACCCAGCGTGGCTTTCTTTTGCCGTCCTTCGAGCCCCACAAAAACTTCCTGATTTGCTCCTTTTAGCTGAACGAACCAACGTGGCTTAGCCACCGTGGGCCTGGCTGGCTCTTTGGTAGAATCGTAGCCCGTCTTGGGGAGAATTTGGCGAGGGAGAAGCGGGAGTTTTTTTTTCCAAGAAAGATGTTTGGCCGGCGTGACTGGCGAAACAAGGCACCCAGCAGGCAGGCAAGAACCTGCTGCGTGCTGCCAGCCACACCGCGAAAAAGAATGACCCAACCCATCGAACGGATCAACTAACCGTTTGCTTGCTGGGCACACGCCTTGCTCCCGCCGGTCAATCAACAATGCCAAAAGAGCGAAGCATCCCAGAAGACAAGAGATGGATTCGATGGGAATGTCTGTGCGCCCACGTGTAACCTCTACTTGACCATGGACCGCGTTTGCGTTTGAAGAATATTACATTAGGCGTATTAGCTTTTATTCCTCCTTTCCATTTTATTAGGCATAGTAAGTTTTACATGCATTCCCAAAATGCAAGACCTCCTCCAATGCAAAGGTGCTTAGATAAGGTGCTAAGTATATTATTAAATGCCTTAGCAACTCAAGTCTCCAATGCAAAGGTGCTAAGCTTTTGGGTGCAAAGCTTCATGCATTTAATTAGTTGTAGACTTAAAATTATGCTTCCACCTTGGTACACGTGCTTAGCACCGTTTCCTTCTGGGGTCTTCTTGAGTAGCATGCCACATTAGACTTTTTTGCTTAGTTGACAACCTTAACATCTGTCCAAGATGAAGCATTGTGAGGGGCCTAAGACGCATGCAGCCAATTTTCTCTCTTGAGTAGTTATGGACACCTAGAGATCGTGGTCAAAGGAGACCGTACATGCCTCCCTCCTTTTTTTTCCTCAGTCGTGGATGCTTTCCTCTATGATGGCTCAACTGGTGTGCTAATTTTCGTGCTAAAACTAATACGCCTAACAATATGGGAAGGAGGGATAAAAGCATACTTCCTCCGTTTGTTTTTATAAGACATTTTAAACAACTTGCTATGAACTATTTTAAACAGTGTATGAATGAAAGCAGTAATAACCTGACAGCTGCAGCTGATCCCTGTTGGACTTGGTGCTCTCCCGGGGCCCGGAGATCAAGGAGATTCGGTCAGAGTCAGACCATGCGTTTTGGTCGCTGTCCGGGATTAACTGTCCGATTGATATCCATGTTGAAACGGTACTATTCCTTTCCCATCAGTTTCTTCTGCAGCAGAGGATTAAATCCCACGCAATTAATCCCCAAACCATTGACCATAGATTTTCTTTTCTTTTTATATACTCTGCCGGGGAGAACATATATATGTAAAGTTAGTATATGGTGTGAAATCATAATAGTATACTGTAGTTCATTAGACCACAGTGCTGCCGGATGTTCACTTTCCGGTCTGTATTTCATACTGGCTGGCTATAGTTTATCATGCAAATGATCATATTTTGCACTACCGATGGAGTTAGCTCAAAGGTTGTTGTACAAACATTTTTTTAAGTAGTTTAGATTGCTTACTATATATGCCACATGGTAGGTTGTTGTACAAACATAGTTGCGCAATAGTTACTGTCCTTGTTTGTCAAACAGTAACATATCCGACCAACTCCTAAATGTCAAATAGGAAGGATGTATTTATACTACAGTACACGTGTATTATTATGTTTAGTAAGGATGTAATTTTTACCTTTATGTAGATTATATATATATACTAAAAGCATAACCCCAAAAAGGAAGGATGTAATTTTTACCTTTATGTAGATTATATATATATACTAAAAGCATAACCCCAAAAAGGAAGGATGTAAAAACCGTACAAACTAAGGAGAATATCTTGATCCACCTCAGCGCCAAACATATCGGACATCCTAAAACCCGTAGCTCTCAACGTCCATAAATATATCTTTTTTTGAACAAAAAAATCCATAAATATCTCAAGAACATCGCCTTCTAAGGACTCTTTCAAAAGCAAAATCTCTTTCAAAATCACCTTCTAGGGAAAGACGCAATGTGCAATCACCTATCGGTCCAAATTCTATACACTGATTCAATGATGACCATGTCAATTTCCGTATCGCTAGAAGGAAAAGTAAAACATAAAAAACATTTTTCTTAAGGGGGGGTAAAAAGGTGTGGGTTCTAAATTGATCTTCTACACACCATATCTGTTTCTAACCTCTAAGACCATGTACAATGCATGGTGCTGACAGAGGTGCTTGTTAAAATAAGCCGGTTTTTGTTTTAAGCAACAATTAATGCCTTAGGAAAAACCAACTCGATTTCACAAGCACCTCTCTCGACACCTTGCACTGTAGTACATGGCATAATGTGCTTATTGTATCTTATTTTTTCGGTGGACGAAACAAACCTCGAGAACGCTCATGCTTTATGCATCGCTAACCCGGCCCACTCGAGCTTGATTGATTACCAACAATAAGCTCTACATTCATGTTCCACCATCCTCACCTTGTCTAGCGAGGTCCTCATTATCTTCATCTCTCATAACCTTCCACTATTCATTCCTGCTGGCAACCTCTTCTCTTCTTGTTACTATGATGCACGCTACAACCACCTCTATCGCCCTTGTTGAACATCGTATGTTTCTCTATAGGAGAGGAACTATTATTTGGCATCTATATGGCCCTTGTTCAAACATACAATCGTAAAAACTTTTTTTGCGAGAAATTTTTCGATTTATTCATCTTCAATCATGGCAGTACAACGAATACCCGAAATAATAAAAATTACATCCAGATCCCTGCAAGAAACCCACAACCGCACAGGCAACCCCTGCCAGACTCTCTGTTTACACAACATCCACAAAGCTCAACATTGCTACTACGCCATGTGAACCCTGACAAGAACACATCGACAGAAGATATCAAACACCTTTCAACCCGACCACAACAACAACCCAATCCCAAAGGATGGGCCAAGAGACTGAAGATCATCCATCAAGCAGTCAGAGATGTCTTGCCTATGGCGTTTCTCTTGCCTTTGCCCATCTTCTTTTGTTTGCCTCTTAATGGTGTCCTTGTCAGGAGGCAAGCAATCGACCTGCCCAAACCAGGTCTAACAACCTCCACACTAGCGAGCAAGTCACAAAGCTTTTTCGCGAAGAGAGCATCTGAATTTGGAGTAGGTGCAACCACACTTGGCTCAATGGTCATGCCACTCATAGGCATCACCTGCTCGATGGTCGCAGACGAGGGAAGGGCATCGACATCTAAAACTCCACGCTCCATGACACCGAGAGGTAGGCTGGCTGGCGCCTAACACCCAATGGACTTAGGCGAGCCAGAGATTGCAATGTCCAAATCATCACACCCCTCAGCATTAAATATCTGGCCAGACTCCAGGGGTAATGATGGCGGTAAAGCCACAATCAAGATCTCGGGAGGGTCTACCTTCAGTTGTTCGACGGATAGAGGCAGAACCGGATCCCCATACAGCTCCTGCAGCTCAGGCATGATTTGCAGCACCGGAGTGACAACCACGTCATTGTCTAGTCCCTCAGAGGCTGACACCGGCAAACAGGCTCTAGCACGAGGGGAGAAACGACCATGAAGCTCGACTTCCTTCTCGACCTCAAAGCTGTCATCGGGCATAACCAAAGAGCGCAATACGTGAGCAGTATTCAACACAGGCGGCGCCTTGGAGAGCTCGCCCAATGCAGCCTCAACACGCTCCATAAAGCTTTTTCATCCGCAACATCTAACCTTGCATGAAGTTAATGACATCACGCAAAGGTTGGGTCGTCTCCTCAAGCTGGAAGGAAGCTATACTAAGAAGCTCAGCGCGCAGCAGCTCAGCCTGCGGCTCCAGGCAGGCCGCACTGGGATATCCGTCGAGGCCACGGAGCCAGCAGGAGCAGCAACGAGGTGGCTGGTCCGGCAGAAGCACGTTACACGCCAGGGTCTCTGCTGGTTGGGTTGGTTGGGGGGATCCAGAGCAGAGGCAGCAGCACGTGAGGAGGCCACGCCGGATGGAAGCCGACTCAGCAGGGCAGCAAGCAACCCGACGTGCGATGGACGTGGTCAGTTATTAGGTGCCGGCGCTGCACGAGCACGGCGCCGGCTGGCTGGCTTCTCTTTGGCGATCCGGCAAACAGTTTGGTTTGGTTTGGCCCCGCGCGCCTGACCGTTCGGTATGAATCATCTTCTCTTTTTCGCTACCTGCTGGATTGATCGATGGCTCCTCCTTCATCATTTTGTTGCTTTTAGCTGAACGACGAATACTTGGCCCGTCTTGGGGAGAATTTGGAGAGGGAGAAGCGGGAGTTTTTTCCAAGAAAGATTGTTGGCCGGCGTGACTGGCGAAAGAAGGAACCCAGGCAGGCAGGCAAGAAAATCAATCCATGACCCAACGCCTGCTGGGTGCTGCCAGCTACACTGATAAAAAGAACGACCCAACCCAACGTGATCGACCAACCGTTTGCTTCCAGTGTCGCGTCTGCCGGTCAATCAACAGCGACAAAAGAAGCATCCCGGAAGAAGAAGAAGAAGAAGAAGAAAAAGAAGAAGAAGAGATGGATGGCTTCGCTGGGAACGTGTGTGCGTTGTCGCGCGCCCACGTGTAGTGTAACGTGTCGCCGACAATGCATGCATGGACCAACCTCTTCTCCGATTCGAAACAAGTAGGCCAAAAGTACATAAAACCACAATCCGACTTGGAAACGTACTACGCAGGTACTCCAAACAAACAGCATCGAGGGCGGGATGGGACCGAGTGGAGCTTACCGACCGAGTGATCTGTCGGTTAATCATGACAAGTTCATTACAGTGCTGACAATGGGCCCCCCGACAGAGTTGTGCTGGATCTATATATATTCCTACAGAAAGCGAGACAAGCGTACTAGGTTTTTTCCTTCCGGCGGAGATAAGCTCAAGGACACGGCGATCGCCATCCCATCCCATCCCTAGTAGGAGCACGTCTCTCTCTATACATACATCGATCTCAAATCTGATCGCCCGGCCAACCCCAACGTGCAGGGCTCAACTCAACTCAGCGGCTGGATGAATCAAAGTAGTACACTAGTAAAAACCTGACAGCTGCCGCTCATCTCTATGCTATGCACGGCTGTTGCTACCTTGTTGGACGTGGCCAAACGTACATGCTCCCGGGTCCGGTGAGGAGGAGATTCGGTCAGACCAGACCATGCGTTTCTTCATCGCTGTCCCTATTAACTGCCTGATTGATATCCATGTTGAAACGGCATTCCTTTGCGAGCAGTTTCTCCTGCACAGGATTAAATCCCTGCGCAATTAATCCGGAAACCATTGACCGTAGATTTTCCGCTTATTCTGCAGGGCAGACCATATATATACTACTGTATGAAATAATAATTCGTTAGACCACAGTGCTGCCAGATGTTCACTTCTGTAGTTTTTTTTAGGAAATGCCTTCACTTCTGTAGCTGGCCAGGGTAAGTTGGTATAATCTGTTTCATAATGAGAAGCACAAAGATATCGGTTTACCATGCATGATCAACTTGCAATACCGATGAAGTTAGCTGAAAGGTTGTTGTACAAACATAGTTGGGCAACAGTTAGTGTCCTTGTTTGGCAAACAGTAACATATCCAACAAACTGCTAAAATATCAAATAGGAAGGATATGTTTATACAGCTACATTAACTATGCATCTCTTTATTATGTTTTTTAGGGATGTAATTTTTACCTTTATGTAGATTATATACTAAAAGCATAACCCCCAAAGTAATTCGGAACGGAGGGAGTACATCTAGATACATCCATACCTTGTCGCAGGTATGGATGTATCACATCTAGATACATCCATACCTGCGACAAAGTAATTCGGAACGGAGGGAGTACATGGCATAATGTGCTTATCTTATTCTGCGGTGGACGAAACAAATCTCGAGAACACTCATGCTTTATGCTTCGCTAACCCGGCCCACCCGAACTTGATTGATTACAAACAACAAGCTCTACATTCATGTTCCACCATCCTCACCTTGTCCAGCGAGGTCCTCACTATCTTCATCTCTCACAACTTTCCACTGTTCATGCTCACTGACAACCTCTTTTCTTCTTGTTACTATGATGTACGCTACAACCACCTCTATCGCCGTTGTTGATATGGTCTTCTTTTTTCTCATTTGTCAAGTGATAGTTAGAAGAACTCTAGTAGACTTCGTGGATGGGAAACTTCTATAATAATAGTTTTGGAGGACCGTCCTTCGAAACTAGTTTTGACACTTTTAGAGTGCACTATCTTTTAGACACCCTAGAATGCTCACCATGTTTTTCTTCTATCTTGTGGAGCCCATTCATCAATGAGAAGGTGAAGGGCGCCCAAAAGAAAGGTGTTGGAGCCCATTTATGGTTGTGGTCACCACACACGAACCGGGTCTGCATTGGCATGACGGTAGACACACCCTTGGTCCTACTTGTCGTTCCCTCGATCCCTGTGGCAGCGTTCCCGCCAACTCGGTTCACGTGGGTGGTAGCAGTTGGAGAGTGGATCCGTTATAGGAAGGGGAGTGGGGTGAATGGGTGCTGTTTTAGAGGGGGAGGGGGTGAATGGGCGCCGAAAGCGAGGTGTGGGAGCATGCTAATGGTTGCGGTCATGCCCTTGCAACCATCCCCAAACCCTTGCGCCCGGTCGTCGTCATGGAGGACGACGACCAAGACCACGACTGAGCTGCTGTAGCCGCACCCAGTTTCGGCCCATGCTCATGCTGCTCCTCGCCGTTCGTGATGCTCCATGAAGCGGAAGCTGGACAAGGAGAAGAGGGGCGGCGATGTGGAAGAGGGGGCGGTGGTGGCGACATCAGCATCATCTTGGGTGGTGGTGACCACACAAGAGTCGGGACAGCGCCAGGATGACGTTGCGAGAGCTTGTGGGGAGGACGGGAAGTGGGTGTGAGGAGGTCATTCACCTCCCTGTGTGCCCGTGGCGGCCTTCCCGCCAACCCGGTTACACGTGTGTGGCGGAAGTTGGTGAATGGTTGTCGTTTTAGGAAGGGGAAGGTGAATGGGTGTTTTTTTAAGGAGGAGTGAATGGGCGCCGAAAGAAAGGTGTGAAAGCCCAATGACGTTTGCGATAACGCCAACATCGTCTTTGGTGGCGAGGACCACAAAGAATCCAGGGCAACGCCGAGTAGGTTATGGGGAGGACGAGAAATGGCGGTGGGGAAGTTGACCAACTCCATTCGTGTAGCGTCAACGAGTAGTGGCGGGAAGTGGGGCAACGGTGACAGATATGCCTATGTAGAAAGCCTACTAAAAGCGGGTTAAACGTGTATAATACAATTTTTAGAGGTCAGGAGAGTGAGTTTTAGCCTTTTTTGGTATATATACAAGGCAAATCCGGCAGTAAATTCTTTTTGGCGAAGAAATCCTTTTTGTTACATTTGGCAAGTGCAAAGTACTCTCTTTAGGATAAGAAGACGAATAATCAGTTAAAGAGTTTTCCCCAAGAAAAAGGATTGTTCACTTGGATCATTTGAAATCCAGACAATAATCCTCCCTGGTCGCTATCTCCTTGGTTGTCTCCTCTCGGAGCCCCACACGCCGCACAAAAAAGTGGATCCGGCTTGCCTGCTCCCTTTTCATGCTCCCACTTCATCTTACGGCTGTTTTTTTCTCTTTTTTTTTCTAATCTAATCATCTCCCTCCTGATTTTCAGTGGGTGAGATCAGACCTTATTTTTCTTCCAATCAAATTAAGCCACATATAGGGAAGCAGGCAAGTCTCGTCCCAAAAAAGCACACTAAACGCCACACACCACCACCAAACGCACCATCGCCGATCCCCCCAATCGAAACACACGACACAAATCCAAAGCCAAGAGACGAGAAGAGAAGCAGAGAGAACTGCGATTTGCTCCCCCGCCCCCCAAACCCTCGCTCCCGGCCCGGTCGCCGCCGTCATGGAGGACGACGACCACGACTGCGACCCCGACTCGGCCGCCGCTGGCCCGTGCTGCTCCTCGCCGTCCGCGGCGGTCCGGTGGCGGCGCTCCGTGAAGCGGAAGCTGGGCGAGGAGAAGAGGGGCGGGGGCGGGGACGGGGAGGAGGAGGGGGCGGGGGCGGGGGCGCGGGTGGAGGCGGAGGAGGAGACCGCGGCGCTGCGGGAGGCGCTGGCGGCGGCGCAGGCCACCGCCGCGGCGCTGCGGGGCGAGGTGGAGGAGGAGCGCCTCGCCGCGGCCAGCGCCGCCAGCGAGGCCATGGCCATGATGCTGCGCCTGCAGCGGGAGAAGGCCGAGGTGCAGATGGAGCTGCGCCAGTTCCGCCGCTTCGCCGACGAGAAGATGGCGCTCGACGCCGCCGAGGTCGACCACCTCCGCGGCCTCGTCGCCCGCCGCGCGCGCCACCTCGCGCGCGCCCGCTCCAGGCTCCACGCCTACCAGCAGACCTGCCTCCGCCTCGGCATCCCGCTCCCCGACGCCGCCGACGAGGCCGAGGGGCGGGTCCATGGCCATGGGGATGGCGGCGACGGCTTCCTCGAGGGCGAGGGCGGCGGCGAGGGCGAGGACGACGACTACTACCCCGAGCTCCGCTGCTACAACGGGGAGTACTACTACGACGACGGCCTGGAGGGGAGCGAGGAGGACGCGGTGGGCGCGGATCTGGAGCGCCGGATCTGCCTCCTCGAGCACGGCCACGATGGGGATGTACTAGGTCAACCGTCCCTGGAGGAAGAGGAAGAGGGAGAGGAGGGCGCCCACCTGTATGCAGAGGAGGCATTGCTGGAGCCGGCTGGGCAGGAAACAACCGGATTTTCTGCCGACGAGGTGTTACATGAGGAGACTGTACAACAAAGGAGCCATCTCTGTGATGATGATGAGTTGCCAGATTCTCCCGTTGCTGGATATGGCGTCGAAGAAGGGGGAAGTGACGACGATGGTTCTGGCAGCGGCAGCGACAGGGTCTACATGATCGACAAGGTGCATCAAGGTGCGGCAGCTCCTACCGCCAGGGTCCTGGAGAAGTACGAGGATGAGGCGCTCGAGCCAGACATTAAGACACTATACATGAGGCTGGAAGCGCTGGAGGCTGACCGGGAATCGATGCGCCAGGCTCTGCTGGGAATGCGCACTGAGAAAGCTCAGCTTATGCTTCTTCGGGAGATAGCACAACAGTTAGCCAAAGACGCCGCTCCAGTTGGCACTGGGGCTGGGTCTGTTCCAGTTGTCCACCATTTGCCCAGAAAGCAAGCTGTGGGGGTCGCAGATACAACGGTCAGGGAAGACAAGAAGACAGCACCCGCCGGGACATTCTCCAAGCCCTTGTTGTTTAAGGTATGGTTATCTTCTATGCTGATATGACACTTACCGTTGCATTGAATGCATATCTCAGTTGTTACCTTTACAAATTGGCTTTGCTTTAGTCTGATAGGTTGCATTAGAAAATTTATGGAACTGAAGCATTGGTGGTTTGTTAAAAATTTGATGTGGAGCATCTGTGCAGATTCGTTGATCTTGCAAGATTCAAATATAAAAAAAACAATATATCATTAACCTTGCATGGGTTTTGACCTAGAGGTTTGGGATGATGTTGAATGTTTGCCGCGTAATTTGTTTCTATTAATGTCCTGTCCTAGCCTTGGTTCGAACTGATTTTGGTACTGTCCTGTATAAGACCCTAGTTCTAATTAATATAGGAGACTGAAAATACAGCAAATGCATAGTTTTGGCAATTGATTAATTCCATCCACTAGTCACTAGTTAGTTTTGTGCAACTCTTTTCAAACTTCCAAATTAGGACGAAGCCGAAATTGGATAGGAGTATATAACCTTTGTGCTAGCGAGTACGTGTCTGTGGAACTAAGAATTTTTTGTATCTCCTATGTACAAGCTTTGGGGGAACACTAAAGGGCTGTCTGAATTTTGTCAAAAAAAGGGGGTCCTGTTTGGATGGTAGCCAGGAGTTACCCCACCAAAAATTTGGCATTGACCAGTAGGATTTTGGCCCACTTGGATGGAGGCCAAATATTCGGAGCCATGCCAATATTTTGGTCCGCAGTTCAGATTTCACGTCCGCTTGCTGGTGAAATGGAGGGCAGTGGATTCTCTCGCCAAAATATTGGCTCACCCTGTTTTTGTAGGGTCAGCCCAGACGGAATCGAAACTGCTCCTAATCTACAGATGTATCCTCTTGTACGTTTGCTGGCTCCCCTGCTTGCGTGCTGCTGTCCTAGCATCTGTCGAATTCGGCGGGCAGGCGGTGGTGTGATGAGAAAGGCCTGCTAGTGATGGTGGATTGGCGGTGATGGTCACACAGAAATCCATGAGACCACCCTGATCCGCCATGTGAACGCTTCACCTTCCCCTGTGCCATCAGCAATGGCCAATGCACGTACGCATGTATTTAATGAGG
>NC_041388.1:576903120-577084779 GCF_002162155.2 Triticum dicoccoides | reverse complement strand
AAAATCTGTTTCTATCCCGTGAGTACTACCTGTTTTTGCTGATGTCCTCTCTAAGATCTAGTTCTAGTTGTTTTTTAAAAATGAGATAAAATTTTGCAAAATCACGCTGTTGGTAAATGATTAACTCTGATAACTTTTCAACATTTGGGTGCAATGAACATCAGAACGAAGCCAAAATAGGATAGTAATGTAGAACCTCTGGATTGTAAGGTTGGTATATAAGGATTATTTTTGGTGTTCAATCGCAGCAGCAATGTGCATGCCTTCTTACTTCACCTTGTGTGGTTCTGCTCTGTTTTATTATATTGCTATGTTGGACCCTGAGATGAATGCACCTTGTTGAAGTCACCATATGTTTACACTTTATTTCCACTATTCTTGAGGACAATAAAGCTTCTTGCCTTAGCTTAATGTTTGTCATCATCATCTTTTGCAGTGGGCCATCGCATTATTTTGCTCTCGAAAAAAGAAGCCATCACAAAGCAGGTATGAGAGCCTTCCGTGGGAATTTAGTTCATGACACATGTTTATTTTGTTGGGTGTGTCTAGGGCACATCTAGATGTGCTCTAGTTATTGCACATCTAGGTGAGTGAATCAAGTATAGAGAGGAAAAGAAAAAAGAAAAAAAAATATCCACACGATCTCAACGTAAGATCAATGACATAGGACTTAGATGTGCAATACTTATGGCACATCTAGATGTGCTTTAGCAAAACTGTTATTTTATCAATAAAGCCTCCTGATATCGACTGCTCGTCTACTTTGTGGATAGGTATACATTTGGATTATCAAGTAACAATGTGGGTTTGCTCATACTCTTGGACAAGTGCCCTCGGATTCAGAAAACTCTCATGAGAAGAAAGTAAAGCCTGTCTGAAGAAGCTGCTGCTGCCTAATGTAAATAACATAGCCGTTGGTTGGGAAGTCTGCATCAAATCACATTTTCTTATTCAAGGGTTGGGAGATGGTGTTGTTTTAATTCTTTAGTTGTTGATGATTTCTCTTTGGCCCCAGGAGGGGATGGGGATCCTTGTGCCATGATCCAGAAATTGTCAATGTGGGTTTTGGGGGGTTGCTTTTGCTTATATTTTCTCACCAGCAAAGGCTATATGCTTGTATAGTGCGCGTGTGAACGTGCGGTGACTGCTGGTTGTTTTTGCTTGCTTTCAGATTGATGACGGATGAGTTGATATCAAGGAAATTAGCTGCACATTTGTGCAAACTGTATCTGATGTGTCTTTTTTGTCAGTACAGAATCTGTTGGCGTGGTTGATTTGGTGTGTACACATGTGTGAAGCTATCATGTCATCTTGGGAGAAAAGCACGCTTCGGTGATTGTCTTTTCGCTAAGAAAGAACACTAGCAGAGCAGAAACTTGACTATTTGAGTGTATAGTCAGGTTTCATTTTGAACATTTGAAACACTGTAGGTAATCTGTGACGGACTTGTTTCAAAATCACAGACGGAAGTAGGAGCTTACTTTTATCTGATGCGTCCTTTTTGCTAGTACATAATCTGTTGGCGTGGTTCGTTCGGTGAATTTTGTGTTGTCACACAACTGTTGTGTATATATGTGTGATGCTATCATTCCATCTCTGGAGAAAAGCACGTTTTGGTGAATTTTGTCTTATCGCCAAGGAAGCTTTGCTCCTCTTGAGGACTTTCAGGCTCTGTGAACATTTGCAGCGCAGAAATTTGACACTGCATAGTTTGGTGTCGTTTCAAACATTCGAAGCACCGCAAGCAAATCCGCGACAGACTTGTTTCAAAAGCACAGATTGAAGTAGGAACATCCTGAACAGACACAGACAGACAGGTGTAAATCAACGCAGGCAAGTGCTCAGCTACCGGGAGATCGCTTCTAATTCAGCTGTTTTCTCTTAGGAATTCCGCGTTCAAAAGCAGAGAGCGAAACCGTACTAGACAGGTAGGAAAAAAGTAGCTAAACTGAGCTCAACCATTCCAAACTAGTCTTGCAGTACAGTACAACGGAAGAAACAAAGGAATTGGTTGGATCTGAAACATCAAAAGGCAAGAGGGAACATGCTTCCCCTGGAAGCCCTCCCCTCCCCAGTTATGTCAGTCTCTGCTATCTTTGGGTACATCTTCTTGCTTGGTTGGTAGAGTAATAATCAGTAGCAGAGTAGCAGTCAATGGATCAAATCTGCGATCTTAGAGGAATCTTCACGCCCGAGACTCGAGCGCTGCTGGATAGTTATTGACGATCGATCGCCAATGGTAAGCAACGAATGGCAATGCCAGGGTGGTTCAGATGCCCATCGAAAGCATGGCCTGGGACTCCCAGTATTCTTTGGATTGCTTCACCATCTCGGTCCGCTCCTCGCGTAGCCTGCATCTCCAGTAATCTTTGCACCTGATCAAGCAGTAGATGCAAATCAGACACAGAACAAGGTGACTGTATTTTCCAGAAATCTTGCTGGACAAGAGAGGGCTGGTTAAGTTTTAGCATACCTGGTTTTGATGAGCAAGTCAAGCTCATTCATGTGCACGGCATGGGCAAAGACACCAACCTGAATGGAGTATATAAAACAAATCAGTCTGGACTGTCAGGTAGCAAGTTCATTCATACTGGTCGGCATGAGCAAATATGCACGGCCCGCAAACCATTATTACCATGGAAATTAATGTAAGCAACATGGCATTCTTGTTTACAGTGCAGTTGCAATGATATCATAAGAGCTGCAATGGTACATAAAAAGCACATCGGATTGCTCACATACCTCTCGGCATACAGGACACTTGGCCTCTGGAGGCGCGCTCCTAACACCCTGGAAGATGTACACGGATGCAGCACCACATGCACAGCCTTTGCAGAAGAGGTGACCGCAGCTAAGCGCGTATGGATTGAATAAGGTGTCCTGAGCAAATGGCAAAAAAAATCACAAGTTAAAACAATCTTAACATGAACATGAATGGCCTAGCGAAGAATATTGTATTCCTGCAAACACAATGTACAGAACTTTCCAAATTTGGGCTATACCCACCAAAATCAGCATGTTGGCCTCTTCCTCAAAGGCTGCGCATGTGGCCCTACTAGTTTTTACTTCAAGTCATTAATAAAGGCATGCTGTCCGTGCTGCAATAGGTATGTGGAAATCCTATTTCTACAATTTATGGATGCCGAAGCTACACAAAACAAGAACTTATAGTGTACCAATGACATCACAAGTGATGAACACAGATGTACTGCTACTGCAAGCAACTTTAAAAACGTAATGCTTGCTAATGCAAACTACTTCCTCCGTTCCGAATTACTTGTCTTAGATTTGTCTAGATACGGATGTATCTAGCACTAAAATGAGTCTAGATACATCCGTATCTAGACAAATCCAAGACAAGTAATTTAGAACGGAGGGAGTAGTAGGTTAGCAGTTGCCATTTTCATACTTAAAAGTTAGGAACAAGATCATTAAAGTATAAGGAGATGAAGAAATTTAAGAAAAAGAAAAACTCACCAAGCAAATTGGACAAGTTAGACTGTAGTCATACTTGATAGTTTCAGAAATGGCCATTGTCATTACTGGCTGTGTTCCTGTAAAGTCACAGGAAAAATTCTTGAAGAATCCGTTCTTGAAGAACCCTACAGGTTCATCAATATCTGAACTATCACAGTTCAGATGGAAAGCACCCAGTTCGATCAGCCAAGGTGACTGTAACAATTCGGTATGCTCAGTTTGCATCTTGCTCTTGAAATCTCTACCGCTGACAGAGCCATGTACCTGCAAAATTAACAGCATATGAGCAGGAAGATCCTGAAGATGCATAATGACAGTTGGGAGATGAACAAATTACTTTGTCATATTTCTTGAGAATTTTGCGAATAGCAATAGCATTCATAGTCACATAGTTGACTAGCAGTCTGCCTTCTTGAACCATGATTTGTTGATCATCTATGAAGCATTGACGTACGCGCCATATATACCGTTGCAATCCTGAAGGAACATGAAGATTTAGAAGATGCTGCACTCTAGAGCTGAAATAGCCAGCTATATCTGAAGCCTCCTTGGTGAGTTCTGTAAAGAACATCTGATCACACACTGGACAAGAAGATATCACAAGTCAGAATACCAGTAGCACAAGCAGTAGACTTGGTAGAAAAAAAATACAAAAACAGTAAGCGTAATATCAACCAAGTCAAAGAAAAGATAATTGTTCTGGCGGTAAAAGTAAATCACCAGTACTATGATGCCAGGAGAGTAATGACTTTTGTATTGACGGTGTGTTGTAATGCCCTACTGTAACACAACAAACTCTATTCTCTCTTAATCTTAATAGATGAGGCAAATCCGTTTCAAAAAAAAAATCACCAGTACTAGAACCTATAATACTTCACAGCTATCAAATGGAGCTGATAAACAGGGAACCAAATATTCTACAAAGTGAAAATAGATTCTCCCTTCCACAGAAAGGAGGAATGGCAAAAAACAAGTGCACCAGATTGCACAAATGGAAATTAGACCATTCTAATCTTTTGATAAAAGGGAAGATTGACTGTTGGTATCCTTTTGGGTGCTTCTAACTTGCAGAGTATAACAGATAGTGAGCTTAAACGTCTTTTGGTGTACACAAAATACTTTTATTATTATTATCAGAAGATAAGACTGCCCTACAAATTTCTGAGTCCTGCATCAAATTTACATCCTGGACAGGACTTCGTACACTTCGTACAAAAGGGAAAGATGGGATAATGGGTAGCCACTAGAGGCTGAGCATACATGTGCAAGAATTGCAGTCGCAAGCATCTGAAGAATCGTCACTCCTGTCCTCCTGCTGGTCACCGTTGGTGCCATCTGCTTGCAATGAGCGATCAAGTCGGCATCGCTTCAATACCTTCTTCAGACGTTTGTACTCTACATGGGAGCATTTAGCAAGATATTTGTCCTGCTCTGCCCTGAGGTATTCCTCATATATTGAACCAAACTTCATCTTGTCCACCGAAAAGCCTGAAAAAATAGGTAGAGCCAAGCATTCTTGAGGAAACTATGTCTGGAAAGTTAAAGAGTTAAAGCACAAAGTAAGGCAACAGTATTTTTGTTAGTAGTCGGAATTTTTAACCACAGTTAGTTGCAATCGGGTTTTTGTTACCAGATGAAAATTCCAATTTGGAAAGAACTTATGTTAATAAAAAGATGTCGTCAAACTCCATTTTGAAATTCCAAAAATTCATTGGACATTTTTTTGGCAATCCAGTAACATAAAGCCTGGTTGCAGTATCATCTCTGTAAACTAAGAAAGGATGTTCTAGATGTACTCCTTGTATCCAGTAACCATTAAATGTAAATATCGGTCTTGAACCAATTTATCCAAATTATAGAGAACAGACTTTTGCTTTGTTTATAGATAAAGCAACCACTCTCAGATTATTTTACCCAAACTAACACAGATTTGCACAAACGAAGCAACCAATTTAACACAAGGAATCACACTCTTCAGAAATAACATACTTATAACCAAAAACAGACTTGCGTGCATAAACCTAGAGTCTGAGACAGATATTGAGATGTGATCATATATGTGAATTAAGAGTAGCCAAAAGACAGATACAGACTTCTTCAAAGAAAAATAAAAATAAAAAGACCAATTGTGCACCAAGTGTACCAGGTGACAATAAGACGAGAGCTGACTTTGAATCGAAAATGAAAATAATTGAACTCGGATCACACCAGCCAGAATAAGACACAATCACTGTCTTACTCTGAAAGAACGCCGGTACCCATCTCTCCAAGATTCAAGTATATATATATATACAGTGGTAAGTTAACTTTATTCGGAGGTTGAGTAGCTTAACCCACAGTTAACTTAAACCCCACCTCAGCAAGAATCCGCAAACAGGAACAGAATAATTGATGTTTATTCCTCGGCAACGTGACGAATTAGTGTTTGAGACACAAGAGAAGACTGAAAAGCAATGCAAAGGTACAGAAAGAGGAAAACGATACGCAGCTTACGACATGGACTAAGCGAATCTGTTCTGCAGGAATCGAACTATTATAACGAGATAAAAAAAATACTCGTCATCATAGTCCTCACGGAGATTTGCACAAACGAAGTAACTAATTTAAACAAGGAATCACACTCTCTTAAGGAATAACATTATACTTATAAGTTATAATGAAAAACAGACTTGCATGCATTAACCTAGAGTCTGAGACAGATATTGAAATGTGATCATAATTAAGAGTATCCACAAGACAGATACAGACTCTTCAAAGAAAATAAAAAGAAACAGACCAACAACTGTGCAGCAAGTGGACCAAGTGTACAAATAAGACGAGGGCTGACTGTAAATATAAAATGAAAATAACTGAACTCGTATCACACCGGCCAGAATAAGACACCATCACTGTCTTATTCAGAAAGAAGCCCAAGATTCAAATATTATATATTAGGTTAATAACCGGATAACAACAAGCCCAGACATTTGACTTTATTCGGGTCGGGGTTGAGTAGCTTAACCCACAGGTAAGGTAAACCCCACCTCAGCGAGAAGAGATCAAGAGAATCCGCAAAGTGGGACAGAATAAGTCATGAACTGATGTTTATTCCCTGGCATTGCGAAGAATTAGTGTTGGAGACACAAGAGAAGACTGGAAAGCAATGGAAAGGCACAGAAAGAGGAGCACCATACGCAGCCTAGGACATGGACTAGGCGAATCTATTCCTGCAGGAGCCGAACTATCATATCACAATAACGAGATAAAGGAAATACTAGCAGAGATGTATTCGCACTTTCCTCTCAATTTCTCATGGTGCCGCGGACGTACGGCGAGAGAGATGCCGGATTCGGGGGCGCAGAAACCCGAAGCCTCAAGAAACGATTCTTGATTGCTCCTCGAAAGGAAATAATAGTAATACTGTACTAGTAGAGAAGTAAAGGCATGGGCATGGTGATCGCTAGGACCGGCCGGATCAGTTGATGAATGGACAAGTCCGGTGAAGGGCGAAAGAATGGAGTGGGCAAGGCAAGAAGAGAGGTACCGGATGGCGCAGCAATAATGGATGGGGCGGCGGGGCGGGGTTAATACCTGCATGGGTGGGCGGGCCGGCCGGATAGGAGAGTAGGCGGCGGGCGGCGGCCGAAGCGAGAGTAGACGGCGGCAGAGCAGAGCACGAGCGGGAGGCGCGCGGGCAGAGGAGAGGTGGAGCCCCGCAGTGGCGCTTGGCCGGCCTTTAATGGCGGGCGGCGGCGGGCACGCGTCGCGTGGGCAGCGCGGAGGCGGTCGGCTACGGTAGGGTGTGGGGTGGGGGTCGTGCCGCGCTTTGGCTTGGGACTTGGGAGGGGAGACTCAAATCAAATCGCACTCCGCCTTTCTCTCTCCTTCCGCTGTCGGCTCCGCGTCGGGCTTTCCCGTCCCTCCCGTTTTCCCACCTGGCCGGGCCCACGGCCCAGGGTTGGATAACTGGATTGGACCGGCAGCCGTTCCGTTCTCTTCACTCATCATCTATATATATATATTAAAAAAAACAGTTTATTCTCTTCACGTGCACGGCAGCGTGGCGGCCGGCTGACGGCCTCCGGCGGCTGTCATCCATCCATCGACCGAGATCTCGGTGAGCAGGACGTACGTACGTGGTTTGGTGCATGCGCGATCTTTTTCCTTGGATTTATCCATCCATCGTGGCTGCAACGGCTGTAGCTAGGGCTTTCTAGCGCGGAGCACCTTGGACGGATTAGCCGCGCCCCGGGCCCACCCCGTCCGTCGCCGACGTGAAAGGATCCGTTTGTTTGGACTCTGCTAGCTACTGAGTACTAGTGGCGGCAAACCCAAACGTGGTCGATCATCATCAGCGGCAGGAAAGATGAACGAAAGCAGCTCACGTCCACGTACACGCGTGCCGGTCGCTGCATCCTGCTTCCTCTTCTCCACTGCAAGTCTGCAACCGTTGCACTACCACGACCACCCCGCTGCGGATGTGAACATGTGATCACGTATATATGTTGAGCCATCTTTCGGTTGCGGCTCACGTTTTTTTTTACTCCCCTACTTCTTTTCCGAGATATAGTTAGTACGTAGCGACGCAGGGAGATGATATGGCCTCGCTCATCGCTGCAATTTTAATAGGAGATTCCGAGATTCCAATAACGGACCACATACATAACTAAATGAATGAATTTATACTTTCAAATATGTAAATATACATCCGTATATAGTTTCTATTAAAATTTCTAAAAAAACTTATATTTAGAGATTTGTCAGTCATGTCCGGATGGGATCACCTGTGAGGACTGATAATTTTCTTTTCTACATCTACAAGACATATCAGTGGTTCTACGAAAGGAAAATGGCAGATCAATCCTCCTCGGGTCAGTCTGGTCCTACTATCTACTATTACCGATCCTCACTTATTAAAGCACGTGTTTGGTGAATCCAAATAATCTGAGCCATTCAACCACGTATATCCAACACCTCACATTGCACTAATGATGGACTCTCTTCTTTCTGGTTCTTTTCGGTTTATAGGGCTCAAAACTGAAATCTCATCAACTAAGGCAGATAATGAGCGAAAGGATGTATCTCATACTACTTTACAAACCTACCCAAATTAAACTCATGCATTGATTTGGATTTAATTGCAGTGTATGCATGCTTGACCACTACTTCCCCTGTTTTTAAATATAAGTCTTTTTTAGAGATTTCAATAGAAACCACGTACGGATGTATCTAGACATATTTTAGAGTGTAGATTCACTCATTTTGCTCCGTATGTAGCCCATAGTGGAATCTTAAAAAGACTTATTTTTAGGAGCGGAGAGAGTAGATGAGTACGAACATTGCATGCATTGTCCATTTCCTTTTTAATTCTTGCATTAAAAGGTTTAATGCGGCTAACAATTTCAATAGGAGACGAAGATGAGCCTTTTAAATGAAAAAACAAAAACAAAATTGAGATAAGCCCTCTAAACAGGAAGGGAGGGAGTATCTATCACATCAATAGTCATTTAAAAACATGCTAATTACATTGGTTTTAATTTGAAAATGACATCAATTACATTAAACATAGTTCATCTTGTAATCAACGCTAATTGCGGCTAATCTAGGAAACAATATTACAATCAAATGAGCGCTGACTATTGAATGACTACAAAATTGAGTACTACTCGCAGGTATCAGACCAAGCAGATGGGGAATACCCATTCCTCCCAGAATCAAATATTTTATGTTAACTGGATACTAAAAAGGCAAGGCATTTGACTTCTCAGAGGTTGAGTGGCTAACCAGCGATTCTTTTTATATGTAAAAAAAACGCCACAAAGACAAATACTAATCCGCAGCGGGGTTCCGTTCATTCCCCAGTCTTGGCATTGCAGTGAAGTTCAGTGGCTTGAAACACCGATAGAAGACTGCAAAGCAACAACAACTACAGCCTAGTACAGTCCTAGTAGCACAAAAGACAACGAAACTAACACGGCTGGGGCATGCAATGTGATACAGACTGGTAGTAGTAAGCGAATATATTCCTCCAAGAATCGAACAAAACGAGGTTAATTAAAGAAACATGGGACGACTGTACTGTAATTTGTTGTCGTCCGGCGAGATACTGTAGCTGGATCCCAGAAAGCAAATTATATATGAGACCTTATTTAAATTGAGAAAAGAAGTAGCGGTGAATAGTGATTTCTCCCAGAGCCCACGCCGCAACGCAGTGGACGCACCGCGAAATCCTATGGGATATGGATAGACAGATGAGTTCGTAGAAACACGTACGGACCAAAAAGACAAGGAGCAAACGACGACGCGGCCAGAACCCGCGACCAAACATGGCGGCGATGGAGTACGTACCTGCGATGGGAGGCAATCAAGGCGCGAGAGAGATGGGCGTCCAAGGCGGTGGTCGCCCGTGATGAGTCCGTGAGGAGGAAAGAAAGGGGAGGACGGCTTTTAATGGCTGCCGGCGGCGGCGGCGGCGCTCGGGGGACGGGGGCACGCACGAAACCAAACTTTTGCTCCTCTCCTCCTGTGTGTTTTTCTCGCTCGGTGGACCGCCCGCTCCGCTCCGCGCTGGGTCTGTAGCTGGCCCTTCTCCAGCTGCCTGGAGGGGCCCAGCTGGGTCTCGTTACGTTGCTTGCTTGGCTTCGCTCGCTCGCTTCCCCGTTCCTTTCCATTCACGCACGCGCAGAAAATGTTGACGTTCCGATCCGTCGGCTGTCCTGTCACCCGGTGATCCGGATCCGACGTCTGGCTGCCTTTCTTCTTCCCCAGAAAGGTCATCGATGGCTACACGAACGGGATTGCTTCGGATAACATTTTCTTTTCTTTTTTTAGCTGGCTAGGGCGGCGGCTGCTGTCTGGCCTAGCCGCCTAGGCCAGTAGAGCCAGAGCACTCTGGCCGGATTAGCGACGGTTGCGGCCCACACGCGGCTGCCGCTTTAGGATGATGGTCGTCATTAGTGGCCAACAAAATCATGATTACCGCACCGCAGTAGGAGCAACGGGCGGATGAAATGGAATGGCTTCCCTACCACAAAGACGTGGGCAGGCCACTCGCACCGGTCCATGGACATGTGCCACAACGGCTCCTCCTTCTCCCCGGCTACACAGAACCAGTGATAACGAATTAACGATCAACTCCCCTCCCTGACTTACATTTGCTCATTGCTCACGGTTTTTTTCGTTCGGAAAGCCGAAGGTCATATGTTAGATAAAATAAGCCTTTATAAGAACTTCCTTATGAGAATGAAAAGTTACAAGCAAGTCCTTGAAAAACGGAAAACAGAGCCATCCTCATCTCATGGTCTATATGGAATGAGAGAAACACATGTGTTTTCCGCAACGAGGGAGCGCCATCGTCAATCTTACTAGACAATAATAAAAAAGGAGGCCTTGCTTTGGGTGGCCGCGGGAGCAAAGAAACTAGGGACGATCATGCCAGAAGAGTATTTCCTTTGTTGTAATAAGGGGTGTTTTTGTAAACCAACCTAACTATTTCTCTCACTTAATTAATATACGAGGCAAACATTTTACCTTCTTTAAAAACACATTAATATGTGCAAGAAAATCATAGACTAGCGTTGTCGGTGTCAAAACCGGCGGATCTCGGGTAGGGGGTCCCGAACTGTGCGTCTAGGCCGGATGGTAACAGGAGACAAGGGACACAATGTTTTACCCAGGTTCGGGCCCTCTTGATGGAGATAAAACCCTACGTCCTGCTTGATTAATATTGATGATATGGGTAATATAAGAGTAGATCTACCACGAGATCAAGGAGGCTAAACCCTAGAAGCTAGCCTATGGTATGATTGTTGTATGATGAAGTTGTCCTACGGACTAAAATCCTCCGGTTTATATAGACACCGGAGAGGGTTAGGATTACACAAAGTCGGTTACAATGGTAGGAGATCTTGAATATCCGCATCACCAAGCTTGCCTTCCACGCCAAGGAAAGTCCCATCCGAACACGGGACGGAGTCTTCAATCTTGTATCTTCATAGTCCTGGAGTTCGGCTGAAGGTATAGTCCGGCTACCCGAACACCCCCTAATCCAGGACTCCCTCAGTAGCCCCTGAACCAGGCTTCAATAACAACGAGTCCGGCGCGCAGATTGTCTTCGGCATTACAAGGCGGGTTCCTCCTCCAAATTCTTCATAAAAGTTTGTAAACACCAAAAGTAGTGTCCGACTCTGCAAAATAAGCTTCCACGTATCGCCATAGAGAGAGTAATATTAACACAAATCTAATCTGCTGACGTATTCCGCAGCGTGACATCACACTACGGCCAAGCCTTTATTCGAATCGTTTTCACTTCTCCACCTCAGCATGTTTTGCGAGGCGGCTTCCTTGGCACGTCTTGTCAAAGCAGAGATCGTGTCCCCTTTGTTTACGGGATTCTCGTTATATCACGATGCTTGGGAGGCGAGCGAGTTTTACTAGGCTGGTGGGGACGCATAGTCGCATCCGCCCATATAAGGGGATAATGATCCACCTTTTTACCTACGCCTTTTTCCTCCTTTGCCTATCCATCTTCTGCGCACCCGAGCTCCAGCGCCCAAGCCCGCACTTCCTACCTCAACCCTCTCCAACAATGTCCGGAGCGGGAGGCAAGTGGATGGTCTCCTCCGTCATGGAGGGCCATGTCAAAAGGTTAAGGAAGGCCGGATACTTGTCCGAAGACATCGCGCACCGGCTTCCTGAGGAGGGGCAGCTTCTCCCCACCCCAAGGCCCCATGAGAGGGTAGTATTTCTTCCCCACTTCCTCCTCGGACTGGGTTTTCCTCTCCACCCATTAGTCCGCGGGCTCATGTTCTACTATGGCCTAGATTTCCACGATCTGGCCCCGAACTTCATCCTCAATATCTCGGCGTTTATCGTCGTGTGCGAGGCTTTCCTCTGCATTCGCCCCTATTTCGGCCTCTGGCTCAAGACATTCAACGTCAAGCCAAAGATGGTGCGCGGCAACCAGGCGGAGTGCGGGGGTGCCATGGCGGGCAAAATTGCCAACGTCCTATGGCTCAAGGGCTCCTTTGTGGAGACCTTGAAGGGGTGGCAGTCAGGGTGGTTTTACATCACCGAGCCACGCGATCCGAAGTGGATCGCAACCCCTGAATTCTGATCCGGACCCCCTACGCGGCTCACGTCCTGGAAGGAGACGAGCTTGTCGTGGGGCGACGAAGAAGAGTTGACCGGACTGCAAAAATGCATCCAGTCCCTGGTGAACAAGCAACTCAAGCTTGTCAACGTAATCCAGGTCATGCTCGTCTGCCGGATCCTTCCGTGTCAAGAACGGGACTTCAATTTGTGGGAGTTCAACCCGGTGCAGCACCGCACTCTGAGCAGGCTCTTCAACATGACGTACGAAGATGTCTGGAGGGGGCTAACCAAAGGCGCCGAGGCTCCCACATCCGCCTCCGAAGACCGCGGATTCAGCTCGCAGCGTCCTGCTGGCGAGGTAAGATATTTCCATCCTTTACAGGATGTTAAGTTTTTTCATAGTTTGACTCTATGCGGGATCTAAACTCCCTCACTTTTGACAGGATTGGCGGGAGAAGTCCGGACAGATTAACTATCCGGCTCCCTTGCCCGAAGACCCAGCCCCTGCTCTCCTAGAGAAGCTGCTGGTTCCGGCACCTTATGTGGTGCCGGAGAAGAAGGCCAAGAAGAAGAAGGCCACGGGGACTCGAAAGAGTTCCCGGCATATGGTGGTGTCGGACTCGTCGTCCGACGAGTCTGAGACGCACTCCTCCCGTGAAAACGAGGAGGAGGAAGAAGAAACCTCTCCCCCTCCAGTGGGGGGAGGAGAGAAGAGGAAGGCCGCCCCAGTAGGGGAAGCCGAGGGGTCCAAGAAGAGGAAAACCCCTCCACCGGACTACGTCCCCGACGCCGACGAGGACAAAGAGGAGTGGCCGGACAGGGCCAAGCGTCCGGCGAGATCGTAAGTGTTCGGATACCAGAGTAACTCGTGATATTCCTTTTGTTGCATAGCTTTCCCTAATGTCGGATATAATCATGCAGTCCGCCCAAGGACGGGCTCGAGGAGTCGTCGAGCGGCTCCCTGGATTCATCGGACGTGAATTCAGTTCCGCCCGCTGCTTCCCCCTGTGCTGCGGATGACGCCGAAGTGGCGTCACGACAAGCTCCGGGGCGAGAGGAGGTGGTCCAGGAGGAGCCGCGAGGCGACCTTCCGGACTCCAGGAGTGAAGGGGACAAGACCCTCCTGGGCTCCAAATCCGGCTTTAAGCCGGACACTGTGCCGGAATCCTCAACAGTTCCGGACCGCGGTAGGCGAACTCCTGCCAAGAGGAGCAAGCCTACTGAGCCGGCGTCCTCCGTCCAACCGGAGGCACCAGACAATCTGCTGGAGGAGCTTAAGGGCACCTCCATCTACGAGGAGCACCGTGCCATCATGAGTACGGTGGTCCAGAAGGTTCGCTCCGCCAAAAGCGGACTAAATGAAGCTTGTGCTAGCCTTCTAACAGGCTTCGAGGTAAGTAAAAATATGTAAAAATATTACCGTATAGACAGTAGCCCCTGATGCTCTGTTTGGCGTTCGGAAAGAAAAGCCGAATAGAGGATCTATTAAACATCATAGGAGTCTAACTAAAAAGGAGTCAATATACGTATGCAGGCTTCGCTGCTGGCCACCGTCGCACTGACTGCGGAGGTGGGTGCCCTGAAGCAGGGCCTCGAGCGGACCGAGCAAGAGCTCGGCCTTGCCAAACGGCAGCTTGAGGAGAAAGAAGGTAAGAGGTACCTTATAGAAAAAATGCCTATAGGAAGGCGCAATTGCCAAAAAT
Organism: Triticum dicoccoides; assembly: GCF_002162155.2. Taxonomy (NCBI): domain Eukaryota; kingdom Viridiplantae; phylum Streptophyta; class Magnoliopsida; order Poales; family Poaceae; genus Triticum; species Triticum dicoccoides. The sequence continues at coordinate 577,070,527 of NC_041388.1, read as the reverse complement.
GACAGGAGTATACTGCTTATTGTAGGGGCCACGACTGAGGTGGCGACCCTCAAGCAGGCGCTGTCCAAGGCCGAGAAGAAAGCGGCCACAGAGCGCACCGAGCGGGAGAAATTTGAGGCGCAGGTCAGCGAGGTGCGGCAAGAGCTTCAGGTTCTCATGCAAAAACATGAGAGTTTGGAGCTCGACTCGAAGACGCGAGCGTCCGAGCTTGCTGCGGCCCTTAAAACTGCCAAATCTGCCCAGGCCGAAGCCCAGAAGGCCCTCCAGGAACTGGATGCGGTGAAAAAGATAGCGGCGGGTAAGGCATTCTATATGCAAAGCTGACATATAAAAGTAAACTACTTGTTACTTACCCGAATCCGGAGCTCTCCCGGGGCACTCGCAGATCTTCCCCGCAGCGTATCCGATGCCGCCGCATTCTACCGAGCCGAGGAAGGCAGCTCGACAGAGAAGGTGTTCTGGTCTCAGTACGCTGAGGCCGGACACCCTGTGCCCTTGAGCGACCAGCTGAAGCAGCTGGTCGAGCTCCACAAGGCGGCCGAACAGGCCCTGAAGGGCTTCATAGTTCGGTTGTGGCCTAGAGAGGCCCTGCCTGGGAGCTACTTTGGACTGGTGCGGCGGCTGGTGGAGGCTTGTCCAAGGCTCAAGGTCATCAAGCGCTCCGTCTGCATCGAGGGTGCCCGTAGGGCCCTTGCCCGTGCAAAGGTGCATTGGGGTAAGCTGGACGGTGAGAAGCTTGTGAAGGACGGGCCGCCGCCGGGGAAGGAGCATCGCAAGCCCGAGAACTATTACAAGGATGTTCTTGCTGGTGCCCGCCTTGTGGCGGATGAATGTACCAAGGATGTAATTTGTGAATGAACTCGCTCGTGTTATCCTGTGCGCTGAAAACTTGTTCATATGCCTAAGCAATGCTTGAATTTAAAATATTACTTCCTGTGCGGCCGTTTATCAAAAAATTGAGAGATGGCCAGTCGTCGGCTTCTGCCCCCATGCCACTAGTGCTGGGGTGTTCGGGATAAACCTGAGCGCTTTTTTTCCCATGATTGGGTCCGTCGAGGGATGTCGGGGATATACCTCGCGGCGTAAACCGGCCGGAAGTATAACCCGGCCGGACTTGGCGGTTTACTTGAGGCCCGACTGAGACTTGACGATTCACTGGTGACCCGTTTGGACCTGGCGGTTTATGATTCATTAATAATTCGGCAGGCGGGTCAGAGGAGCGACAAGACCCGGTGGCCCAACGGGCGGTTCATGAAGGCCGGTTCATACTATGGTGGGCCGGTTTAAGAGGAAAGGCATGAGGAATATTTGTCTTACAAAGAGTTAAGACCTGGACTTGTATCCGGTTTGTATTAGAGATAGGACATGAACCGGCCTTCATGAACCGCCTGTTGGGCCACCGGGTCTTGTCGCTCCTCTGAACCGCCTGCCGGATTACCAATGAATCATAAACCGCCAGGTCCAAACGGGTCACCAGTGAATCGTCAAGTCTCAGCCGGGCCTCAAGTAAACCGCCAAGTCCGGCCGGGTTATACTTCCGGCCGGTTTACGCCGCGGGGTATATCCCCGACATTAGCCCCCAAGTTTAGCTTGGATTTATCCATGGTAAACTTATGCTGCAAAATAAACACAAGAACAAATTTGACAGGTTATGCTCCGGGTTAAGAATTCTTTGTAAACCGGTACCTGATCATCCTTAAGTCCTTGTTATTTCCTCCTTCTGGGAAATCTGGGTCAACATACCAGTTTCATAATCAATTTGCCGACATTGGTTTGTCACCGAGAAATATTGTGAAGAATAACTCCTTTGACTCAGCTCCCAAAGCGCCGGTTTAAGAAATATGGGTCTGAAAATACTTATCTGATATTCAGCCGGTTTGAAGATGTAAAACTTGTCGGTTTAATACTACCAAAATGGCCGGTTTATAAACATTGATGGCGCCAGGTCATAATTGTTGTCGACACCGGGTCATGTAATTGATCTTCCTGATTTGCTCAGAACTGATAAAATGAAGATGTTCCTCCTTTATATGCATAATACCTGTAGCCCCCAAGTCTTAAGAGGAGAACATAGTGATAACTTAAGACTTGCTCCAATAAGTGTTTCAACCTTGAAGAAATCCGGTTTGTTCATCTCAAAACTGAATACTCCATATATGTAGCCCCCAAGTGTCGGGTTGTCATGTTTGCAGCAACCTGGGACTTGTAATTGCTTGATGCTCATAAAAACTTCAACCAGTGTAGCCCCCAAGGGCCGGGTCATTATGCAATAATGAGCAGGGACTTTGTAAATATAATCTTGTAAACTTTGAACAACAACGTGTAACCCCCAAGGGCCGGCTTAGTAAGATAATACTGAACCGGGACTTGATATATACTTCAATGAAAATAACATCTTATAATGTAGCATCCATCGTAGGGCTTGAACCCACGTCCACAAAGTTAAGAGCTTTGTGCTTTACCAACTGAGCAATGGACCCTTCAATATTATGGACGAAAACTTGTGTACCTTGAATTGTTGATAGGAGCAACTGGTAGCCCCAAGGGTAGGCTCATTATAATACGATGAGTCGGGTCTTCAATAAGACTAGTAAAAATGACTTTGCATTAGCCCCCAAGTGTCATGGTGCATGCTTGCAGCGACATGAGACTTGCATGTAATCTCAATTTGAATAATGTAGCCCCCAAGTGCCGGGTTGTAAGCCTGCAGCGACTCGGGACTATTCCTTCCATTGTAGAATAAATCATATCCTTTGATAAAATAATAGCCATTGCGCTAAAGCGACTTTGAAAACTCAATAATACCGGTTATTAATAACCATAAAAATCCAGCCATGTTGGCTATTCAAGATAATATAATCCGGTATGAAAATCTTATTCATCCAATATCATAATGAAAATTCAGCCAAGTTTGGCTATTTGAATAATATAACCCAATCATTTATAAGCGCATGATTCCAATGGCGCAATCCAAATATATACTGGCGACTTATAGTCCAAAGCCATGCCGGTTTAATAAACACCGGATAATTTCTCATCATATACTGGCGATTTATCGTCTTAAAGTCGGGCTGGTTTAATAAACACCGGATAATTTATCATCATACTAGCGACTTATAGTCGAAAGCCAGGTCGGGTTAGTAAACGCCGGTGATTTATAATCATGCTTTATTCAACCTGTTTCTGCATACAACAAGTTTAAAGTGTCCGGGGGGTTTACCATCGGACGGGTCATAATGCCCAACATCTAACCCGGGTTTATAACCAAGGCTGCACTTAAGAATAATCAAATATGAAATATATCATACCTGTGACATTGAATCACATCGTTGGTTTACCAACTTCTTGTAGTAAGGGTGATAACCCCAATCTTGAGTACTGATAACTCCTTCCATATTGTGCCGGTTTATGATAAAACCGTGCCGGGTTATGATAGACACCGGATTAACTATATATAATACTGGTGACTTATAATCAAACCAGACCGGGCTGATAGACTCCGGATTATAACTTGATCGTGTACTGACAACTTGTAGTTGAAAGCCGAGCCGGGTTGATAAATACCGGTTTACTCCATAATAGGATGGTAACAGAAAATGAAACTGGGCAGATAGTCTCCGGATTAAGATTTGACCGTGTTCCGCCAATTTGACAGTTTGGGCCGGTTTAAAACATTGTCGGTTTAAAAATGCAACAAAAATAAGAAAACAGTTATCAAGGAAAATATTGAAGCAAAGGCAATGATAAAACCATTTGCAAAAAAGGCTTATTTGAGCTGATCAGATGGTGTTACCATGGCCGAACACGACTGTTGGGGATATAATTATGTACGTAAGCCGGCCAGGAGGGGCCGGGTTACGCAAAGAGAAGCCCATCTGAAGCCTGAGACCAAGATGTGAAGATGGCGGTTCAGTAAAGGGTCTAAAGGCCCACAGACGATTTAGGGCCCATGGTGATAAGCCACCATGAGGGCGCAACTTGTATTGTAAGGTAAAAATAACTAGTCACCGAGCCGGACACTGTTTATGAGCCGGCCGGGACTCTGTAAGCCGTAGGGCGTCAACCCGTGTATATAAGGGGACGACGCGCTGGCGGCTTAGGGACAAGAAATAAGAGATCGAGAACCGAGCATAGCGTATCTCGCTCCCTGGTCATCGAAACCTCAAGCAATTCCAACCCAACTAGACGTAAGCCTTCCTTCACCGTAAGGGGCTGAACTAGTATAAACCTAGCGTGTCCTTTGTCCCGATTAACCCCTTTAAGCTTCCTAGTTGCGATGGCTCCATGATCAAGTCCTTGCAAGAGGACATCTGCCGTGACAATTCCACGACAGTTGGCGCCCATCGTGGGGCCATCGCATGGTGAATTCGAGTTCTTGAAGGGCAGCTTTGAAGGGCTCAAGGGATACGCAGTCGGCCGGATGACCAAGAGTCGTCGCGGCAAGATCTACATCGACGACGAAGGCTGGGGCCCCGATGCCGGTTCAATTGAGTACGGTTACCAGGTCCCCTTTGGCGGAATGCACGTCTTCATCGGCCGAATTGGTGAGCCGGGCCCTGAGCCGGACAGCTGCACCGACCTCGTCGAGACGGCTCAGCGTGTGAAACCCGCCCGAGCTCAACCCGTTGTGAAGCGCGCCTTTGTGGGTTGCATCCATGAAGGTGAACTTCCTGAAGGATCTGAAGGTGATGGTGAGCCGTCCGTCCTCTCTGACGGTGATTCATCCGCCGGCTCAACAGATTCGTTGTATCAAGTTCAAGATGGCATGCTTGGGGGCTGTTTCGATGGCAGCACTATTCCTGACCTCTCAGAGTTGCCAAACCGGGCAGGAGTCTTCATGGCTGGTACTCAACCCGGTCAAAATTCTACGGCTTCAGCGGCGATAACGTCCGGGTTAGGAGCAGCCGGGGCAGGAGGCCCCATGCGCTCACCGGCTCAGGTGCTGATGGATCTCATGGATAAGCTTACGGCTTTGTTAACTATTACAGTCATCCCTGCGAACCAATCTGAGCACGAGGCTGAGGTGGCTCAGGTTCGCGACGAGATCGCCCGGGTCAAAGAAACCTTAGCAGCTGAAGACGCTAGATTAGCAGCAGAGCGGGCGGCTTTGGACGTACGGGCGCAGCAACTTCAGGCAGAAGCCTTGCAGCTCACGTTGAGCCTGAACGCATCTAATGAGGTAATGAGGAGGAGACATCAGAAAACTCAGTCCCGTTTACCTCAGAATTATGATCCTCGGAATCTCTTTGCTACACTCGGAGCCGGCCCAAGTAACCCGCCAGGTGCGAATCAACTTATTACATCCGGAGCGGGAGGTCCAGTTCGGCCTCAGGGGATGGCACCGCCTCACGGCAATATGGCACCACCCAATTACGTACCAATACCGCAGGGTCACTTCTCCAACCCCATGGAGAACTTAATCGCAACATCAGCATGTTTGGCGGCTCTCCCGGTAGATGGGGATGATCCGACAGCGGTGGAAACCCGGAAGATCAGAGAACTTGTCCAAACAGCCCTGGCTCAGCAAGAAACCTACTCCTACAGCCGGGATAGGATTCACTCGACTCCTCCGCCCTGGTTAGCTCCGCCTCGTCAAAATTGGAGCCCGAGTTACAGTAGACACATGGAGTCAAAGGCCTTGTCAAGTAACGTTTAGCACCGGAACCAGCCCGACGGGTATAACCCGGTTCAGGATCGGATACGTTAGGAGGACGAGCGGGCGGCTCATCTGGCGGCTCAACTAGCAGCCCAACAGAACTCACCGGCTTACCCGACGACTTCCGTTGAAGCGGGAGTTGCTACTAGAACCGGAGGAGTTCCTTGTCTAGTACCGGCTCTGCGTAATGTACGCCTACCCAAGGATTTCAAGGGGCCTCAGAAGGTGCCGAATTATACGGCCGATTTACAGCCTGGGGCATGGACTGAAAGTTATGAGATGGCTATGGAGCTGCTAGAGGTTAGTGATGAGGAGATGGCTAAATATTTCACCATGATGCTGGACGGAACATCCCGTTCTTGGTTAAAGGGTTTGCCACCCAACTCCATTAGTTCATGGGCAGAGCTAAAAGCCCGTTTCATCCAGAACTTCAAAGATACTTGCAAGCAGTCTATGTCAATTGTAGATCTAACAAATTGTAAGCAGGAAGAAGGTGAATCTACGACTCATTGGGTACGCTGGGTCAAGGATATAATACATTCGTCTGACAAGATGGATGCCGGCTCAGCAGTTCTCATGCTGGAGAAGAATTGCCGCTTTGAGCCTCTGAGACAAAAGCTGGGGCGCCTTAAGCGTGATTGCAACGATATGGGGACGTTGATGGCGGCTTTAGTCATGTATGCCGATTCTGATAGTACCAAGGATCCCGCGTCTGATGAGGAAAAGATAGGGAAGGGAAAGAAGAACAGTAATGGAAAGGGTCAGCAGCATAACCCGGTGAGTCAAGGAGGCAATAAGCGTAAGGCGGACAGTAACCCGGAATTTGTGGCCAATGCACAGGGTAACAATCAGAAGCGCAAAGGAAAGACACCCCGGTTTGGTGGGTCAGATCCGTCTGTCGAGCAACTACTCAATGAACCCTGCCCGAAACATGGCACCCAGGAACGACCAGCGACTCATTTATGGAAGGATTGCGCAATCATGAAAGCTTTCAAGAATTCTAACACATTTGATGGCAATCAAGGCCCGGGCGGCGGTTCAGGAGCCGACGGCTTTCATGGCCCGGGCGGTGGTTCAGGATTCGGTTTTCAGGGAAACTAGGGTGGTTATAATCAACAGCAGTCTGGTCAAGGAGGTCAGCAGCAATAGCAGTCGGGTTATCAGAGCCATCCAAAACAGTTAAGTAGTGGGCAGTATCACGTGTTCACCACGAGTTTGTGTAAGCGTGATCAGAAAGTTCATAAGAGGGCTGTGAATTCTGTTGAACCGGCAGTCCCTCGTTACTTGAGGTGGTCGGAACAGCCTATTGTCTGGAGTAGGGAGGATCACCCTCCCCAGGTTGATAATCCGGGTTAACTGGCCCTAGTGGTGGCACCGCAAGTTGGTGGTTATAAGTTTACCAAAGTACTCATGGATGGAGGTAGCAGCATCAACATCCTCTATTACGAGACTTTTCGGCGCATGGGCTTAACTGACAAGAATTTAAAGACTTCCAACACCGTCTTCCATGGAGTGGTGCCCGGTAAGTCGGCATATACTGTGGGGATTGAGCTCGAGGTGGCCTTCGGAGACGAGCATGATTCTAGGGCCAAGAAGTTAACTTTTGAGGTGGTCAAAATCAAGAGTCCATATCACGCTTTGTTTGGGCGGCCGGCCTATGCCAAATTCATGGCACGGCCGTGTTATGTGTATCTACAGCTCAAGATGCCGGGTTACAAGGGTACCATCACTGTGCATGGAAGCCGAAAGGTGGCCCTGGAGTGTGAAGAGGGCGATGCGGCTTATGCCGAGTCTGTCTGTGCAGCAGAGGAGCTCAAATTTTATCAAGATAACGTTGACCCGGCAGATATGACTTCTCTCAAGAAGCCGACTATGGAACATGACCCGGCCATGAAGTTTAAATCGGCTGTAGAGACTAAGCTTGTTGATTTCACTCCAGGTGATTCATCTAAGCAATTCAGCATCAGTGCCAACTTGGATCCTAAATAGGAAAGCACGCTCATCGAGTTCATCCGTGAGAACCGGGACATCTTTGCATGGAAACCTTCTGACATGCCGGGTGTACCGAGAGAACTCGTTGAGCACACTCTTAATATTGATCCGAAGTATAAGCCGGTCAGGCAATTTCTGCGGCGATTCAATGAAGATCGACGAAAAGCTATAGGAGAAGAGGTCGCCCGGCTCTTGGCGGCTGGGTTTATTGTTGAAGTTTTTCACCCAGAATGGTTGGCTAACCCGGTGCTCGTACTCAAGAAAAACGGCACCTGGAGGATGTGTGTGGATTACACGGACCTAAATAAGGATAGTCCGGCTGATCCTTTTGCTCTCCCCCGTATTGATCAAATCATTGATGCTACGGCAGGTTGTGCACGTTTGAGTTTTTTGGATGCTTATTCTGGCTATCATCAGATCAAGATGGCAGTTAAGGACCAGGAGAAAACGGCTTTCATCACCCCGTTCGGAGCCTTCTGCTATGTGTCTATGCCGTTTGGGCTCAAGAGTGCCCATACAACTTATCAACAGTGTGTACAGAATTGTCTTCATGATCAGATTGGGCGCAATGTTCATGCTTATGTGGATGACATAGTAGTGAAATCCAGAGAGGCGAAAACCTTGATAACTGATCTCAGAGAAACCTTTGACAATCTCCGGGTTTACAAAATGATGCTTAACCCGGAGAAGTGTGTATTTGGTGTGCCTGCATGCCAGCTTTTGGGATTCTTGGTCTCAAACAGGGGCATCGAGGCTAATCCGAAGAAGATTAAGGCAATCACTTATTTGGCTAAACCGACATGTATTAATGATGTTCAGCGATTGGCGGGTCATGTTGCCGCTTTGAGCCGGTTCATAAGCCGGTTAGGTGAGAAGGCCCTACCGCTGTACCAATTAATGAAGAAGGCAGACACCTTTGTCTGGAGTGATGCCGCTAATGCTGCTTTTGAGGATTTGAAGAGGCAGTTATCTGAGCCGCCGGTTCTTGCAGCTCCCATTGACAAAGAGCCTTTGCTATTATATGTGGCTGCTAATTCATGAGCCGTCAGTGTGGCGATTGTGGTAGAGTGCAAGGAGGCTGGTAAGGAACATCCGGTTCAACGGCCGGTTTATTATTTCAGCGAGGTACTCATCGAGTCAAAGCAAAGATATCCTCATTGGCAGAAGCTTGTTTACGGGGTGTTCATGGCAAGCCGGAAGCTGAAGCAATACTTCCAAGGTCACCCTATCACTGTGGTAAGTTCTGCCCCCTTGGGAGACATTATTCAGAACAGAGAAGCTACATGACGAGTCGCCAAATGGGCCGTCGAGCTTGGGCCTCATGGTCTGAAGTACGCGCCGCGCACTGCCATTAAGTCTCAAGCTTTGGTGGATTTCATCAACGACTGGACAGAGCTACAGGCACCTGAGGAGAAGCCCGATAACACTTATTGGATTATTCACTTTGATGGGTCCAGACAGTTGGAAGGCTCGGGGGCTGGAGTTGTATTAACTTCCCCTCGAGGTGACAAGTTTTGTTATATGCTCCGGCTTACGTTTCCTTGCACTAACAATGCAGCTGAGTATGAGGCCCTGCTCCATGGTCTCCGGATGGCCAAAGAGATGAACTTGAGCTGGGTAAGATGCTTAGGAGACTCAGACCTTGTGGCTCAACAGGTGTCAGGCAAGTGGGACTCTAAAGATCCCCTCATGACAGCTTACTATCGTGAAGTCGATGCTATGGCTGGATATTTCAAGGGTTACGTAGTGGAACACATTGATCGAAGGAAGAATGAGGCGGCGAATGCCTTAAGCCGGCTGGGGTCTCAGCATAAGCCGGTGCCGCCTAACACCTTTCTTGATGTTTTGCATAACCCTTCTATTAAGTTACCTACAGAAGAAGATCTGGCAATACCAGACCCGGAGGCACAGCTGGTGGCGTCTCTCCACGTTACCCCGGATTGGACAGTGCCTTATTTGGCTTACATGACCCGGGGAGAGTTGCCAGAGGACGAGGCCTTGGCAAGACAAATCGTCCGGCGGTCCAAGTCCATGACAATCGTCAATGGAGAGTTACATCATTACAGCGTCACTGGAGTGATTCAACGTTGCGTGTCACCGGCAGAGGGTCAGGAGATCCTTCGTGAAATTCATGAAGGTGATTGTGGTCATCACGCCGGCTCAAAATCTCTTGTGGCCAAAGCCTTCCGTCATGGGTTTTATTGGCTGACGGCTCATGCTGATGCGGAAGACCTGGTCAGTAAATGTGACGGATGTCAGAAATTCTCACGACGAGCCCATGTGCCGGCTCAAGAGTTGAGGATGATTCCAATTACCTGGCCATTTGCAGTCTGGGGGCTTGATATGGTCGGGCCTTTCAAGAGATCTAAGGATAAAAAGACTCACCTTTTGGTGGCGGTTGACAAGTTCACAAAGTGGGTGGAGGCGGAGCTAGTCAGTAAGTGCGATGCAGCCACAACAGTCCAGTTTATGAAAAAGGTGATTTTTCGCTTTGGTTTTCCACACAGCATCATAACTGATAATGGTACTAACCTTTCCAAAGGAGCTATGGAAGTGTTCTGTCAACGAGAGCATATCCGGCTTGACGTTTCAGCTGTACGTCACCCTCAATCAAATGGTCAAGCAAAACGAGCCAATCAAGAAATCTTGAAGGGTATCAAGCCCCGGCTCTTGGTCCCTTTACAGCGGACGCCAGGTTGTTGGGTGGAGGAGTTACCTTCTGTACTCTGGAGCATCAATACTACACCTAACAGATCTACAGGTTACACGCCTTTCTTTATGGTGTATGGAGCAGAGGCGGTCCTGCCAAGTGACATCCGTCACGATTCACCCCGTGTGGCGGCTTATGTTGAGGAAGACAATGAAAAAGCTCGGCAAGATGCACTTGACCTGTTGGATGAAGAGCGAGACTTGGCAATAGCCCGCTCAGCGATTTACCAACAAGACCTGCGTCGCTACCACAGCCGCCGGGTTAAGTCCAGAACCTTTCAGGAAGGTGACTTAGTGCTCCGACTCATCCATGATCAATCTAACATGCACAAGCTATCCCCTCCTTGGGAAGGACCCTTTGTGGTCAGCAAGAATCTGAACAATGGATCATACTACCTTATCGACGTTCGAGAGCACAAAGACTCACGTAAGTCGGAGGAGGAGACCCGTCGGCCGTGGAATATCGCTCATCTTCGGCCTTATTATACTTGAGCCGTCGGCTCTAATGTGTATATACTTATACTATGTATATTATATAAAGCAATAGAGCAGGACCTCTGTCCTTTTTTCCACTCCCAAAAAGGTTTATGTGTTTTTTCCTTGTCAGGTGGTGGAGATAACCAAGGAGAAGCGGATCATATCTGAATCCGGCTTTCCTTTGGTCCGGCTTATGATCATATCTGAATCTGGCCGTTGATCACTTGGGGGCTTCCTGTTCAAACATAGGTCGTATTCGAACCAAAGAGAACATAGCTGTTGATACCCGCTTGATCGGCATACTGCCAAACCCACTTGGGGGCTTCTTGATCATATCTGAATCATAGCTTAACTCCTTTTGGGTCTAACGTCGATCGTATTCAAATCAGCGTCATTAAACAACTCTTATGGTCACTTGGGGGCTTCCTGTTCAAACATAGGTCGTATTCGAACCAAAGAGAACATAGATGTCGATACCCACTTGATTGGCATCGCCACAGCCACTGGGGGCTAACAGATCGTATCCGAATCTTAGCTCAACCCCTTTGGAATGGGTCACTGATCGTATTCGAATCAGAAACCCTTGAATTTTGTTCATCATATTTTACAAGTGCCAAAATTAGGTATCTTGTGACCCTCTTTAAGATACAATGGAATACATTACAATCTTCCAGAATTAATGTTAGTTACATCAGGTTGTTAAGAACCAGGTGAACTTATATGTGCCAATTTTCAGGAGTTAAGTTTACCCTCAGGGGTTGGTTTATATAACCAGAAAAAAAACAGCTGTGAGCACTACAAGGCAATGCAAGGTATTTTTGCAAAAGACATAACAGATTCATACGAACTACAAAGAGAATAATGGCGGCGGCTTATGCAAGTATTAAGGGCCATAAGCATGCGCAGAGGCATAGCAAAACTCAAGGTATCTTCTACTTTGTTACAAGACTCCCCGAGTCTGAATGATGCATTGTTTTCTACGATGACATAAGCAGGTGGCGCCTGACAAGCTACTCTTGGGGTTGACTTGAAGCCCCCGGGTTATCCTTCTCCGTCTCTCCGCCGGCTGTTTTGTCCTGGAAGGATGATGAGGCCTAGTCAATGCCACTCAAGGCTTCAAACTCAGCTTCATCATCTATTAAACCGGTTGGGTCGACTTCAGGGGCAAAGGTGTGCTTACGGGTTGGAGGGATCAAGCTGACATCGTCGTAATGCGGCATGGGGATTCTCCAATTCTCCTTGTCATAACCCGGCTGACACTTGGTGAGGTCAGTATCGTTCCCAATAAGAGTAGCCACCGGACGTATATCCTTGACACAGGCGTTGAAATCCTTATCATTAAACACGGTGCCATCTTCCTTTAAACTGGGATACCCAAGAGCAATATCAGCGGGGTCTAGTACTGGAAGCCACGCCTTGGCCCGGCTTAATGCGGCTATAGCTTCGGCTCTTGCAGATGCTCGTCTTAACTCTTGGATTCGCTGAGGTAGCACAACAAGCCGCTTCAGCACATCCTGCAGGAGATAAGGAACATCGTTTGATAAAGCCACAACGGCCAGAGCACGTTGTGACCCGGTGTAGAGTTGTTCCACCAGAGTATAAACCGCCTTCAGCTTGATCACCATGTTCTGCTTAAGATTTGTGCTCCTGGGGCCTGCGTTATTAAGCATAAGGTGAGTCAGAGGGGACAACTGAAATGGTCATTCAAGGAGTTTTACAGTGTTTAAGGTTTGAGTAAGTCACTCACTGAAGATTGCTGAAACCATTCGAGATATCTGGCGCTTTAAGTCAGACAGTTCGGCTGTTGCTTCCGCAAGCGATGCCTCTGCTGTCTCGGCCCGGGTCACCAGTACGGCCTTTTCATCAGCCCAAATTTTCTTCTCTGATTCAAAATTTTGCTTCAACTTCTCTTGTTCAGAGACGCTGAATTCAAATTTGGAGTTGGCCTTTTCAATTTCACTTTCCTGGGTTACCAGGCGATTCTTCAAATCAGCAATCTCCGGTTCAAATTTACTTATGGTGGCCTGCATTACACCAGATAGTAGTAAAAGTTACGGTAAGTACTATTAAGTCCCAAGCACTTTGCAAGCAAAGATACTTGACACTTGGGGGCTAATGTATACCGAAGCTTTCTAAATTATTGAGCCGGTCCTGAATATTAAGTCCCAAATACCTTGCAAGCAAAGATTTTTGGCACTTGGGGGCTAATGTATATTGCAAGTTAAAGGTATTGAGTTACATCCAGTTCAATTATTTTTTCTTTAAGCCGGGCAAGTAGCTCTAACAATTTTTTCTAAGTCTACAGCATATTTATTCATAAGCAATAGACTTGGGGGCTGGTACAGTAAGTGTGATTGAAAGTAAGCTGGCATAAGTCATACCTCAGATTTTTGCTGTATCTGCTTCACCATGTCAATTTCCAGGTCACGGCTGCTTTGTACTTGATTGATATAGCCGGAGACAATCTCTCCAATACTCAAATGAGTATAGACAGTGACGTCCAGCTTGGCCTTCCGGCGTTCCACCAATTCCTCTTTAGAACACTTGGCAAGTACAGACGGCTGTGCCGGCTCAACAAACTGAGTTTTGAGAATTTCAACTTCCTGATCATTTGCCTTGGCGGGGCTAGGAGCCTCCGGGTTACCAGAATCGTTGAAGGTTTGTTCAGTAGGCGGGTCGGAGGAAGATATAGGAACATCATGAGACGGTTGAGGCGGCGGCTCGTGAGCAGAGGCATCAGGAGCAGTTGTGCCCAGCTCTGGTTCAGTCACAACCGGCTCTTGGGGCGGCTTATTCTTTTTTGCCCTTTTGCTGGGTTTTACTTGCACACTGTGGAAAAGGTAGACAGGTTAAATATAGCAAATATGAGTAAAATAAAGCATAAGGTACAACAAGTTTATATTACCCGGGAGCAGTTTTGAAGGCTGGCATGTTGGACTGCATAGACTCACCGGAGGTAGGTGAAATATCTTGATAGTTGGAGTCAGAATAATTGAGAGGCTAACAAATGAAACCCGCCAAAGGAAAAAGAAGGTGTAAATCGGAGATAACCTCAGTCTGGCATTTCCTGGTCACATCAGGTAAGCCGGAGGAGAGTTCCGTGTCTTTGCTGGTCCGGGTCTGCCTCGGCTCTCATAAATCGGCCGCTTCAAAAGAAAGTCAGGATCTTGGTAAGCCAAAGGATGTGAAAATCTTACTTTCCAGGTTACTCTTCGAATTTTCTGACGCGGCCGAAGCTCGGAGTCGGAGGAGATTACAATTACCTCTTCCTCGACGGGTTGGCTATTGCCTGTGTCTTTCTGAAAGAAGGTTAGCATCAGTAAGGTAGAAATAAAGGAGAAAGGGAAATTCAAAGGTTACCTCTTCCTCATTATCATCGGTATCATCAAGCTGAAACAGCTCAGAGGCGCTTGGCTTCCTTTTCCTTGAGGTGGTGGGCTTGGTGGTTTTCTTTTCGGCTCTCTTGGCCGCCCTGGCTTTCTTGGCCGCCTCATGATCATATTGCGTGTTCCAGAAGCTATCATTTGCCTCTAAAAGGTTATAACTGGTTATGTGTAAGAATACAACCTAATATGATAAAACATAACCCGATGGCTGGAAACTTACTGCAGGGGCCGGGTTCTTCTGGCAAAAAGGTAGTAAGCCGAAGGCGTTACTATTCACTGTGCCCTCTTTCAACAAGGACTGAGTTGTAGCTTCCACTACGTCATCTGGTAAGTCGTCAGGGTTATGACGTTGAGGGTCATCCTTCTCACCTGAATAATTGCACATTAAGCTGGGGAGGCGGCTTAACTTAATTATTCTCCAAGCAATCCAGACTCGGACCAAGTCAATGCCATCTAAGCCGCTCCCTAAAAGAGCTTTAATCCTCTTGATTTGGGGGGTGAGTGGCAGGCGTTCAATAGCTGTCAACTTATCCGGCAGCGGGTGAGTAGGTTCAAGGCGCAATGCGCGGAAGCCAGGCAGTGGATTTTCGCCAGCCGGAGAAGTATCTTGGTAGTAGAACCATGTGTGGTTCCAGTCCTTTGGATGACTCGGCAATTCAGCATAAGGGAACAGGCAGTCTCTCCGCCTTTGAATTGATATGCCACCAAGCTCCAGACTGGGCCCATTGGCCCGTTCATTCTGCCGGTTCAAATAGAACAATTCCCTGAACAGAAGTAGACTGGGTTCTTCTCCAAGATAGACCTCACAGAAAACTTGAAAGTTGCAGATATTTGACACGGAGTTGGGTCCGATGTCTTGAGGTCTTAAGTCAAAGAAGTGCAAAACGTCTCTAAAGAATTTTGAACCGGGAGGAGCAAATCCCCGGCTCATGTGATCGGTAAAAATGATCACCTCCCCTTCCTTGGGTTGAGGTTTCTCTTCAGACGGGTCAGGAGCACGATAAGACATGACGTCCCTCTTGGGCAGATGGCCGGACTTCACAAGCTCTGACAGTTTGCTCTCCGTAACAATGGATGGGACCCAGTTGCAGGTAATCGGAGGTTTAACAGCTTTGGGTGCCATTGAGTAAATTGAAGCCTACAACAAGACAAAGGAAATTTTCCGGTTTATTATAACCCGGAGAATAAGCATTATTGGGTTGTCTGAGATGGTGGCTTAAGTAGGGGCCTAATGACATACAAGTGGTTATGTGATAATGTTTAAACAACTGCAGGTATTAAAGATGATGAAAATTGTCTTAAGTCGCCAAAAGCAGGCAGTGCTGACAGTCAGTATTATCTTAAACCGGTCACATGAACTACTATGGCTGAAACAGAGTCAATAGATGCAGTTTTTGGTTAAGTGTGGAACAAACAGGTTTCACAAGTTGCAATCATTTTTTTGGATCAAACGATGCTCTGGAAAGGAAAAAAATTCTAGACCTAAAGCAGCACAGGGAAGTTCATATACTCGAGGAGGGCTTCCAAAAACAAGGAAATGAGATATGTTTTCATACAGAATAAGCACGAAACATCCTCCGCAGCAGTTCTATGTTATTTTTACGATCTGAGCAAGGGATTAGAGGTGAGAGCTAATGGAGGTTTGCATCGGGCGGCGGTGAACGTCGACGAACTAAAAAACAGTACCAATGCAGATCTGAGAAAGGGGATAAAAAGAACTCACAGATGCGGAGGAGCTGCGGAGGGTCGCCATCGTTTTCTGGTCCGAATCAGGGTGATGCAGTGGCCGGAGTCGATGAAGACGAGGGGTTCGATGGCGGCGGTGGCAGAGCTTGAGCACTGAAGAAAGGAGATGCGAGGAAGAAGACGACTGAAGAAGGAGAATGGGAAAGGACCTAGGTCGCGCCTATTTATAAGGAAGGACCGACCAAGACGGCGCAAAAAACAAGGAGACCAAAGCATCATTATCTAGCGGCCCCGACGCCTCGATTCTCGGGATGGTCAATAAAGTCAAAGATTCGTTGGAGGACATGATGGATTAAAATATGAAATTTATTGAAGATGACGTCACAGGGATTTGACCCGGATCCAGATGATGAAGTCACGGCGGGTTAGAATTTCCGCACAAAACAGAGGACTAAGGGCTGACATGAACCGGTTCAAATCAATCTGGGGCCTAATTTGGGGATATAATTATGTACGTAAGCCGGCCAGGAGGGGCCGGGTTACGCAAAGAGAAGCCCATCTGAAGCCTGAGACCAAGATGTGAAGATGGTGGTTCAGTAAAGGGTCTAAAGGCACACAGACGATTTAGGGCCCATGGTGATAAGCCACCATGAGGGCGCAACTTGTATTGTAAGGTAACAATAACTAGTCACTGAGCCGGACACTGTTTATGAGCCGGCCGGGACTCTGTAAGCTGTAGGGCGTCAACCCGTGTATATAAGGGGATGACCCGCTGGCGGCTTAGGGACAAGAAACAAGAGATCGAGAACCGAGCATAGCGTATCTCGCTCCCTGGTCATCGAAACCTCAAGCAGTTCCAACCCAACTAGACGCAAGCCGTCCTTCACCGTAAGGGGCTGAACTAGTATAAACCTAGCGTGCCCTTTGTCCCGATTAACCCCTTTAAGCTTCCTAGTTGCGATGGCTCCACGATCAAGTCCTTGCAAGAGGACATCTGCCGTGACAATTCCACGACAACGACCAAGCTCCCGATAGGTGTAACTATGGTTCTAGTCAGCCAGGTCCCCAAATGAAACCGTGGCATTTATGCCGATCAAGTGGCATGGCAATGGTTCGGGTTCGACCAAGCCCCCAAGTAATTCTGTGGCCTTAGGACAATCAAGAGGCATGACTGGTTCAGACATGACCAAGTCCCCAAGTGATCTGGTGGCTCTTGCCTATCAAGAGGCGTGACTATGGTTCAGACATGACCACAAGTCCCCAAGTGATGTTGTGGCTTTCCGCCTACCAAATGACGTTGCTATGGTTCGGACGCGACCAAGCCCCCAAGTGATATTGTGGCATTGCGCCGATCAAGAGATGTGACTATGGTTCGGATACGACCAAAGCCCCCAAGTGATCAAGAATATGATAAGCCAATAAGGCATGATACCCATGTTTGAACCGCGCATCATGGCAGCAGGTCCTCTTTGGCACCCTTTAACTTTTTGCAAGAGATAAATCCTTCTTGAACCGGATGTTAAACCGGATATTGAGAGCTTCAAAGCTTCATGGGAGACATCTTCCCCTTGAGCCGGGTATTAAACCGGAATCCTTCTTTTTAAGCCGGAAATTTTTTGACGGCCTTTAAATTTGCACCAATATGGCGGTTTAGGGTCCTGCATTAAACAACTTGGCAAACCGGAGAAGAAGGCAATATGTAATATAAAATATATTGGATGGGTTTCACCTGATATATCATGCCAGGGGTTATCCACCGTGGAGTTGATGATCACCATGGCGAAGCTGAAATTAATCACGACCGAGTCGGCCACGGCGTTGTAAACCGGCGCGGACGGAGAGTCGGCCACAGGGACGGTCCCAGTGAGTTTGAAATAGTCCGGGCCGCAAGGGCGGCGTCTTGCGCACATATTCTTTGATCATTATGGCACGGTCATATGCTAGCACATGACAATAATTGTGCGATTTACATATCCATGATCCGGCCACCGTCTTTGTAGTAACCAATTGTCCTGCATATAAAATACAATGACCAAAGTAATTGTTCTTTGATGAAAACAATATGTGTTAATAAAATATAGTTAGAGTGATATCACCTGATTCATCCAGACGATAGACCCGTTCAACACCGCAAACCATAAATCGTCGTAGCGGCTCAGGCAGACCGACGACTCAATATAATCCGGGCGGCTCAACACGACAGTGGCGGCTTAACGCGGCTTCGGCGGCTCAACACAACAGCGAAGCGGCGGTGCGGTTGAGATGGCAGCGGCGACTGGAACAGCTTGAAACGGGCGCGAGTCGACCCGGGGCAAGCGGCGGCTCATCGTGTGACTGTGGCTCTCCAATGGCAGATTAATGCGGGGGGATTCTCCAGCGGCAGAGGTAAACGGGGCCGCGGGGGTAGCTTGATTGTTGCGTGATCGATGACACACGATCTGACTGCGGTATAATGAAAAATCATATTGGTCGGGCTGACATGCTCGGCATAGTACTCCGTTTCGTTCTGCTACTCCATACTCAGAAGCGGCCTCATGTAGGAGCGAATCGGACCGGGTCACAAGCGGCAGAAGGCGGTGTCCTTGCAGTGACTCAGGACCGGTCACAGCAGAGGCGTCGACTCAAGGCGCCGTGGAAGCGGAGGAAAAACGGGGCGGCGACTCAGACAGTTGGTCTTTACATATACCAGCCAATTGATTGGTCAAATAGTACTAGTACTCCGGGTCAACATCAAATCCATCAGAAAGGTGCCTCCGAGTAGTACTTGCAGATTGCCACGTAAAACAAACCATGGCGTCGCCGTTGCATGGAGCCACCGCCCGGGTCGTACGCGTCATCTCCGGTATACAGAAACATGTTAACACGCGCTGCGTCGCCTCCAATACGCTGAGTCGCCGGCAATGTCCAACTTCATATTCTGATTAGCGTGGTTGCTGGCGTGAACCGGTTCCAAATCCTGGCATAGCCGGGCGGTTTGTTGGAGTTTGCACGGGGCGGTGCACACCGGTGCACTATTGATCTGATTCTTCCTCCATGGGTTCTGTCCCAGTTGGGATCCCTGGATCTCATAACTCCACGCTGTAGTATTTTCTTGTCTCCACTAATAATAGTCTCACAGATATGGTGTGGAGGTTGTACGAGCAAAAGCAACCAAAACACGCGGAGTCACCTGGCGTCCGCAACAAAAACACACGGGGTGTCAACGCGCCGGTAAAAAACAGGCTGCCACCGAACGCTGCCACGGGACTTGATCCGGTATGTTCTGGCATACAGAGTAACATTCGGACTACTGCACCGGAATCTGTTGACCCTTTCTGATCGGCAACTTGCGGCGGCCTTTCGAAACGATCTGGCTGGCGGATCACCACAGCGGGTGCGGCGTTTATGCAACCCTAGCTTGCCTCGATCTCAAACCTTGTATATGTCGTTCCGACTGTTCATCGCTAATGTAGATCCTTCCTCACTGGCTCTTCTTCATCCTGAAAGTTGCGAATTTCTCGATTCCTGGGAAAAATCCCTCCAAGAAATCAACACCATCGTGCGCGAGCCCCACGGTGGGCGCCAACTGTCATGAAATTGTCACGGCAGATGTCCTTAGTGTCAGGACTTAGTCGCGAGGCCAACGCATCTATGTGGTAGCTTGAGAGGGGTTGAGCGGGACGAGAGACGCGATTTTTACCCAGGTTCGGCCCCTCACGGTGGAGGTAAAAGCCTACATCCCGCTTCATTGATATTGATGATGATGATCACGGTTACAAGAGTGCTCTATCTTGAGAGCTGTTGTCTAAACCTAACTTGTCCAACTTGTGGAACTTGTCAATCTTGTCCCTTTTGGGGAGCCCTGCCCCTCCTTATATATGTTGAAGGGGCGGTTTACATGTGGAGTCCTATTAGGATTAGGACTAGTCTATCTCTAATACAAACAGGATACAAGTCCAGGTCTTAACTCTTTGTAAGACAAATATTCCTCATGCCTTTCCTCTTAAACCGGCCCACCATAGTATGAACCGGCCTTCATGAACCGCCTGTTGGGCCACCGGGTCTTGTCGCTCCTCTGACCCGCCTGCCGGATTACCAATGAATCATAAACTGCCAGGTCCAAACGGGTCACCAGTGAATCGTCAAGTCTCAGCTGGGCCTCAAGTAAACCGCCAAGTCCGGCCGGGTTATACTTCTGGCCGGTTTACGCCGCAGGGTATATCCCCGACAAGGGAGGCGGTCAGCACAACGAACAAGGCAATCGGACTATAATGCTTGAACACTCTCACTTCGCCATAGAACTCTATAATTTTAAATTTCGGTGAAGCCCCTAGTATTCGGAAGACCGAGTTCGGGGCGCTATCCACGCCTTGGCCGGACAAAGCCGGTTCCTCGCTCGAAGCGGCATAAGCCTTTAAGGACTCGAAAAACCTCTCGAACAGCGACCAGTCTCTCGCCTCATCATGACAGTCAGTTTTAGCTTTCTCCACTGAGGTGCTCGGCCCAGCTCAACTGGGGCACAGTCGCAGTGGTTCTCCTAGTGCTACCTTAGTCGATATAGCGGAACGTAAGGCACCAAAACATAGGAGCCGGACAAACCCAACTATTGACCCAAATCATGATTCGGAGCCGATGCATATAGTGCTATAAGTTTGGGGTGCCGCACTTGTGAAAGTGGACGGACTTCTTACGCCATATTGATGGGTACTGAAGCCCCTGCATATTTTGCCGTACCAGAGTGTACGGATGCAACATGTTATCAATAAACATATATATAAAAAGAGGGTAATGCAAAAAATAGACAAAAAGCTATGCATTGTTTATAGAAAGGCTACTATGAAAGCGGAACGATACAAATAGTGCGATAGGCAAAATAAATTGGACTATTTGACATGTCCTGGCCAGGGGCAGGCCGCGGAATTGTATTAAAAAATAAGTATACTGCTCGCGATAGAGACCACCTGGGAGTTCCATAATGCGGCGTGGCTTGTCTGCTTCCCTGGATCTTGCATCGTTTGTGCGGCAGTTGAATTGCCGAACGGGTCGTCCGAAGTATGGAGTCCCGAGAGTAAGAGAAAAAAAGAAGGAATCCGGCAGCCCTTGGTGCGGTTTAAGCCGTATTTCGGGCGTGCCGTGATAGTGCCCCTTCCCTTGTGCCCATGGTATTTCAAGAGCGTAGTTATGTACGCGAAGCACTGGTTTCGCTATATCGCGAGGGCTAGGGTTGGGGCCGCATTGCTACGCTAGCTCGGAACGTGCCAGGCGGTCTTGTTGTAGGGTACTCCGGGCGCGCTTGACAGTGTCCGGCTTTTTGAAGGCCGAACTGGAGGACTGCCTAGAGAGGCTGCTTTGTACTTCTACTACGAGCGCTGCCGTGTGCTCCTCCGTTCGGAGGGAGCGTTCAGTGTTCCCATTGACCGTGATTACTCCCCTAGGGCCTGGCATCGTGAGCTTGAGGTATGCATAGTGCGGTACCGCGTTGAATTTTGTGAATGCGGTTCGCCCGAGCAGTGCGTGATAGCCACTACAGAACGAGACTATGTCGAAGATTAACTCCTCGCTTCGGAAGTTATCCGGAGATCCGAAGACCACTTCCAGTGTAACTGAGCCTGTACAGTTGGCTTCTACACCTGGTATGACGCCTTTAAAGGTCGTTTTGGTGGGCTTGATCCTCGAGGGATCTATGCCCATCTTTCGCACTGTATCCTGGTAAAGTAGGTTCAGGCTGCTGCCGCCATCCATGAGGACTCTTGTGAGATGAAATCCGTCAATGATTGGGTCTAGAACCAATGCGGCGAAGCCACCGTGACGGATGCTAGTGGGGTGGTCCCTTCGATCAAAGGTGATCGGGCAGGAGGACCATGGGTTGAACTTTGTGGCAACCGGCTCCATCGCATATATGTCCCGTAACGCACGCTTCTGCTCCCTCTTGGGGATGTGGGTTGCATATATCATGTTCACCATCCGCACTTGCGGGGGAAATCCCTTCTGTCCACTGTTGTTCGGCGGCCTGGGCTCCTCCTCGTCGTCGCTATGCAGACCCTTGTCTTTGTTTTCGGCTCTTAACTTGCCTGCCTGCTTGAACACCCAACAATCCTTGTTGGTGTGATTGGCTGGCTTTTCGGGGGTGCCATGTATCTGGCACAAGCGGTCGAGTATTCAGTCCAAATTGGACGGGCCCTGAGTTTTTCTTTTGAGTGGCTCTTTCCGTTGACCGGATTTGTAGCCTCGGAATCCGGTATTAACTGTCGTATCCTCGTTGCTGTCGCTGTTAACGCGGAGCTTTTGCTTGTTCCGACGCGACCTGTCACTTTTGTCCTTGGTATTCGAATTACCAGTGTTCTTGGTTAAGTTGTTACTGTGAGCTAGCTAGCTGTCTTCTCCCACGCAAAAGCGGGTCATGAGTGTCGTGAGGGCTGCCATAGATTTCGGCTTTTACTGTCCCAGGTGCCAGGCCAGCCACTCGTCACGGATATTATGCTTGAAGGCCGCTAAGGCCTCTGCGTCCGGACAGTCGACTATCTGGTTTTTCTTTGTTAGGAACCGTGTCCAGAATTGCCTGGCCGATTCTTCTGGCTGCTGAATTATGTGGCTTAGGTCATCGGCGTCCGGTGGTCGCACATAAGTGCCCTGGAAGTTGTCAAGGAATGCGGCTTCCAGGTCCTCCCAAGAACCCATTGAGTTTGCTGGCAAGCTGTTAAGCCAATGCCGGGCCGCTCCCTTAAGTTTGAGTGGGAGGTATTTGATGGCGTGTAGATCATCGCCGCGGGCCATGTGGATATGAAGGAGATAATCCTCGATCCATACCGCAGGATCTGTTGTGCCATCGTACGATTCGATGTTTACGGGTTTGAAGCCCTCAGGGATTTTATGATCCATTACTTCATCTGTGAAGCATAGTGGGTGTGCGGCGCCTCTGTATTGGGCTATATCACGGCGCAGCTCGAAGGAGCTTTGTCTGTTGAGTTCGGCCCGGCCGGATTCATTGCGTCCGGAGTGACGATCATCGTCACATGCCGTGGGGTGCCTGTGCGATCCATAGATCGATCTTGTTTGCCTTGTCTTGTCCTCCAGGATGTCGCGCAGGTCGGGCGCATTTTCCCATGCCTTAGTATGCTTGACGTGGTGCCGGGGCATGGCTTGAGTGGAGGGCCAAGAGGCCTCTCTGTCGCGGCCACGAGGTGGCCGGTCGGCCATGTCATGCGCTGGTGATGTAGGTGCTTCCTCCTCTAGTCGGGGTAGCAGCCTGCGTTTTGGGTAACTCTTGGAGGGGCGTTCGAGTTCATACTCTTCGGCCGCAAGGACTTCAGTCCATCTGTCAGCTAGCAAATCCTGATCAGCTCTAAGTTGTTGCCGCTTTTTCTTGAGGCTGCTTGCCGTGGCCATGAGCCTGCGTTTAAAACGCTCTTGTTTGGCAAGATCCTCTGGCACGACGAACTAGTCGTCGTCGAGGCTTGCCTCATCTTCGGAGGGAAGTGTATAATTATCGTCCTCAACCTCTTGGTCCGCCGCCCTCTCGTGAGGGTTGGCTTCTCTGTCCTCCTGTGCCGAATTTTGCTGGAGGGGGTGTTCTTCGGCGCTATCCGAAGTAGTATTATCTCCCGTGCCGGAATCACCATTTTTTCTTTGGCGGGATTTAGAGCGGCACCGCTGACGCTGGCGCTTGGGCTGTTTCTTATAGGCATCGTCCACCACTGTTCCATCACCATCTCCATCGTTTGGAGTGTCCACCATATATATGTCATATGACGAGGTGGCCTTCCAACACCCTACAGGTGCTGGTTCTTGTTCGTCTCCTGCATCGTCGTCCATGCCGTCGATGTCTTCGGAGTTGAAGTCAAGCATGTCGGTTAAGTTGTCACAGTGGCTACGAAGTGGGTGGTGGGTGGGTTTTGAATTTCTTCATCGTCCGTATCCCAACCTTGCTGACCGTAGTCTGGCCAGAGCTCTCCTGATAAAGAGAGAGACTTTAGAGAATTCAGGATGTTGTCGAAGGGCGAGTGCTAAAAGATGTCTGCGGCGGTGAACTCCATTATCGGCGCCCAATCGGATTCGATCGGCGGGGGCGCGGGGGGCTCGGAGTTCGGAGAGGAATCCGGCTCCTCGGAGTCACGGGCCATGCGGAGTGCGGGGCTGGAGTTCGGTTCGATCGCCTCTGAGATCGCAGCCCTTGAGGCAGCGTCCAACCGTTGATCCTCGATTGGCGCAGTGGGCTCCGAATCAATGGTCGGAACCGATGCGTGTGCGGCCTCCAAGGCGCTGTTCGGCGGCAGAGCTATATCATGCCCATCGAGACAGTGCGGCACGCTTGGCTGTGGCTCGAATCCATCAAAGATCAAGTCGCCACGGATGTCAGCCATGTAGTTTTGGCTTCCAAACCTGACTTGATGGCCAAGGGCGTAACTTTCGATCTGCTCAAGGTGACCAAGCGAGTTAGCCCGCAGTGTGAAGCCGCCGAAGACGAAGATCTGTCTGGGGAGAAAAGTCTCACCCTGGACTGCATCGTGGTTGATGATCGAAGAAGCCATCGGGCCTGAAAGCGACGACACAGAGGAACTCTCAACGAAAGCACCAATGTCGGTGTCAAAACCGGCGGATCTCGGGTAGGGGGTCCCGAACTGTGCGTCTAGGCCGGATGGTAACAGGAGACAAGGGACACAATGTTTTACCCAGGTTCGGGCCCTCTTGATGGAGGTAAAACCCTGCGTCCTGCTTGATTAATATTGATGATATGGGTAGTACAAGAGTAGATCTACCACGAGATCAAGGAGGCTAAACCCTAGAAGCTAGCCTATGGTATGATTGTTGTATGATGAAGTTGTCCTACGGACTAAAACCCTCCGGTTTATATAGACACCGGAGAGGGTTAGGGTTACACAAAGTCGGTTACAATGGTAGGAGATCTTGAATATCCGCATCGCGAAGCTTGCCTTCCACGCCAAGGAAAGTCCCATCCGGACACGGGACGGAGTCTTCAATCTTGTATCTTCATAGTCCTGGAGTTCGGCTGAAGGTATAGTCCGGCTACCCGAACACCCCCTAATCCAGGACTCCCTCAAGCGTACTTAAATATCTATATACCGTTGCAACACAATGACAATCATATACTCCAACACAATGACAAAGTGCCCCCCCCCTTGTCCAATTCGAACTAGAGGGAGAGGGGGCGCGCGGCCTGCCCTGACAGCCCCTCCTCTCTTCCACTAAGGCCAATCATGCCCCATTAAACCCCCGGGGGGTTTCCGGTAACCCCCGGTACTCCGGTAAAATCCCGATTTCACCCGGAACACTTCCGATATCCAAATATAGGCTTCCAATATATAAATCTTTATGTCTCGACCATTCGAGACTCCTCGTCATGTCCGTTATCACATCCGGTACTCCGAACTACCTTCGGTACATCAAAACATATAAACTCATAAAACCGATCGTCACAGAACTTTAAGCGTGCGGACCCTACGGGTTCGAGAACTATGTAGACATGACCGAGACACGTTTCCGGTCAATAACCAATAGCGGAACCTATATGCTCATATTGGTTCCTACATATTATACGAAGTTCTTTATCGGTCAAGCCGCACAACACTATATGTTGCTCTCTTTGTCATCGGTATGTTACTTGCCTGAGATTCGATCGTCGGTATCCAATACCTAGTTCAATCTCGTTACCGGCAAGTCTCTTTACTCATTCCGTAATACATCATCCCGTAACTAACTCATTAGTTATCATGCTTGCAAGGCTTATAGTGATGTGTATTATCGAGAGAGCCCAAAGATACCTCTCTGACAATCGGAGTGACAAATCCTAATCTTGATCTATGCCAACTCAACAAGTACCATCGGAAATACTTGTAGAGCACCTTTATGATCACCCAGTTACGTTGTGATGTTTGGTAGCACACAAAGTGTTCCTCCGGTCTTTGGGAGTTGCATAATCTCATAGTCATAAGAACATGTATAAGTCATGAAGAAAGCAATAGCATTAAACAAACGATCAAGTGCTAAGCTAACGAAATGGGTCAAGTAAATCACATCATTCTCCTAATGATGTGATCTCATTGATCAAATAACAACTCATGTCTATGGTTAGGAAACTTAACCATCTTTGATGAATGAGCTAGTCAAGTAGAGGAACACTAGTGACACTATGTTTGTCTATGTATTCACACATGTATTATGTTTCCGGTTAATACAATTCTAGCATGAATAATAAAACATTTATCATGAAATAAGGAAATAAATAATAACTTTATTATTGCCTCTAGGGCACATTTCCTTCAGTCTCCCACTTTCACTAGAGTCAATAATCTAGATTACACAGTAATGATTTTAACACCCATGGAGCCTTGGTGCTGATCATGTTTTGCTCGTGGAAGAGGCTTAGTCAACGGGTCTGCAACATTCAGATCCGTATGTATCTTGCAAATCTCTATGTCTCCCACCTGGACTTGATCCCGGATGGAGTTGAAGCGTCTCTTGATGTGCTTGGTTCTCTTGTGAAATCTGAATTCCTTTGCCAAGGCAATTGCACCAGTATTGTCACAAAAAATTTCATTGGACCCGATGTACTAGGTATGACACCTAGATTGGATATGAACTCCTTCATCCAGACTCCTTCATTCGTTGCTTCCGAAGAAGCAATGTACTCTGCTTCACATGTAGATCCCGCCATGCCGCTCTGTTTAGAACTGCTCCAACCGACAGCTCCACCGTTTAATATAAACACATATCCGGTTTGCGATGTTGAATCGTCCAGATCAGTGTCAAAACTTGCATCAACGTAACCATTTACGATGAGCTCTTTGTCACCTCCATAAACAAGAAACATATCCTTGGTCCTTTTCAGGTACTTCAGGATGTTCTTGACCGCTGTCCAGTGATCCACTCCTGGATTACTTTGGTACCTCCCTGCTAAGCTAATAGCAAGGCACACATCAGGTCTGGTACACAGCATTGCATACATGATAGAGCCTATGGCTGAAGCATAGGGAACACTTTTCATTTTCTCTCTATCTTCTGCAGTGGTCGGACATTGAGTCTTACTCAACTTCACACCTTGTAACACAGGCAAGAACCCTTTCTTAGCTTGATCCATTTTGAACTTCTTCAAAACTTTATCAAGGTATGTGCTTTGTGAAAGTCCAATTAAGCGTCTTGATCTATGCTACCTCTTGAGCACTGCGTTGGTTTTCCCTTGAAGAGGAAAGGGTGATGCAACAAAGTAGCGTAAGTATTTCCCTCAGTTTTGAGAACCAAGGTATCAATCCAGTAGGAGGCTACGCGCGAGTCCCTTGCACCTGCACAAAACAATTAAATCCTCGCAACCAACACGATAAGGGGTTGTCAATCCCTACACGGCCACTTACGAGAGTGAGATCTGATAGATATGATAAGATAATATTTTTGGTATTTTTATAATAAAGATGCAAAGTAAAATAAAAGGCAAGTAAAAATCAAAGGAAATAACTATGTATTGGAAGATTAATATGATGAAGATAGACCCGGGGGCCATAGGTTTCACTAGTGGCTTCTCTCAAGAGCATAAGTATTTTACGATGGGTGAACGAATTACTGTTGAGCAATTGACAAAATTGAGCATAGTTATGAGAATATCTAGGTATGATCATGTATATAGGCATCACGTCCGAGACAAGTAGATCGACTCCTGCCTGCATCTACTATTATTACTCCACTCATCGACCGCTATCCAGCATGCATCTAGAGTATTAAGTTCATGAAAACAGAGTAACGCCTTAAGCAAGATGACATGATGTAGAGGGATAAACTGATGCAATATGATGAAACCCCCATCTTTTTATCCTCAATGGCAACAATACAATACATGCCTTGCTGCCCCTACTGTCACTAGGAAAGGACACCGCAAGATTGAACCCAAAGCTAAGCACTTCTCCCATTGCAAGAAAGATCAATCTAGTAGGCCAAACCAAACTGATAATTCGAAGAGACTTGCAAAGATAACCAATCATACATAAAAGAATTCAAAGAAGATTTAAATATTGTTCATAGATAGACTTGATCATAAACCCACAATTCATCGGTCTCAACAAACACACCGCAAAAATAAGGTTACATCGAATAGATCTCCACAAGAGAGGGGAAGAACATTGTATTGAGATCCAAAAAGAGAGAAGAAGCCATCTAGCTAATAACTATGGACCCGTAGGTCTGAGGTAAACTACTCACACTTCATCGGAGGGGCTATGGTGATGATGTAGAAGCCCTGCGTGATGGATACCCCCTCCGGCGGAGCTCCGGAACAGGCCCCAAGATGGGATCTCGTGGATACAGTAAGTTACGATGGTGGAATTAGGGTTTTGGCTTCGTCTCTGATCGTTTGGGGGTACGTAGGTATATATAGGAGGAAGGAGTACGTTGGTGGAGCAACAGGGGGCCCACGAGGGCGGAGGGCGTGCTTGGGGGGGTAGGCGCGCCCCCTACCTCGTGGCCTCCTCCTTTGTTTCTTGACGTAGGGTCCAAGTCTCCTGGATCATGTTCGGTGAGAAAATCACATTCCCGAAGGTTTCATTCCGTTTGGACTCCGTTTGATATTCATTTTCTTCGAAACCCTAAAATAGGCAAAAACAGCAATTCTGGGCCGGGCCTCTGGTTAATAGGTTAGTCCCAAAAATAATATAAAAGTGGATAATAAAGCCCAATAATGTCCAAAACAGTAGATAATATAGCATGGAGCCATCAAAAATTATAGATATGTTGGAGACGTATCAGGACTCAACATTAGTCATAAAGAACTCACATACTTATTGCAAAAATCTACAAGTCATCAAAAGCCAAGCACTACGTGCATGCTCCTAGGGGGATAGATTGGTAGGAAAAGACCATCGCTCATCCCCGACCCCCACTCATAAGGAGGACAATCAAAGAACACCTCATGTTTCAAATTTGTTACATAACGTTTACCATACGTGCATGCTACGGGACTTGCAAACTTCGACACAAGTATTTCTCAAGTTCACAACTACTCAACTAGCACAACTTTAATATCACTACCTCCATATCTCAAAACAATCATCAAGCATCAAACTTCTCTTAGTTTTCAAAACACTCATAAGAAAGTTTTTACTAATCTTGAATACCTAGCATATTAGTATTATTTAAGCAAATTACCATGCTATTTAAGACTCTCAAAATAATCTAAGTGAATCATGAGAGATCAATAGTTTCTATAAAATAAATCCACCATCATGCTCTAAAGGATATAAGTGAAGTGCTAGAGCAAAACTATATAACTCAATGGATATAAGTGAAGCACATAGAGTATTCTAATAATTTTCGAATCATGTGTGTATCTCTCAAAAGGTGTGTACAGCAAAGATGGTTGTGGTAAACTAAAATGTAAAGACTCAAATCATACAAGACGCTCCAAGCAAAACACATATCATGTGGTGAATAAAAATATAGCTCCTAGTAAAGTTACCGATGGAAGTAGACGAAAGAGGGGATGCCTTCCGGGGCATCCCCAAGCTTTGGCTTTTTGGTGTCCTTAGATTATCTTGGGGGTGCCATGGGCATCCCCAATCTTAGGCTATTGCCACTCCTTGTTCCATAATCCATCAAATCCTTACCCAAAACTTGAAAACTTCACAACACAAAACTTAAAGTAGAAAATCTCGTGAGCTCCGTTAGCGAAAGAAAACAAAAGACCACTTCAAGGTACTGTAATGAACTCATTCTTTATTTATATTGGTGTTAAACCTAATGTATTCCAACATATCTATGGTTTAGAAACTATTTTACTAGCCATAGATTCATCAAAATAAGCAAACAACACACGAAAAATAGAATATGTCAAAAACAGAACAGTATGTGGTAATATGTAGATAGCACCAGATCTGGAACCCCAAAAATTCCAAAATAAATTGCTTGCCGTGATGAATTTATATATTAATAATCTGCAAAAAGAATTAACTAAATATCACTTTCCAAATAAAAATGGCAGCAGTTCTCGTGAGCGCTAAAATTTCTGTTTTTTACAGAAAGATTAACAAGACTTTCCCCAAGTCTTCCCAATGGTTCTACTTGGCCCAAACACTAATTAAACAAAAAAACACAACCAAAACAGAGGCTAGATAATTTATTTATTACTAAACAGGATCAAAAAGCAAGGAATAAAAATAAAATTGGGTTGCCTCCCAACAAGCGCTATCGTTTAACGCCCCTAGCTAGGCATAAAAAGCAAGGATAGATCTAGGTATTGCCATCTTTGGTAGGCAATCCATAAGTGGCTCTCATAATAGATTCATAAGGTAACTTAGTTTTCTTCCTAGGAAAGTGTTCCATGCCTTTCCTTAACGGAAATTGGAATCTAATATTTCCTTCCTTCATATCAATAATTGCACCAATCGTTCTAAGGAAAGGTCTACCAAGAATAATAGGACATGAAGGATTGCAATCTATGTCAAGAACAATAAAATCTATGGGCACATAGTTCCTATTTTCAACAATAAGAACATCATTAATTCTTCCCATAGGTTTCTTAATAGTGGAATCCACAAGGTGCAAGTTTAAAGAGCAATCATCAAAATCACGGAAACCTAACAAATCACACAAAGTCTTTGGAATCGTGGAAAAACTAGCACCAAAATCACACAAAGCATAGCATTCATGATCTTTAATTTTAATTTTAATAGTTGGTTCCCACTCATCATAAAGTTTTCTAGGGATAGAAACTTCCAACTCAAGTTTTTCTTCATAAGATTGCATCAAAGCATCAATGATATGTTTGGTAAAAGCTTTATTTTGACTATAAGTATGGGGAGAATTTAGCACATATTGCAACAAGGAAATACAATCTATCAAAGAGCAGCTATCATAATTAAATTCCTCGAAATCCAAAATAGTAGGTTCATTAACATCTAGAGTTTTGATCTCTTCAATCCCACTTTTATAAATTTAGCACCAAGATCTAAAAACTCTGAATTTTTGGAACCCTTCTAGGTAAAGGTGGATCATATTCAGTCCCATCTTTATCAAGATTCATATTGCAAAACAAAGATTTAATAGGGGACACATCAATAACTTTTAGATCTTCATCTTTATTATCATGAAAATTAGAAGAACACGCTCTTATAAAGGAATCTTTCTTAGCACGCATCCTAGCGGTTCTTTCTTTGCACTCATCAATGGAAATTCTCATGGCTTTGAGAGACTCATTGATATCATGCTTAGGAGGAATAGATCTAAGTTTTAAAGAATCAACATCAAGAGAAATTCTATCAACGTTCCTAGCCAATTCATCAACTTTAAGCAATTTCTCTTCAAGCAAAGCATTGAAATTCTTTTGTGAATTCATAAATTCCTTAACACTAGTCTCAAATTAAGAGGGCATCTTATTAAAATTTCCATAAGAATTGTTGTAGGAATTACCATAATTATTAGAGGAATTACTAGGATAAAGCCTAGGATTAAAGTTTCCTCTATACGCGTTGTTACCAAAATTATTCCTACCAACAAAATTCACATCCATAGATTCATTATTATTCTCAATCAAAGTAGACAAAGGCATATCATTAGGATCAGAAGAAACACTCTTAGTAGCAAATAATTTCATAAGTTCATCCAAGTTTCCACTCAAAACATTAATTTCTTCTATCGCATGCACTTTTTTATTAGTAGACCTTTCAGTGTGCCATTGAGAATAATTAACCATAATATTATCTAGGGGTTTAGTAGCTTCTCCTAAAGTGATTTCCATAAAAGTGCCTCCTGCGGCCGAATCTAAAAGATTTCTAGAAGCAAAATTCAATCCGGCATAAATTTTTTGTATAATCATCCACAAACTCAAACCATGTGTTGGGCAATTACGTATCATTAATTTCATCCTCTCCCAAGCTTGTGCAACATGTTTATGATCAAGTTGCTTAAAATTCATAATATCATTTCTAAGAGAGATGATCTTAGCGGGAGGAAAATACTTAGAGATAAAAGCATCTTTGCACTTATTCCAAGAATCAATACTATTTTTTAGGCATAGACGAAATACAAGCTTTAGCATGATCTCTAAGCGAAAAAGGAAATAGCTTCAATTTAACAATATCATTGTCCACATCTTTCTTCTTTTGCATATCACACAAATCAACGAAGCTATTTAGATGGGTAGCGGCATCTTCACTAGGAAGGCCGGAAAATGGATCCTTCATGACAAGATTTAGTAAGGCAGCATTAATTTCACAAGATTCAGCATCGGTAAGAGGAGCAATCGGAGTGATAATAAAATCATTGTTGTTGGTATTGGTAAAGTGACACAATTTAGTGTTATCTTGAGCCATCGTGACAAGCAAGCAATCCAACACACAAGCAAACGAGGAACGGGCAAAAAGAGTTAAATAGAGAAAGAGAGAGAGGATAGAGAGAGAGAGGGCGAATAAAATGGCAAGGGTGAAGTGGGAAGAGGAAAATGAGAGGCAAATGGCAAATAATGTAATGCGGGAGATAAGGGTTTCTGATGGGTACTTGGTATGTTGACTTTTGCGTAGACCTCCCCGGCAACGGCGCCAGAAATCCTTCTTGCTACCTCTTGAGCACTGTGTTGGTTTTCCCTTGAAGAGAAAAGGGTGATGCAGCAAAGCAGCGTAAGTATTTCCCTCAGTTTTTGAGAACCAAGGTATCAATCGAGTAGGAGGCTACGCGCGAGTCCCTCGCACCTACACAAAACAAATAAATCCTCGCAACCAACGCGATAAGGGGTTGTCAAACCCTACACGGTCACTTACGAGAGTGAGATCTGATAGATATGATAAGATAATATTTTTGGTATTTTTATGATAAAGATGCAAAGTAAAATAAAAGGCAATGAAAATAACTAAGTGTTGGAAGATTAATATGATGAAAGATAGACCCGGGGGGCATAGGTTTCACTAGTGGCTTCTCTCAAGAGCATAAGTATTTTACGGTGGGTGAACAAATTACTGTTGAGCAATTGACAGAATTGAGCATAGTTATGAGAATATCTAGGTATGATCATGTATATAGGCATCACGTCCGAGACAAGTAGACCAACTCCTGCCTGCATCTACTACTATTACTCCACACATCGACCACTATCTAGCATGCATCTAGAGTATTAAGTTCATAAGAACAGAGTAACGCTTTAAGCAAGATGACATGATGTAGAGGGATAAATTCATGCAATATGATAAAACCCCCATCTTGTTATCCTCGATGGCAACAGTACAATACGTGCCTTGTTGCCCCTACTGTCACTGGGAAAGGACACCGCAAGATTGAACCCAAAGCTAAGCACTTCTCCCATTGCAAGAAAGATCAATCTAGTAGGCCAAACCAAACTGATAATTCGAAGAGACTTGCAAAGATAACCAATCATACATAAAAGAATTCAAAGAAGATTTAAATATTGTTCATAGATAGACTTGATCATAAACCCACAATTCATCGGTCTCAACAAACACACCGCAAAAATAAGGTTACATCGAATAGATCTCCACAAGAGAGGGGAAGAACATTGTATTGAGATCCAAAAAGAGAGAAGAAGCCATCTAGCTAATAACTATGGACCCGTAGGTCTGAGGTAAACTACTCACACTTCATCGGAGGGGCTATGGTGATGATGTAGAAGCCCTCCGTGATGGATACCCCCTCCGGCGGAGCTCCGGAACAGGCCCCAAGATGGGATCTCATGGATACAGAAAGTTACGGCGGTGGAATTAGGGTTTTGGCTCCGTCTTTGATCCTTTGGGGGTACGTAGGTATATATAGGAGGAAGGAGTACGTCGGTGGAGCAATAGGGGCCCCACGAGGGTGGAGGGCGCGCCTTGGGGGGGGGGGGGTAGGCGCGCCCCCCTACCTCGTGGCTTCCCTGTTGGTTGCTTGACGTAGGGTCCAAGTCTCCTGGATCATGTTCATTCCGAAAATCACATTCCCGATGGTTTCATTCCGTTTGGACTCCATTTGATATTCTTTTTCTGCGAAACTCTAAAATAGGCAAAAAAACAACAATTCTGGGCTGGGCCTCCGGTTAATACGTTAGTCCCAAAAATAATATAAAAATGAATAATAAAGCCCAATGATGTCCAAAACAGAAGATAATATAGCATGGAGCAATCAAAAATTATAGATACGTTGGAGACGTATCAATCTATCTCTATAGATCTTGATGCCCAATACATAAGCAGCTTCATCGAGGTCTTTCATTGAAAAACTCTTATTAAATTATCCTTTTATGCTATCCAGAAATTCTATATCATTTCTAATCAGCAATATGTCATCCACATATAATATTGGAAATGCTACAGAGCTCCCACTCACTTTCTGTAAATACAGGCTTCTCCAAAAGTCTGTATAAAACCATATGCTTTGATCACACTATCAAAACGTTTATTCCAACTCCGAGATGCTTGCACCAGTCCATAAATGGATCGCTGGAGCTTGCACACTTTGTTAGCTCCCTTTGGATCGATAAAACCTTCAGGTTGCATCATATACAACTCTTCTTCCAGAAATCCATTCAAGAATGCAGTCTTTACATCCATTTGCCAAATTTCATAATTATAAAACACGGCAATTGCTAACATGATTCGGACGGACTTAAGCATCGCTACGGGTGAGAAGGTCTCATCGAGGTCAACTCCTTGAACTTGTCGAAAACCTTTTGCAACAAGTCGAGCTTTGTAGACAGTAACATTACCGTCAGCGTCTGTCTTCTTCTTGAAGATCCATTTATTCTCGATGGCTTGCCAGTCATCGGACAAGTCAACCAAAGTCCACACTTTGTTCTCATACATGGATCCCACCTCAGATTTCATGGCCTCAAGCCATTTTGCGGAATCTGGGCTCATCATCGCTTCTTCATAGTTCGTAGGTTCATCATGGTCAAGTAACATGACCTCCAGAACTGGATTACCGTACCATTCTGGTGTGGATCTTGCTCTGGTTGACCTATGAGGTTCGGTAGTAACTTGATCTGAAGTTTCATGATCATCATCATTAGCTTCCTCACTAATTGGTGTAGATGTCATAAGAACCGGTTTCTGTGATGAACTACTTTCCAATAAGGGAGCAGGTACAGTTACCTCATCAAGTTCTACTTTCCTCCCACTCACTTCTTTCGAGAGAAACTCCTTCTCTAGAAAGGATCCATTCTTAGCAATGAATATCTTGCCTTCGGATCTGTGATAGAAGGTGTACCCAATAGTTTCCTTTGGATATCCTATGAAGACACATTTCTTCGATTTGGGTTCGAGCTTATCAGGTTGAAGATTTTTCACATAAGCATCGCAGCCCCAAACTTTAAGAAACGACAACTTTGGTTTCTTGACAAACCATAATTCATAAGGAGTCATCTCAACGGATTTTGATGGTGCCCTATTTAACGTGAATGCAGCCGTCTCTAAAGCATGACCCCAAAACGATAGCGGTAAATCAGTAAGAGACATCATAGATCGCACCATATCTAGTAAAGTACGATTACGACGTTCGGACACACCATTACGCTGTGGTGTTCCGGGTGGCGTGAGTTGCGAAACTATTCCGCATTGTTTCAAATGTAGGCCAAACTCGTAACCCAAATATTCTCCTCCACGATCAGATCACAAAAATTTTATTTTCTTGTTACAATGATTTTCCACTTCACTATGAAATTCTTTGAACTTTTCAAATGTTTCAGACTTATGTTTCATTAAGTAGATATACCCATATCTCCTTAAATCAACTGTGAAGGTGAGAAAATAATGATACCCGCCGCGAGCCTCAATATTCATTGGACCACATACATCAGTATGTATGATTTCCAACAAATCTGTTGCTCGCTCCATAGTTCCGGAGAACGGCGTTTTAGTCATCTTGCCCATAAGGCATGGTTCGCAAGTACCAAGTGATTCATAATCAAGTGATTTCAAAAGTCCATCAGTATGGAGTTTCTTCATGCGCTTTATACCAATATGACCCAAACGGCAGTGCCACAAAAAAGTTGCACTATCATTATCAACTCTGCATCTTTTGGCTTCAATATTATGAATATGTGTATCACTACTATCGAGATTCAATAAGAATAGACCACTCCTTAAGGGTGCATGACCATAAAAGATATTACTCATATAAATAGAACAACCATTATTCTCGGATTTAAATGAATAACCGTCTCGCATCAAACAAGATCCAGATATAATGTTCATGCTTAATGCTGGCACCAAATAACAATTATTTAGGTCTAAAACTAATCTCGAAGGTAGATGTAGAGGTAGCATGCCAATGGCGATCACATCAACTTTGGAACCATTTCCCACGCGCATCGTCACCTCGTCCTTATCCAGTCTTCGCTTAATCCATAGTCCCTGTTTCGAGTTGTAAATATTAGCAACAGAACCAGTATCAAATACCCAGTTGCTACTGCGAGATCTGGTGAGGTACACATCAATAACATGTATATCACATATACCTTTGTTCACCTTGCCATCCTTCTTATCCGCCAAATACTTGGGGCAGTTCCGCTTCCAGTGACCAGTCTGCTTGCAGTAGAAGCACTCAGTCTCAGGCTTAGGTCCAGACTTGGGTTTCTTCTCCTGAGCAGCAACTTGCTTGATGTTCTTATTGAAGTTTCCCTTCTTCTTCCCTTTGCCTTTTTTCTTGAAACTGGTGGTCTTGTTGACCATCAACACTTGATGCTCCTTCTTGATTTCTACCTCCGCAGCCTTTAGCATCGCGAGAGCTCGGGAATAGTCTTATTCATCCCTTGCATATTATAGTTCATCACGAAGCTTTTGTAGCTTGGTGGCAGTGATTGAAGGACTCTATCAATGACAATATCAACAGGAAGATTAACTCCCAGTTGAGTCAAGTGATTATGATACCCAGACATTTTGAGTATATGCTCACTGACAGAACTATTCTCCTCCATCTTGCAGCTATAGAACTTATTGGAGACTTCATATCTCTCAATCCAGGCATTTGCTTGAAATATTAACTTCAACTCCTGGAACATCTCATATGCTCCATGACGTTCAAAACGTCGTTGAAGTCCCGGTTCTAAGCCGTAAAGCATGGCACACTGAACTATTGAGTAGTCATCAGCTTTACTCTGCCAAACGTTCTTAACGTTGTCACGAGCATCTGCAGCAGGTGTCGGGGATATACCCCGCGGTATAAACCGCCGGATGTATGACCCGGCTAGAGTTTGGCGATTCACTGGCAACCCACTTGGACATGGCGGTCTTGGCGGTTCATTAGTAACCCGGCGGGCGGGTCAGATGGATGACGAGGCCCATGGCCCAGAAGGCCGGTTCATACTATGGTGGGCCGGTTTAAGAGGAAAGGCATGAGGAATATTTACCTTACAAGGAGTTAAGACCAGGGCTTGTATCCGGTTTGTATTAGAGATAGACTAGTCCTAATCCTAATAGGACTCCACATGTAAATCACCCCTTCAACATATATAAGGAGGGGCAGGGCTCCCTAAAGAGGGGGGCAAGAAGAAACAATATCTAGGTCTAGACACAAAGAGGAGAGCCGGTTTACGACGACTCCCTCGTGATGATAATGAGACCTAGCCTCAAACAACATGTAGGGTTTTTACCGGATGATGTTTCCCGGGGCCCGAAGCTGTCTAAATCCCTGTCTTGTGTTGCGTCTCTCGATTCCACTCAACCCCTCTCAAGCTACCACATAGATGCGTTGGCCTTGCAACTAAGTCCTGACACTAAGGACATCTGACGTGACAAATCCACGACAGTTGGCGCCCACCGTGGGGCCTGCGCACGGTGGTGTTGAGTTCTTGGAGGGATCTTTCTCAGGGATCGAGAGGTTCATGATCAATCCGGACGACCATGGACAGAGTCGACAAATTTATTATTGGGAGATCAAAATTATGGTTAAATTTTTTGGAGCCAGCAGATACAAGATCCGTAGAGTTGTTAGGGTTTGGCTGCGGCGCCTCACGCGTTGCACGGCGACTCATTGGATTCGAGCACAGATCGGTTTGTTTGCTACCGATGAGACCGGACAAGAGTCTGATTCGATGTCGCCAAGTAATCAGTATCCCGGTCAGATTGCTTCTCCTCTTTGTGTCCACATCAGTACGGATGAAGGCTGATAATGAGTGTTTAATCCGGCTGCAAAAATCCAAGGAATCAATTAGTACTTGTACTAGTACGTAACCAAGACTAGTACTAATTGAGTGCCGCATTATTTAAGTACTACTACATCTACAGCCACGAAGGCACCTACCAGATCATGGATAAAGAGTGTTTTTTTACGGTGTCCAGAGCGATCAGCTATCTGTTGGCCGTGTCCATCGAGTCCTGGTTCTAAAAAGGAAAGGGAAGAATAAGAAAAGTACTACTAGTATACATCTCACAGAAGGTCTAGTACAGATAAATATTAGACCGGATGAGGACAGGCGTCAGACATCACAGGTCCCAAAGTCAACATGCCCCGTGACCCGGAGGCTCTGTTCTAAACCGCCCGGCTCCAGGCCCCGTGACGGCCACAGTTGCCGCAACATGTTCCAACGTCCGTATTCATCGGACAAAATATACCAGGACAAGTGCTCACTATAAAAGTGATGCCCTACTGCGGACGGCGCGCGCTAGCTGTTCTACACCAGCATCTGTGTATATCACACTGATAAATCGGAACATAAACCGCCAAGTCCGGCCAACTCGCCCGTCCGTACCACCTTACGGCACCACGGACGACTCGCCCGTCCGCCCTGGCCACAGGTTCATGCGTCCGTGCCGGTTTACAACACGAAGGACACCTTGCTCGTCCGCACCGGTTCACAACACCGCGGCCGGACCATCCGTCTGCTCGTCTGGCCGGCTCGGCCGTGATTAATTTTAAGCATTACTGTGGTGATCATAAACTCCATGGCAGATAATTTCTGGCCTAACACATTAGGTGATATCCATCTAAAATATATTTTATTAGTGCATATTATTTTTGTCAAAGAGCAGTTTATCTTTGCCTTGGTCTGCAATATTGTATGCAGGACAATTATTCATTATAAACGTGGTTTATACCATGGGTACGAAGCACGCGCTGGCAACGTCCTGCCCGGTGTCCGTCCGTGCCACATTACACGGTGAATGGACGCGTGCAAGACGCCGCCCTTATGAACCGGTTTACATCAGCTTGCCGGGACCGTGCCTGCGTTTGACTCGCCCGTCCGAACCGGTTTACAACACCGTGGCCGGTTCATCTGTCCAAACCACCTCTAATATTGTGGATGTCTCTACCGTCCATTTATTGCGGCCTGGTCCACATCAACATACCAGGCCGCACCTGTCTGCATGAGCAAGTCACAGCTGGGGTAGCCCGGTTTTCTTTCAGAATGGAGGCAAATTGTCATATACTATCAACCGCCGTCTACATCAGATGGTTCAATGGGCAGGCGCACAAGTCGCCGCCACTATAGTTTGGTTAACTTCAAATCGCCAGTTGGAAGGAGCCATTGGCCGAGTTGCTGACATGGCTCATACGGGATCATTTATAACCAGCCGCAGTCATCACAACCTTCTGTGGATTTACATCGTGCTATCAACACCAATGATATACAAGTTATGCCGGTTTATATCACGGTCGAACATGGAGAATCTCAAGCCAACTCCTCGAGTCACCTTTGAGACTTGGGGGCTATGATGACATAACTCAGCAAATCTTGCCAGTTTCAGCAAAGTTAAAAACCCAGGACGATGGAGGGAAAGATAACCCGGTCCTGGAGGCTACTGTTATGAAAATTTAAAGGCTGTCGGAAAATTTCCGTCTTAGAAAGTATATAACAGTTACAAAATCCCGGCTCAGTGAAGAAGTTCCGGATCATCAGAAAGGATTCCGGTTTAAAATCCGGCTCAAGGGAAGTCAGTCTCACTGAAGCTCTCAAGTATCCAGTTTACAATCCGGTTCAAGGGAAATATATTCTCCCACAAACCTCTCAAACTCTCAAATCCGGTTTAAAAATGTCCGGTTCAAAAAGGAATTAACTTCTCGCAAGTTCGAGTTGAAAGGTCATCAGAAAATTTCCGGCTGAAAATGAAGATTCCGGTTTACAATCCGGCTCAAGGGAAAGATGTCTCCCACAAATCCTTGAAGCTCTCAATATCCGGTTCAAAATCCCGGTTCAAGAAGGATTTATCTCTTGCTAAAAGTTAAAGGGTGCCAAAGAAGACTTGCTGCCATGATGCGCGGTCCAAACATGGGTATCATGCCTTATTGGCTTATCATATTATTGGTCACTTGGGGGCTTGGTCGTATCTGAACCATAGCCACGCCTCTTGATCGGCCTAGTGCCATAACATCACTGGGGGCCTTGGTCGTGTCCGAACCAACGCGACACCTTTTGATAGGCGACAGCCACCAGATCACTTGGGGACATGGTCAAGTCTGAACCAGTCACGCCTCTTGGTCGGCCTAAGGCCACAAAATCACTTGGGGGCTTGGTCGAACCCGAACCATTGCCACGCCTCTTGATCTGGCATATATGCCACGAATCATTTGGGGACCTGGCTGACTTGAACCATAGCTACACCTTATTGGGAGCTTGGTCGTGTCCGACCATGGTAACACCATCTGATCGGCTCAGTAAAGCCTCTTTTTGCAAATGGTCTTATCGTTGCCTTTGCTTCCATATTTTTTCATAACTATTATTTGATTTTTGTTGCGTTTTTTAAACCGACAACGTTTTAACTCGGTTCAACTGTCAATTACAAATTGACGGAACACGGTCAAATCTTAATCCGGAGGCCATCTGCCCGGTTTGATTTTTTGTTACCATCCTATTATGGAGTAAACCGGTGTTTATCAACCCGGCTTGACTTTCAATTACAAGTTGTCAATACAGGATCAAGTTATAATCCGGAGACTATCAGCCCGGTCTGGTTTGACTACGAGTCGCCAGTATTATATATGGTTAAACCGGTGTTTATCACAACCCGGTACGGTTTATCATCAACCGACACAGTATGAAAGGAGTTATCATTACTCAAGATTGGGGTTATCACTCTTACTACAAAAAAATGGTAAACCAATGATGTGATTCAATATCACAGGTATGATATATTTCATTAATTATTCTTAAGTGCAGCCTTGGTTATAAACCTGGGTTATATGTTGGGCATTATGACCCGTCCGGCGGTAAACCGCCAGGACACTTTAAACTTGTTGTATGCAGAGACAGGTTGAATAAAGCATGATGATAAATTATCCGGTGTTTATTAAACCGGCCTGGCTTTAAGACGATAAGTCGCCAGTATATGATGGGAAATTATCCGGAGTTTATTAAACCGGCCTGGCTTTGGACTATACGTCGCCAGTATATATTTGGATTGCGCCATTGGAATCATGCGCTTATAAATGATTGGGTTATATTATTCAAATAGCCAAATTTGGCTGATTTTCATTATGATATTGGATGAATTTTTCATACCGGATTATATTATTTTGAATAGCCAACATGGCTGGATTTTTATGGTTATTAGTAACCGGTATTATTGAGTTTTCAAAGTTGCTTTAGCGCAACAGTTATTATTTTATCAAAGGATATGATTTATTCTACAATGGAAGGAATAGTCCCGAGTCGCTGCAGGCTCACGACCCGGCACTTGGGGGCTACATTATTCAAATTG
Source organism: Triticum dicoccoides (assembly GCF_002162155.2). Lineage (NCBI taxonomy): Eukaryota > Viridiplantae > Streptophyta > Magnoliopsida > Poales > Poaceae > Triticum > Triticum dicoccoides. Next base: position 577,029,032 of record NC_041388.1, on the reverse strand, counting down.
AGATTACATGCAAGTCTCATGTCGCTGCAAGCATGCACCATGACACTTGGGGGCTAATGCAAAGTAATTTTCTGCTCATATTATTGAAGACCCGACTCATCACATTATAATGAGTCGGCCCTTGGGGGCTACCAATTGCTCCTGTCAACAGTTGAAGGTACAAAGCTTTTTATTCATTATATTGAAGAGTCCACTGCTCAGTTGGTAAAGCACAAGGCTCTTAACCTTGTGGACGTGGATTCAAGTCCCATGATGAGGGTTACATCATATGATATTATTTTCATTGAAGTATATATTAAAGTCCCAGCTCAATATTATCTTACTGAGCCGACCCTTGGGGGCTACACATCATTGCTCAAATCTACATGGTTACACCTACAAAGTCCCTGCTCATTATTGCATAATGACCCGGCTCTTGGGGGCTACACTGGTTGAAGTTTTTATGAGTATAAGACAATTGCAAGTTCCAGGTTGTTGTAAGCATGATAACCCGGCACTTGGGGGCTACATAGTATGGAGTATTCAGTTTTTACTAGTCACTGGGATGAACAACATGGATTTCTTCTTAAGTGGCAGTATTTATATTGAAGCAAGTCTTAAGCCATCACTTGGTTCTGCTCAAGACATGGGGGCTACAGGTATTATATTATTATCGAAGAACTATTTTCAAATTCTCTGTTTTGAGCAAACTGGATTAACCCGGCGTCACCAATCATTATGACCCTGTGTCTGTAACCCGGCGTCATCAATAATCATGAACCAGCATTAGCAACAATCATGAACCGGTGTTGGCAACAATCATGACCCGGAATTATCAGTTTTTATAACCAGACAATGGTGGTAATCATAAACCGGCAAGTTTTACATCTTCAAGCCGGCTGGATATCAGTTGAATATTTCAGAGACTAATACTTTTGTCAAGTCAAAGTATTGAAGGCCGATTCAAATGGATTATTTATTCTCAATATCTTCTGCAAAGCAAATTGATTATGAAGATGGTTATTAACTTGGAAGGAAGAAATGACAAGGATTTAAGGATGATCAAGTGCCGGCTTACAAGTATATTTAAACCGGAGCACAACCCGACAAATTTGTTCTTGTTGCAGATCAGTTTAACATGGATGAATCCAAATTAAACTGGGGGCTAATGTCGGGGATATACCCTGCGGTATAAACCGCCGGATGTATGACCCGGCTAGAGTTTGGCGATTCACTGGCAACCCACTTGGACATGGCGGTCTTGGCGGTTCATTAGTAACCCGGCGGGCGGGTCAGATGGATGATGAGGCCCATGGCCCAGAAGGCCGGTTCATACTATGGTGGGCCGGTTTAAGAGGAAAGGCATGAGGAATATTTACCTTACAAGGAGTTAAGACCAGGGCTTGTATCCGGTTTGTATTAGAGATAGACTAGTCCTAATCCTAATAGGACTCCACATGTAAATCGCCCCTTCAACATATATAAGGAGGGGCAGGGCTCCCTAAAGAGGGGGGCAAGAAGAAACAATATCTAGGGCTAGACACAAAGAGGAGAGCCGGTTTACGACGACTCCCTCGTGATGATAATGAGACCTAGCCTCAAACAGCATGTAGGGTTTTTACCAGATGATGTTTCCCGGGGCCCGAAGCTGTCTATACCCTGTCTTGTGTTGCGTCTCTCGATTCCACTCAACCCCTCTCAAGCTACCACATAGATGCGTTGGCCTTGCAACTAAGTCCTGACACTAAGGACATCTGACGTGACAAATCCACGACAGCAGGCCTGCCACCCAGCGGTGCTTCCAGGACGTAATTCTTCTGTGCAGCAATGAGGATAATCCTCAAGTTACGGACCCAGTCCGTGTAATTGCTACCATCATCTTTCAACTTTGCTTTCTCAAGGAACACAATAAAATTCAACGGAACAACAACACGGGCCATCTATCTACAACAACATAGATAAGAAAAATACTATCAGGTACTAAGTTCATGATAAATTTAAGTTCAATTAATCACATTACTTAAGAACTCCCACTTAGATAGACATCCCTCTAATCATCTAAGTGATCACGTGATCCATATCAACTAAACCGTGACCGATCATCACGTGAAATGGAGTAGTTTTCAATGGTGAACATTACTATGTTGATCATATCTACTATGTGATTCACGCTCGACCTTTCGGTCTCAGTGTTCCGAGGCCATATCTGCATATGCTAGGCTCGTCAAGTTTAACCTGAGTATTCTGCGTGTGCAAAACTGGCTTGCACCCGTTGTAGATGGATGTAGAGCTTATCACACCCGATCATCATGTGGTGTCTCGGAACGACGAACTTTGGCAACGGTGCATACTCAGGTTGAACACTTTTATCTTGATATTTAGTGAGAGATCATCTTATAATGCTACCGTCAAACAAACCAGAATAAGATGCATAAAGGATAAACATCACATGCAATCAATATAAGTGATATGATATGGCCATCATCATCTTGTGCTTGTGATCTCCATCTCTGAAGCACCGTCATGATCACCATCGTCACCGGTGCGACACCTTGATCTCCATCGTAGCATCGTTGTCGTCTCGCCAACTATTTCTTCTACGACTATCGCTACCGCTTAGTGATAAAGTAAAGCAATTACAGGGCGATTGCATTGCATACAATAAAGCGACAACCATATGGCTCCTGCCAGTTGCCGATAACTCCGTTACAAAACATGATCATCTCATACAAATTATAGCATCATGTGTTGACCATATCACATCACAACACGCCCTGCAAAAACAAGCTAGACGTCATCTACTTTGTTGTTGCAAGTTTTACGTGGCTGCTATGGGCTGAGCAAGAACCGTTCTTACCTACGCATCAAAATCACAACGATAGTTCGTCAATTTAGTGATGTTTTAACCTTCTCAAGGACTGGGTGTAGCTACACTCAGTTCAACTAAAGTTGGAGAAACTGACACCCGCCAGCCACCTGTGTGCAAAGCACGTCGGTAGAACCAGTCTTGCGTAAGCGTACGCGTAATGTCGGTCCGGGCCGCTTCATCCAACAATACCGCCGAACCAAAATATGACATGCTGGTAAGCAGTATGACTTGTATCGCCCACAGCTCACTTGTGTTCTACTCGTGGATATAACATCAACGCATAAAACCAGGCTCGAATGCCACTGTTGGGGAACGTAGTAATTTCAAAAAAATTCATACGCACACGCAAGATCATGGTGATGCATAGCAACGAAACAGGAGAGTGTCGTCCACGTACCCTCGTAGACCGTTAAGCAGAAGCGTTATAACAACGCGGTTGATGTAGTCGTACGTCTTCACGATCGACCAATCCTCAGCACAGAACGTACGGCACCTCCGCGTTCAGCACACGTTCAGCTCGGTGACTTCCAATGAACTCACGATCCAGTAGAGCTCGGGGAAGAGTTTCGTCAGCATGACGGCGTGGTGACGATATTGATGAAGCTATGATACGTCTCCAACGTATCTATAATTTTTGATTGCTCCAGGCTATATTATCTACTGTTTTGGACATTATTGGGCTTTATTATTCACTTTTATATTATTTTTGGGACTAACCTATTAACCGGAGGCCCAACCCAGAATTGTTGTTTTTTGCCTGTTTTAGGGTTTTGAAGAAAAGGAGTATCAAACGGAGTCCAAACGGAATGAAACCTTCGGGAACGTGATTTTCCCATCGAATAAAACTCAGGAGACTTGGACCCTACGTCAAGACACGTAACAGGAGGCCACGAGGTAGGGGGCGCGCCTACCCCCCCCCCCCGGCGCCCCCTCCACCCTCGTGGGCCCCCTGTTGCTCCACCGACGTACTTCTTCCTCCTATATATACCCACGTACCCCAAACGATCAGATACGGAGCCAAAACCATAATTCCACCGCCGTAACTTTTTGTATCCACGAGATCCCATCTTGGGGCCTATTCCGGAGCTCCACCGGAGGGGGCATCGATCACGGAGGGCTTCTACGTCAACACCATAGCCTCTCCGATGAAGTGTGAGTAGTTTACCTCAGACCTACAGGTCCATAGTTTGTAGCTAGATGGCTTATTCTCTCTTTTTGGATCTCAATACAAAGTTCTCCCATTCTCTCGTGGAGATCTATTCGATGTAATCTTCTTTTGCGGTGTGTTTGTTGAGACCGATGAATTGTGGGTTTATTATCAAGTTTATCTATGAACAATATTTGAAGCTTCTCTAAATTCTTTTATTTATGATTGGTTATCTTTGCAAGTCTCTTTGAATTATCATTTTGGTTTGACCTACTAGATTGATCTTTCTTGCAATGGGAGAAGTGCTTAGCTTTGGGTTCAATCTTGCGGTGTCCTTTCCCAGTGACAGTAGGGGCAACAAGGCACGTATTGTACTGTTGCCATCGAGGATAACAAGATGGGGGTTTTATCATATTGCATGAATTTATCCCTCTACATCATGTCATCTTGCTTAAAGCGTTACTCTGTTCTTATGAACTTAATACTCTAGATGCATGCTAGATAGTGGTCGATGTGTGGAGTAATAGTAGTAGATGCAGGCAGGAGTTGGTCTACTTGTCTCGGACGTGATGCCTATATACATGATCATACCTAGATATTCTCATAACTATGCTCAATTCTGTCAATTGCTCAACAGTAATTTGTTCACCCACCGTAAAATACTTATGCTCTTGAGAGAAGCCACTAGTGAAACCTATGCCCCCCGGGTCTATCTTTCATCATATTAATCTTCCAACACTTAGTTATTTTCATTGCCTTTTATTTTACTTTGCATCTTTATCATAAAAATACCAAAAATATTATCTTATCATATCTACCAGATCTCACTCTCGTAAGTGACCGTGTAGGGATTGACAACCCCTTATCGCGTTGGTTGCGAGGATTTATTTGTTTTGTGTAGGTGCGAGGGACTCGCGCGTAGCCTCCTACTCGATTGATACCTTGGTTCTCAAAAACTGAGGGAAATACTTACGCTGCTTTGCTGCATCACCCTTTTCTCTTCAAGGGAAAACCAACACAGTGCTCAAGAGGTAGCAAGAAGGATTTCTGGCGCCGTTGCCGGGGAGGTCTACGCAAAAGTCAACATACCAAGTACCCATCAGAAACCCTTATCTCCCGCATTACATTATTTGCCATTTGCCTCTCATTTTCCTCTTCCCACTTCACCCTTGCCATTTTATTCGCCCTCTCTCTCTCTATCCTCTCTCTCTTTCTCTATTTAACTCTTTTTGCCCGTTCCTCGTTTGCTTGTGTGTTGGATTGCTTGCTTGTCACGATGGCTCAAGATAACACTAAATTGTGTCACTTTACCAATACCAACAACAATGATTTTATTATCACTCCGATTGCTCCTCTTACCGATGCTGAATCTTGTGAAATTAATGCTGCCTTACTAAATCTTGTCATGAAGGATCCATTTTCCGGCCTTCCTAGTGAAGATGCCGCTACCCATCTAAATAGCTTCGTTGATTTGTGTGATATGCAAAAGAAGAAAGATGTGGACAATGATATTGTTAAATTGAAGCTATTTCCTTTTTCGCTTAGAGATCATGCTAAAGCTTGTATTTCGTCTATGCCTAAAAAATAGTATTGATTCTTGGAATAAGTGCAAAGATGCTTTTATCTCTAAGTATTTTCCTCCCGCTAAGATCATCTTTCTTAGAAATGATATTATGAATTTTAAGCAACTTGATCATAAACATGTTGCACAAACTTGGGAGAGGATGAAATTAATGATACGTAATTGCCCAACACATGGTTTGAGTTTGTGGATGATTATACAAAAAATTTATGCCGGATTGAATTTTGCTTCTAGAAATCTTTTAGATTCGGCCGCAGGAGGCACTTTTATGGAAATCACTTTAGGAGAAGCTACTAAACCCCTAGATAATATTATGGTTAATTATTCTCAATGGCACACTGAAAGGTCTACTAATAAAAAAGTGCATGCGATAGAAGAAATTAATGTTTTGAGTGGAAACTTGGATGAACTTATGAAATTATTTGCTACTAAGAGTGTTTCTTCTGATCCTAATGATATGCCTTTGTCTACTTTGATTGAGAATAATAATGAATCTATGGATGTGAATTTTGTTGGTAGGAATAATTTTGGTAACAACGCGTATAGAGGAAACTTTAATCCTAGGCTTTATCCTAGTAATTCCTCTAATAATTATGGTAATTCCTACAACAATTCTTATGGAAATTTTAATAAGATGCCCTCTTAATTTGAGACTAGTGTTAAGGAATTTATGAATTCACAAAAGAATTTCAATGCTTTGCTTGAAGAGAAATTGCTTAAAGTTGATGAATTGGCTAGGAACGTTGATAGAATTTCTCTTGATGTTGATTCTTTAAAACTTAGATCTATTCCTCCTAAGCATGATATCAATGAGTCTCTCAAAGCCATGAGAATTTCCATTGATGAGTGCAAAGAAAGAACCGCTAGGATGCGTGCTAAGAAAGATTCCTTTATAAGAGTGTGTTCTTCTAATTTTCATGATAATAAAGATGAAGATCTAAAAGTTATTGATGTGTCCCCTATTAAATCTTTGTTTTGCAATATGAATCTTGATAAAGATGGGACTGAATATGATCCACCTTTACCTAGAAGGGTTCCAAAAATTCAGAGTTTTTAGATCTTGGTGCTAAATTTATAAAAGTGGGATTGAAGAGATCAAAACTCTAGATGTTAATGAACCTACTATTTTGGATTTCGAGGAATTTAATTATGATAGCTGCTCTTTGATAGATTGTATTTCCTTGTTGCAATATGTGCTAAATTCTCCCCATACTTATAGTCAAAATAAAGCTTTTACCAAACATATCGTTGATGCTTTGATGCAATCTTATGAAGAAAAACTTGAGTTGGAAGTTTCTATCCCTAGAAAACTTTATGATGAGTGGGAACCAACTATTAAAATTAAAATTAAAGATCATGAATGCTATGCTTTGTGTGATTTGGGTGCTAGTTTTTCCACGATTCCAAAGACTTTGTGTGATTTGTTAGGTTTCCGTGATTTTGATGATTGCTCTTTAAACTTGCACCTTGTGGATTCCACTATTAAGAAACCTATGGGAAGAATTAATGATGTTCTTATTGTTGAAAATAGGAACTATGTGCCCATAGATTTTATTGTTCTTGACATAGATTGCAATCCTTCATGTCCTATTATTCTTGGTAGACCTTTCCTTAGAACGATTGGTGCAATTATTGATATGAAGGAAGGAAATATTAGATTCCAATTTCCGTTAAGGAAAGGCATGGAACACTTTCCTAGGAAGAAAACTAAATTACCTTATGAATCTATTATGAGAGCCACTTATGGATTGCCTACCAAAGATGGTAATACCTAGATCTATCCTTGCTTTTTATGCCTAGCTAGGGGCGTTAAACGATAGCGCTTGTTGGGAGGCAACCCAATTTTATTTTTATTCCTTGCTTTTTTCTCCTGTTTAGTAATAAATAAATTATCTAGCATCTGTTTTGGTTGTGTTTTTTTGTTTAATTAGTGTTTGTGCCAAGTAGAACCATTGGGAAGACTTGGGGAAAGTCTTGTTAATCTTGCTGTAAAAAACAGAAAATTTAGCGCTCACGAGAACTGCTGCCATTTTTATTTGGAAAGTGATATTTAGTTAATTATTTTTGCAGATTATTAATAGATAAATTCATCACGGCAAGAAATTTATTTTAGAATTTTTGGGGTTCCAGATATTGTGTTACCACATACTGTTCTGTTTTTGACATATTCTATTTTTCGTGTGTTGTTTGCTTATTTTGATGAATCTATGGCTAGTAAAATAGTTTATAAACCATAGATATGTTGGAATACATTAGGTTTAACACCAATATAAATAAAGAATGAGTTCATTACAGTACCTTGAAGTGGTCTTTTGTTTTCTTTCGCTAACGGAGCTCACGAGATTTTCTACTTTAAGTTTTGTGTTGTGAAGTTTTCAAGTTTTGGGTAAGGATTTGATGGATTATGGAACAAGGAGTGGCAATAGCCTAAGCTTGGGGATGCCCATGGCACCCCCAAGATAATCTAAGGACACCAAAAAGCCAAAGCTTGGGGATGCCCCGGAAGGCATCCCCTCTTTCGTCTACTTCCATCGGTAACTTTACTAGGAGCTATATTTTTATTCACCACATGATATGTGTTTTGCTTGGAGCGTCTTGTATGATTGGAGTATTTACATTTTAGTTTACCACAATCATCTTTGCTGTACACACCTTTTGAGAGATACACACATGATTTGGAATTTGTTAGAATACTCTATGTGCTTCGCTTATATCTTTTGATTTATATAATTTTGCTCTAGTGCTTCACTTATATCTTTTAGAGCATGGTGGTGGATTTGTTTTATAGAAACTATTGATCTCTCATGCTTCACTTAGATTATTTTTAGAGTATTAATAGCATGGTAATTTGCTTTAAATCCTAATATGCTTGGTATGCAAGATTAATAATAAAACTCTCTTATGAGTGTGTTGAATACTATGAGAAGTTTGATACTTGATAATTGTTTTGAGATATGGAGATGGTGATATTAAAGTCATGCTAGTTGAGTAGTTGTGAATTTGAGAAATACTTGTGTTGAAGCTTGTGATTCCTGTAGCATGAACGTATGGTGAACCGTTATGTGATGAAGTCGGAGCATGATTTATTTATTGATTGTCTTCCTTATGAGTGGCGGTCGGGGACGAGCGATGGTCTTTTCCTACCAATATATCCCCCTAGGAGCATGCGCGTAATACTTTGCTTTGATAACTTGTAGATTTTTGCAATAAGTATATGAGTTCTTTATGACTAATGTTGAGTCCATGGATTATATGCACTCTCACCCTTCCACCTTTGCTAGCCTCTCTAATACCGCGCACCTTTCGCCGGTATCATACACCTACCATATACCTTCCCCAAAACAGCCACCATACCTACCTATTATGGCATTTCCATAGCCATTCCGAGATATATTGCCATGCAACTTTCCACCGTTCCGTTCATGACACACTCCATCATTGTCATATTGCTTAGCATGATCATGTAGTTGACATAGTATTTGTGGCAAAGCCACCATTCATAATTCTTTCATACTTGTCACTCATGCATCATTGCATATCCCTGTACACCGCCGGAGGCATTCACATAGAGTAATATTTTGTTCTAAGTATCGAGTTGTAATTGTTGAGTTGTAAGAAAAATAAAAGTGTGATGATCATCATTATTAGAGCATTGTCCCAGTGAGGAAAGAATGATGGAGACTATGATTCCCCCACAAGTCGGGATGAGACTCCGGACGGAAAATAAATAAAAGAGGCCAAAGAAGCCCAAATAAAAAAAGGAGAAAGAAAAGAAGCCATAAAAAAGGAGAAAAGGCCCAAATAAAAAATAAAAATGAGAGAAAAAGAGAGAAGGGACAATGTTACTATCCTTTTACCACACTTGTGCTTCAAAGTAGCACCATGATCTTCATAGTAGAGAGTATCTCATGTTATCACTTTCATATACTAGTGGGAATCTTTCATTATAGAACTTGGCTTGTATATTCCAATGATGGGCTTCCTCAAAATGCCCTAGGTCTTCATGAGCAAGCAAGTTGGATGCACACCCACTTAGTTTCTTTTTGAGCTTTCATATACTTATAGCTCTAGTGCATCCGTTGCATGGCAATCCCTACTCACTCACATTGATATCTATTGATGGGCATCTCCATAGCCCGTTGATACGCCTAGTTGATGTGAGAGTATCTTCTCCTTTTTGTCTTCTCCACAACCACCACTCTATTCCACCTATAGTGCTATATCCATGGCTCACGCTCATGTATTGCATGAAAATTGAAAAAATTTTGACAATGTCAAAAGTATGAAACAAATGCTTGGCTTGTCATCGGGTGCTACCTCTTGAGCTTGCGTTGGTTTTCCCTGAAGAGGAAAGGATGATGCAGCAGAGTAGCGTAAGTATTTCCCTCAGTTTTTGAGAACCAAGGTATCAATCCAGTAGGAGGCCACGCACAAGTCCCTCGTACCTACACAACACAAAGAGCTCAACGCAACCAACGCGATCAGGGGTTGTCAATCCCTTCACGGTCACTTACGGAAGTGAGATCCAATAGATAATATTTTTGGTATTTTTGATATAAAGATGCAAAGTGAAAAGTAAAAGGCAAAGTAAAAACAAAGCAAGATTAAAGTGATGGAGATTGATATGGTGAGAATAGACCCGGGGGCCATAGGTTTCACTAGTGGCTTCTCTCAAGAGCATAAGTTTTCTACGGTGGGTGAACAAATTACTGTTGAGCAATTGACAAAATTGAGCATAGTTATGAGAATATCTAGGCATGATCATGTATATAGGCATCACGTCTGTGACAAGTAGATCAAAACGATTCTGCATCTACTACTATTACTCCACTCATCGACCGCTATCTAGCATGCATCTAGAGTATTAAGTTAAAAGCAGAGTAACGCTTTAAGCAAAATGAAATGATGTAGAGAGATAAATTCATGCAATATGAAATAAACCCCATCTTGTTATCCTCGATGGCAACGATACAATACATGTCTTGCTGCCCCTTCTGTCACTGGGAAAGAACACCGCAAGATTGAACCCAAAGCTAAGCACTTCTCCCATGGCAAGAACTACCAATCTAGTTGGCCAAACCAAACGGATAATTCGAAGAGACTTGCAAAGATAACCAATCATACATAAAAGAATTCAGAGAAGATTCAAATATTGTTCATAGATAGACTTGATCATAAACCCACAATTCATCGGTCTCAACAAACACACCGCAAAAGAAGAAGATTACATCGAATAGATCTCCACAAGAGAGGGGGAGAACATTGTATTGAGATCCAAAAAGAGAGAAGAAGCCATATAGCTAATAACTATGGACCCGAAGGTCTGAGGTAAACTACTCACACTTCATCGGAGGGGCTATGATGATGTAGAAGCCCTCCATGATGACGTCCCTCTCCGGCGGAGCTCCGGAACAGGCCCCAAGATGGGATCTCGTGGATACAGAAGTTGCGGCGGTGGAATTAGGTTTTTGGCTCCTGTTCTGATCGTTTGGGGGTACATGGGTATATACAGGAGGAAGGACTACATCGGTGGAGCACCGAGGGGCCCACGAGGCAGGGGGCGCGCCCCCTACCCTCGTGACCGCCTCCGGTACTTCTTGGAGTAGGGTCCAAGTCTCCTGGGTCTTATCCGAGAAGAAAATCACGTTCCAAAAAGGATTTTTCTGTTTGGACTCCGTTTGATATTCTGTTTCTTCGAAACACTGAAATAGGCAAAAAAAACAGCAACTCTGGGCTGGGCCTCCGGTTAATAGGTTAGTCCCAAAAATAATATAAAAGTGGAAAATAAAGCCCAATATAGTCCAAAACAGTAGATGATACAGCATGGAGCAATCAAAAATTATAGATACGTTGGAGATGTATCAGGCATCCCCAAGCTTAATTCCCGCTCGTCCTCGAGTAGGTAAATGATAAAAAGAGAATTTTTGATGCGGAGTGCTACTTGGCATAATTTCAATGCAAAATTTCTTAATTGTGGTATGAATATTCAGATTAGAAAGATTCAAGACAAAAGTTCATATTGACATAAAGAATAATAACACTTCAAGCAAACTAACAAAGCAATTATGTTTTCTCAAAGTAACATGGCCAAAGAAAGTTCGTCCCTACAAAATCATATAGTTTAGTCATGCCCCATTTTCGTCACACAAGAATGCTCTCATCATGCACAACCCCGATGAAAAGCCAAGCAATTGTTTCATACCTTAATAATTTCAAACTCATAAACTTTCACGCAATACATGAGCATGAGCCATGGATATAGCACTATGGGTGGAATAGAATATAATCATGGGGGTTGTGTGGAGAAGACAAAAAAAGGAGAAAGTCTCACATCAACGAGGCTAATCAATGGGCTAGGGAGATGCCCATCGATTGATGTTAATGCGAGGAGTAGGGATTGCCATGCAACGGATGCACTAGAGCTATAAATGTATGAAAGCTCAACAAAGGAAACTAAGTGGGTGTGCATCCAACTTGCTTGCTCATGAAGACTTAGGGCACTTGAGGAGGCCCATTGTTGGAATATACAAGCCAAGTTCTATAATGAAAAATTCCCACTAGTATATGAAAGTGATAACTTAAGAGACTCTCTATATGAAGAACATGGTGCTACTTTGAAGCACAATATATGAGACTCGCTATATCATGGTGCTACTTTGAAGCACAAGTGTGGAAAAAAAGGATAGTAACATTGCCCCTTTTTGTTTTTTGTTTTTTTGGGCCTTCTTTTTTTGGCCTTTCTCTTTTTTTGGGGACAATGCTCTATTGAATGATGATCATCACACTTCTATTTATTTACAACTCAATGATTACAACTCGATACTAGAACAAAGTATGACTCTATATGAATGCCTCCGGCGGTGTACCGGGATATGCAATGAATCAAGAGTGACAAGTAAAAATTATGAACGGTGGCTTTGCCACAAATACTATGTCAACTACATGATCATGCTAAGCAATATGACAATGATGAATGTGTCATGATAAACTGGATGGTGGAAAGTTGCATGGCAGTATATCTCAGAATGGCTATGGAAATGTCATAATAGGTAGGTATGGTGGCTGTTTTGAGGAAGATATAAGGAGGTTTATGTGTGAAAGAGTGTATCATATCACGGGATTTGGATGCACCGCGAAGTTTGCACCAACTCTCAATGTGAGAAAGGGCAATGCAGGGTACCGTAGAGGCTAGCAATGATGGAAGGGTGAGAGTGCGTATAATCCATGGACTCAACATTAGTCATAAAGAACTCATATACTTATTGCAAAAATCTACAAGCCATCAAAAACCAAAGTATTACGCGCATGCTCCTAGGGGGATAGATTGGTAGGAAAATACCATCGCTCGTCCCCGACCGCCACTCATAAGGAGGACAGTCAAATAACACCTCATGTTTCAAATTTGTTGCATAATGTTAACCATACGTGCATGCTACGGGACTTGCAAACTTTAACTCAAGCACTTCTCAAATTCACAATTACTCTACTAGCATGACTTTGATATTACTACCTCCATATCTCAAAAAAATTATCAATCATCCAACTTTTCTTAGTATTCAACGCACTCAAAAGAAAGTTTCACAAATCTTGAATACCAAGCAAGTTATTATTAAGCAAATTACCATGCCATTACGACTCTCAAAATAATTTAAGTGAAGCATGAGAGATCATAATTTCTTTAAAACAAAACACCACCGTGCTCTAAAAGATCTAAGTGAAGAACATAGAGCAAAATTTCAACGCTCAAAAGATATAAGTGAAGCACATAGAGTAAAACTACATAGCTCAAAAGATATAAGTGAAGCACATAGAGTATTCTATCAAATTTTAATTCATAGATGACTCTCTCAAAAGGTGTGTACAGCAAGGATGATTGTGGTACACTAAAAAACAAAGACACAAATAATACAAGACACTCCAAGCAAAACACATATCATGTTGGTGAATAAAAATATAGCTCCAAGTAAATTACCGATGGAAGTGGACGAAAGAGGGGATGCCTTCCGGGGCATCCCCAAGCTTTGACTTTTTGGTGTCCTTGGATTATATTGGGGGTGCCATGGGCATCCCCAAGCTTAGGCTCTTGCCACTCCTTGTTCCATAATCCATCAAAAGAACTCACCCAAAACTTGAAAACTTCACAACACAAAACTCAATAGAAATCTCGTGAGCTCCGTTAGAGAAAGAAAACATAAAACCACTTCAAGGTACTGTAATGAACTCATTCTTTATTTTTTTGGTGTTAAACCTACTGTATTCCAACTTCTATATGGATTATAAACTATTTTACTAACCATAGATTCATCAAAATAAGCAAACAACACACGAAAAACAGAATCTGTCAAAAACAGAACAGTCTGTAGTAATCTGTAACTAACGCAAACTTCTGGAACTCCAAAAAATCTACCAAAATTAGACGACCTAGATAATTTGTTTATTGATCATCAGCAATTGGAATCGGTATTTTATCACGTTCTGATGATTTTTAGTAATTCGGGCACTGAACGCAAAGTTTCTGGAAATTACAGCAAGATCAAATAACTATCATCCAAGAAGATCCAATAGGTCTAGCTTGGCACAAACACTAATTAAAACACAAAACCACATCCAAACAGAGGTTAGATGGTTTATTTATTCCCTAACAGAATAAAAACACACAAAAAAAACAAAAAATACAATTGGGTTGCCTCCCAATAAGCGCTATCGTTTAACGCCCCTAGCTAGGCATAAAAGCGAGGATAGATCTAGGTGTTACCATCTTTGGAAGGCAATCCATAAGTGGCTCTCATGATGGTTCCATATGGAAATTTTATTTTCTTTCTTGGAAAGTGTTCCATGCCCTTTTTTAATGGAAATTGAAATCTAATATTCCCTTCCTTCATATCAATAATCGCACCAACCGTTCTAAGGAAAGGTCTACCAAGAATAATAGGACAAGAAGGATTGCAATCTATATCAAGAACAATGAAATCTACGGGCACATAATTCCTATTTGCAACAACAAGAACATCGTTAATCCTTCCCATAGGTTTCTTAATAGTAGAATCCGCGAGATGTAAGTTTAAAGAGAAATCATCAAGATCGCGGAAATCTAGCAAATCACACAAAGTTTTGGGGATAGTGGAGACACTAGCACCCAAATCACACAAAGCATAAAACTCATGATCTTTAATTTTAATTTTGATAGTTGGTTCCCACTCATCATAGAGTTTTCTAGGGATAGAGACTTTCAACTCAAGTTTTTCTTCATAAGATTGCATCAAGGCATCAACAATATGTTCGGTGAAGGCTTTCTTTTGACTATAAGCATGCGGAGAATTTAGCACGGATTGCAACAAGGAAATACAATCAAGCAAAGAGCAACTTTCATAATTAAATTCCTTGAAATCCAATATAGTGGGTTTAGCAACATCTAAATTTTTATTTCTTTCAATCCCACTTTCATCAATTTCATCATAAAGATCTAAATACTCTGAATTTTTGGAACGCCTTCCAGATAAAGGAAGATTGTATTCAGTTTCATTAAGATTCATATTGCAAAACAAAGATTTGATAGGGGACACATCAATAACTTTTAGATCTTCATCTTGATTTTCATAGGTATTGGAAGAACACGCTTTAATAAAGGCATCTTTTGAAGCACGCATCCTATCGGTTCTTTCCTTGCACTCATCAATGGAAACTCTCATAGCTTTGAGAGACTCGTTGATATCATGCTTAGGAGGAATAGATCTAAGCTTTAAAGAATCAATCTCAAGAGAAATTCTATGAACGTTCTTAGCCAAATCATCAACTTTAAGCACTTTCTCTTCAAGCAAAGCATTAAAATTCTTTTGTGAATTCATAAACTCTTTAACACTATTCTCAAATTCAGAGGGCATCTTATTATAATTTCCCTAAGAGTTGTTGTAGGAATTTCCATAATTATTAGAAGGATTACTAGGATATGGCCTAGGATTAAAATTCCCTCTATAAGCGTTGTTACGAAAATTATTCCTACCAACAAAATTCACATCCATAGATTCATTGTTATTCTCAATCAAGGTAGACAAAGGCATATCATTAGTATCAGAAGAAACACTCTTAGTAGCAAATAATTTCATAAGTTCATCCATCTTTCCACTCAAAACATTGATTTCTTCTATTGCATGCACTTTTTTATTAGAAGATCTTTCAGTATGCCATTGAGAATAATTAACCATAATATTATCTAGGAGTTTAGTAGCATATTCTAAAGTGATATCCATAAAAGTGCCTCCCGCGGCCGAATCTAAAAGATTTCTAGAAGCAAAATTCAATCCGGCATAATTTTTTTGTATAATCATCCACAAATTTAAACCATGAATAGGGCAATTACGTATCATTAATTTCATTCTCTCCCAAGCTTGTGCAACATGTTCATGATAAAGTTGCTTAAAATTCATAATATCGTTTCTAAGAGAGATGATCTTAGTGGGAGGAAAATACTTAGAGATAAAAGCATCTTTGCACTTGTTCCAAGAATCAATACTATTTTTAGGCAAAGACGAAAACCAAGCTTTAGCATGATCTCTAAGCGAAAAAGGAAATAGCTTCAATTTAATGACATCATTATCGACATCTTTTTTCTTTTGCTTATCACATAAATCAACGAAGCTATTCAGATGAGTAGCGGCATCTTCACTAGGAAGGCTGGTGAATTGATCTTTCATAACAAGATTCAACAAAGCAGTATTGATTTCACAAGATTCAGTATTGGAAAGAGTAGCAATTAGAGTGCTAAGAAAATCATTATTGTTGGTATTGGTGAAGTCACACAATTTGGTAGTATCTTGAGCCACCGCGACAAACAAGCAATCCAACACACGAGCAAACAAAAGGCAAGCGAAAAAAAGGCAAGCAGAGAAGGAGAAGGGGAAGGAGAAAGAGAGGGCGAATAAAACGACAAGGGTGAAGTGGGGGAGAGGAAAACGAGAGGCAAATGACAACTAATGTAATGCGGGAGATAGGGATTGTGATGGGTACTTGGTATGTTGACTTTTTGCGTAGACTCCCCGGCAACGGCGCCAAAAATTCTTCTTGCTACCTCTTGAGCTTGCGTTGGTTTTCCCCGAAGAGGAAAGGATGATGCAGCAGAGTAGCGTAAGTATTTCCCTCAGTTTTTGAGAACCAAGGTATCAATCCAGTAGGAGGCCACGCGTAAGTCCCTCGTACCTACACAACACAAAGAGCTCAACGCAACCAACGCGATTAGGGGTTGTCAATCCCTTCACGGTCACTTACAGAAGTGAGATCCGATAGATAATATTTTTGGTATTTTTGATATAAAGATGCAAAGTGAAAAGTAAAAGGCAAAGTAAAAACAAAGCAAGATTAAAGTGATGGAGATTGATATGATGAGAATAGACCCGAGGGCCATAGTTTTCACTAGTGGCTTCTCTCAAGAGCATAAGTTTTCTACGGTGGGTGAACAAATTACTGTTGAGCAATTGACAAAATTGAGCATAGTTATGAGAATGTCTAGGCATGATCATGTATATAGGCATCACGTCCATGACAAGTAGATTGAAACGATTCTGCATCTACTACTATTACTCCACTCATCGACCGCTATCCAGCATGCATCTAGAGTATTAAGTTAAAAACAGAGTAACGCTTTAAGCAAGATGACATGATGTAGAGAGATAAATTCATGCAATATGAAATAAACCCCATCTTGTTATCCTCGATGGCAACGATACAATACGTGTCTTGCTGCCCCTTCTGTCACTGGGAAAGAACACCGCAAGATCGAACCCAAAGCTAAGCACTTCTCCCATGGCAAGAACTACCAATCTAGTTGGCCAAACCAAACGGATAATTCAAAGAGACTTGCAAAGATAACCAATCATACACAAAAGAATTCAGAGAAGATTCAAATATTGTTCATAGATAGACTTGATCATAAACCCACAATTCATCGGTCTCAACAAACACACCGCAAAAGAAGAAGATTACATCGAATAGATCTCCACAAGAGAGGGGGAGAATATTGTATTGAGATCCAAAAAGAGAGAGGAAGCCATCTAGCTAATAACTATGGACCCGAAGGTCTGAGGTAAACTACTCACACTTCATCGGAGGGGCTATGATGATGTAGAAGCCCTCCGTGATGACGGCCCTCTCCGGTGGAGCTTCGGAACAGGCCCCAAGATGGGATCTCATGGATACAGAAAGTTGCGGCGGTGGAATTAGGTTTTTGGCTCCTGTTCTGATCGTTTGGGGGTACGTGGGTATATATAGGAGGAAGGAGTACGTCGGTGGAGCACCGAGGGGCCCACGAGGCAGGGGGCGCGCCCTGTAGGGGGGGGGCGCCCCCTACCCTCGTGACCGCCTCCGGTACTTCTTGGAGTATGGTCCAAGTCTCCTAGGTCTTATCCGAGAAGCAAATCACGTTCCAAAAAGGATTTTTCTGTTTGGACTCCGTTTGATATTCTGTTTCTTCGAAACACTGAAATAGGC
This sequence comes from Triticum dicoccoides, assembly GCF_002162155.2. NCBI lineage: Eukaryota > Viridiplantae > Streptophyta > Magnoliopsida > Poales > Poaceae > Triticum > Triticum dicoccoides. Next base: position 577,010,975 of record NC_041388.1, on the reverse strand, counting down.
AAAAAACAGCAATTCTGGGCTGGGCCTCCGGTTAATAGGTTAGTCCCAAAAATAATATAAAAGTGGAAAATAAAGCCCAATGTAGTCCAAAACAGTAGATAATATAGCATGGAGCAATCAAAAATTATAGATACATTGGAGATGTATCATCGGGGTTGTGCATGATTTTAATATTTTGTGTGGTGAAGATAGAGCATAGCCAGACTATATGATTTTGTAGGGATAACTTTCTTTAGCCATGTTATTTTGAGAAGACACAATTGCTTTGTTAGTATGCTTGAAGTATTATCATTTTTATGTCAATATGAACTTTTGTCTTGAATCTTTCGGATCTGAATATTCATACCACAATTAAGAGGAATTACATTAAAATTATGCCAAGTAGCACTCCACATCAAAAATTCTGTTTTTATCATTTACCTACTCGAGGACGAGCAGGAATTAACCTTGGGGATGCTTGATACGTCTCCAACGTATCTATAATTTTTGATTGCTCCATGCTATATTATCTACTATTTTGGACATTATTGGGCTTTATTGTTCACTTTGATATTATTTTTGGGACTAACCTATTAACCGGAGGCCCAGCCCAGAATTGCTATTTTTTGCCTATTTTAGGGTTTCGAAGAAAAGGAATATCAAACGGAATTCTGTTTTTATCATTTACCTACTCGAGGACGAGCAAGAATTAAGCTTGGGGATGCTTGATACGTCACGAAAGTATCTATAATTTTTGATTGCTCCATGCTATATTATCTACTATTTTGGACATTATTGGGCTTTATTGTTCACTTTTATATTATTTTTGGGACTAACCTATTAACCGGAGGCCCAGCCCAGAATTGCTGTTTTTTTGCCTGTTTTAGGGTTTCGAAGAAAAGGAATATCAAACGGAGTCCAAACGGAATGAAACCTTCCGGAACGTGATTTTCTCATCGAGTACAACTCAGGAGACTTGGACCCTACGTCAAGACACGTAACATGAGGCCACGAGGTAGGGGGCGTGCCTACCCCCCTCCCAAGCACGCCCTCCACCCTCGTGGGCCCCCTGTTGGTCCACCGACATACTTCTTCGTCCTATATATACCCACGTACCCCCAAACGATCAGATACGGAGCCAAAACCCTAATTCCACCGCCGTAACTTTCTGTATCCACGAGATCCCATCTTGGGGCCTGTTCCGGAGCTCCGTCGGAGGGGGCATCGATCACGGAGGGCTTCTACATCAACACCATAGCCTCTCCGATGAAATGTGAGTAGTTTACCTCAGACCTACGGGTCCATAGTTGGTAGCTAGATGGCTTCTTCTCTCTTTTTGGATCTCAATACAATGTTCTCCCCCTCTCTTGTGGAGATCTATTTGATGTAATCTTCTTTTTGCGGTGTGTTTGTTGAGATCGATGAATTGTGGGTTTATGATCAAGTCTATCTATGAATAATATTTGAATCTTCTCTGAATTCTTTTATGTTTGATTGGTTATCTTTGCAAGTCTCTTCGAATTATCAGTTTGGTTTGGCCTACTAGATTGATCTTTCTTGCAATGGGAGAAGTGCTTAGCTTTGGGTTCAATCTTGCGGTGTCCTTTCCTGGTGACAGTAAGGGCAGCAAGGCATGTATTTTATTGTTGCCATCGAGGATAACAAGACGGGGTTTTCTTCATATTACATGAGTCTATCCCTCTACATCATGTCATCTTGCTTAAGGCGTTACGCTATTTTTTAACTTAATACTCTAGATGCATGCTGGATAGCGGTCGATGAGTGGAGTAGTAGTAGTAGATGCAGGCATGAGTCGGTCTACTTGTCTCGGATGTGATGCCTATATACATGATCATACCTAGATATTCTCATAACTATGCTCAATTATGTCAATTGCTCAATAGTAATTTGTTCACCCACCGTAGAATATTTATGCTCTCGAGAGAAGCCACTACTGAAACGTATGGCCCCCGGGTCTATCTTTATCATATCAATCTCCTACTATTTAGTTATTTACTTTGCTATTTGCTTTGCCTTTATTTTACTTTGCATCTTTATCATAAAAATAACAAAAAAATTATCGTATCATATCTCAGATCTCACTTTCGTAAGTGGCCCTATAGGGATTGACAACCCCTATTTTGTGTTGGTTGCGAGGATTTATTTGTTTTGTGCAGGTACGAGGGACTCGCGCGTAGCCTCCTACTGCCTTGGTTCTTAAAAACTGAGGGAAATACTTACGCTAATTTGCTACATCATCCCATCCTCTTCGGGGAAAACCAATGTAGTGCTAAAAGAGGTAGCAAGCTACCGTAGCAGGGCTTCGCCTAAACACCGCTACAGTATGCCCGAGGTGGATTATGGTGCAGGGGGGCACCGCACACGGCTGGAGAGATCTCAATGATCAACATTGTGTGTCTAGGGGGAGAGGCGGTCGGCCAGGAGGAGGCGCGCCAGGAGGAGTCATACTCCCACCGGGAGTAGGACTCCCTCCTTTCCTAGTTGGAATAGGAGAAGGGGGAAGGAGGAGGGAGAGAGAAAGGAAAGGGGGCACCGCCCCCTCCTTGTCCAATTCAGACTAGAGGGAGAGGGGGCGTGCGGCCTGCCCTGGAAGCCCCTCCTCTCTTCCACTAAGGCCCATCATGGCCCATTAAACCCCCCGGGGGTTTCCGGTAACCCCCGGTACTCCGGTAAAATCCTGATTTCACCCGGAACACTTCTGATATCCAAATATAGGCTTCCAATATATAAATCTTTATGTCTCGACCATTTTGATACTCCTCATCATGTCCGTGATCACATCCGGTACTCCGAACTACCTTCGGTACATCAAAACATATAAACTCATAAAACCGATCGTCACAGAACTTTAAGCGTGCGGACCCTACGGGTTCGAGAACTATGTAGACATGACCGAGACACGTTTCCGGTCAATAACCAACAGCGGAACCTGGATGCTCATATTGGTTCCTACATATTCTACGAAGATCTTTGTCAGTCAAATCGCACAACACTATACGTTGTTCTCTTTGTCATCGGTATGTTACTTGCCCGAGATTCGATCATCGGTATCCAATACCTAGTTCAATCTCGTTACCGGCAAGTCTCTTTACTCGTTCCGTAATACATCATCCCGTAACTAACTCATTAGTTATCATGCTTGCAAGGCTTATAGTGATGTGTATTATCGAGAGGGCCCAGAGATACCTCTCCAACAATCGGAGTGACAAATCCTAATCTTAATCTATGCCAACTCAACAAGTACCATCAGAAATACCTGTAGAGCACCTTTATGATCACCCAGTTACGTTGTGATTTTTGGTATCACACAAAGTGTTCCTCCGGTATTCGGGAGTTGCATAATCTCATAGTCATAAGAACATGTATAAGTCATGAAGAAAGCAATATAGCAGTAAACAAACGATCAAGTGCTAAGCTAAAGAAATGGGTCAAGTAAATCACATCATTCTCCTAATGATGTGATCTCATTGATCAAATAACAACTCATGTCTATGGTTAGGAAACTTAACCATCTTTGATCAATGAGCTAGTCAAGTAGAGGCATACTAGTGACATTATGTTTGTCTATGTATTCACACATGTATTATGTTTCCGGTTAATACAATTCTAGCATGAATAATAAACATTTATCATGAAATAAGGAAATAAGTAATAACTTTATTATTGCCTCTAGGGCATATTTCCTTCAACTCTCCCCCCTCGTTGCTTTGCATCACCATGATCATGTGTGTGCGTAGATTTTTTTTTGAAATTACTACGTTCCCCAACAGTGGCATCCGAGCCTGGTTATATGCGTTGATATTATATGCACGAGTAGAACACAAGTGAGTTGTGGGCGATACAAGTCATACTGCTTACTAGCATGTCATACTTTGGTTCGGCGGTATTGTTGGATGGAGCGGCCCGGACCGACATTACGCGTACGCTTACGCGAGACTGGTTCTACCGACATGCTTTGCACACAGGTGGCTGGCGGGTGTCAGTTTCTCCAACTTTAGTTGAACCGAGTGTGGCTACGCCCGGTCCTTGAGAAGGTTAAAACAGCACCAACTTGATGAACTATTGTTGTGGTTTTGATGCGTAGGTAAGAACGGTTCTTGCTCAGCTCGTAGCAGCCACGTAAAACTTGCAACAACAAAGTAGAGGATGTCTAACTTGTTTTTGCAGGGCATGTTGTGATGTGATATGGTCAAGACATGATGCTATATTTATTGTATGAGATGATCATGTTTCGTAACCGAGTTATCGGCAACTGGCAGGAGCCATATGGTTGTCGCTTTATTGTATGCAATGCAATCGCCCTATAATTGCTTTACTTTATCACTGAGCGGTAGCGATAGTCGTAGAAGCAATAGTTGGTGAGACGACAACGATGCTATGATGGATATCAAGGTGTCACACCGGCAACGATGGTGATCATGATGGTGCTTCGGAGATGGAGATCACAAGCACAAGATGATGATGGCCATATCATATCACTTATATTGATTGCATGTGATGTTTATCCTTTATGCATCTTATTCTGCTTTGTTTGATGGTAGCATTATAAGATGATCTCTCACTAAATATCAAGATAAAAGTGTTCTCCCTGAGTATGCACCGTTGCCAAAGTTCGTCGTGCCGAGACACCACGTGATGATCGAGTGTGATAAGCTCTACGTCCATCTACAACGGGTGCAAGCCAGTTTTGCACACGCAGAATACTCGGGTTAAACTTGACGAGCCTAGCATATGCAGATATGGCCTCGGAACACTGAGATCGAAAGGTCGAGCGTGAATCATATAGTAGATATGATCAACATAGTGCTGTTCACCATTGAAAACTACTCCATTTCACGTGATGATCGGTTATGGTTTAGTTGATATGGATCATGTAATCACTTAGATGATTAGAGGGATGTCTATCTAAGTGGGAGTTCTTAAGTAATATGATTAGTTGAACTTAAATTTATCATGAACTTAGTACCTGATAGTATTTTGCTTATGTATGTTGTTGTAGATAGATGGCCCGTGCTGTTGTTCCTTGAATTTTAATGCGTTCCTTGAGAAAGCAAAGTTGAAAGATGATGGTAGCAATTACATGGATTGGGTCAGTAACTTGAGGATTATCCTCATTGCTGCACAGAAGAATTACGTCCTAGAAGCACCATTGGGTGCCAAGCCTGCTGCAGATGCTGCTGATAACGTTAAGAACGTTTGGTAGAGTAAATCTGGTGACTACTCAATAGTTTAGTGTGCCATGCTTTACGGCTTAGAACATGGACTTCAACGACGTTTTGAATGTCATGGAGCATACGAGATGTTCCAGGAGTTGAAGTTAATATTTCAAGCAAATGCCCAGATTGAGAGACATGAAGTCTCCAATAAGTTCTATAGCTGCAAGATGGAGGAGAATAGTTCTGTCAGTGAGCATATACTCAAAATGTCTGGGTATCATAATCACTTGACTCAACTGGGAGTTAATCTTCTTGTTGATAGTGTCATTGACAGAGTTCTTCAATCACTGCCACCAAGCTACAAAAGCTTCATGATGAACTATAATATGCAAGGGATGAATAAGACAATTCCCGAGCTCTTCGCGATGCTAAAAGCTGCGGAGGTAGAAATCAAGAAGGAGCATCAAGTGTTGATGGTCAATAAAACCACCAGTTTCAAGAAAAAGGGCAAAGGGAAGAAGAAGGGGACCTTCAAGAAGAACGGCAAACAGGTTGCTGCTCAGGAGAAGAAACCCAAGTCTGGACCTAAGCCTGAGACTGAGTGCTTATACATCAAACAGACTGGTCACTGGAAGCGGAACTACCCCAAGTATTTGGCGGATAAGAAGGATGGCAAGGTGAACAAAGGTATATGTGATATACATGTTATTGATGTGTACCTTACCAGAGCTCGCAGTAGCACCTGGGTATTTGATACTGGTTCTATTGCTAATATTTGCAACTCGAAACAGGGACTACAGATTAAGTGAAGACTAGCTAAGGACGAGGTGACGATGCGCGTGGGAAATGGTTCCAAAGTCGATGTGATCGCCGTCGGCACGCTACCTCTACATCTACCTTCGGGATTAGTTTTAGACCTAAATAATTGTTATTTGGTGCCAGCGTTAAGCATGAACATTGTATCTGGATCTTGTTTGATGCGAGACGGTTATTCATTTAAATCCGAGAATAATGGTTGTTCTATTTATATGAGTAATATATTTTGTGGTCATGCACCCTTAAAGAGTGGTCTATTCTTGTTGAATCTCGATAGTAGTGATACACTTATTCATAATGTTGAAGCCAAAAGATGCAGAGTTGATAATGATAGTGCAACTTATTTGTGGCACTGCCGTTTGGGTCATATTGGTATAAACCGCATGAAGAAACTCCATACTGATGGACTTTTGGAATCACTTGATTATGAATCACTTGGTACTTGTGAACCATGCCTTATGGGCAAGATGACTAAAACGCTGTTCTCCGGAACTATGGAGCGAGCAACAGATTTGTTGGAAATCATACATACTGATGTATGTGGTCCGATGAATATTGAGGCTCGCGGCGGGTATCGTTATTTTCTCACCTTCACAGATGATTTAAGCAGATATGGGTATATCTACTTAATGAAACATAAGTCTGAAACATTTGAAAAGTTCAAAGAATTTCAGAGTGAAGTGGAAAATCATCATAACAAGAAAATAAAGTTTCTACGATCTGATCGTGGAGGAGAATATTTGAGTTACGAGTTTGGGATACATTTGAAACAATGCGGAATAGCTTCGCAACTCATGCCACCCGGAACACCACAGCGTAATGGTGTGTCCGAACGTCGTAATCGTACTTTACTAGATATGGTGCGATCTATGATGTCTCTTACTGATTTACCGCTATCATTTTGGGGTTATGCTTTAGAGACGGCTGCATTCACGTTAAATAGGGCACCATCAAAATCCGTTGAGACGACGCCTTATGAACTATGGTTTGGCAAGAAACCAAAGTTATCATTTCTTAAAATTTGGGGCTGCGATGCTTATGTGAAAAATCTTCAACCTGATAAGCTGGAACCCAAATCGGAGAATTGTGTCTTCATAGGATACCCAAAGGAAACTATTGGGTACACCTTCTATCACAGATCCGAAGGCAAGATATTCATTGCGAAGAATGGATCCTTTCTAGTGAAGGAGTTTCTCTCGAAAGAAGTGAGTGGGAGGAAAGAAGAACTTGATGAGGTAACTGTAACTGCTCCCTTATTGGAAAGTAGTTCATCACAGAAACCGGTTCCTGTGACATCTACACCAATTAGTGAGGAAGCTAATGGTGATGATCATGAAACTTCAGATCAAGTTATTACCGAACGTCGTAGGTCAACCAGGGCAAGATCCGCACCAGAGTGGTACGGTAATCCAGTTCTGGAGGTCATGTTACTTGACCATGACGAACCTACGAACTATAAGGAAGCGATGATGAGCCCAGATTCCCCAAAATGGCTTGAGGCCATGAAATCTGAGATGGGATCCATGTATGAGAACAAAGTGTGGACTTTTGTTGACTTGCCCAATGATCGACAAGCCATCGAGAACAAATGGATCTTCAAGAAGAAGACATACGCTGACGGTAATGTTACTGTCTACGAAGCTCGACTTTTTGCAAAAGGTTTTCGACAAGTTCAAGGAGTTGACTACGATGAGACCTTCTCACCCGTAGAGATGCTTAAGTCCGTCCGAATCATGTTAGCAATTGCCAAATTTTATGATTATGAAATTTGGCAAATGGATGTAAAGACTGCATTCCGGAATAGATTTCTGGAAGAAGAGTTGTATATGATGCAACCTGAAGGTTTTATCGATCCAAAGGGAGCTAACAAAGTATGCAAGCTCCAGCGATCCATTTATGGACTGGTGCAAGCCTCTCGGAGTTGGAATAAACATTTTGATAGTGTGATCAAAGCATATGGTTTTATACAGACTTTTGGAGAAGCCTCTATTTACAAGAAAGTGAGTGGGAGCTCTGTAGCATTTCTAATATTATATGTGGATGACATATTGTTGATTGGAAATGATATAGAATTTCTGGATAGCATAAAAGGATACTTGAATAAGAGTTTTTCAATGAAAGACCTCGATGAAGTTACTTATATATTGGGCATCAAGATCTATAAAGATAGATCAAGACGCTTAATTGGACTTTCACAAAGCACATACCTTGATAAAGTTTTGAAAAAGTTCAAAATGGATCAAGCTAAGAAAGGGTTCTTGCCTGTGTTACAAGGTGTGAAGTTGAGTAAGACTTCAATGACCGACCACTGCAGAACATAGAGAGAAAATGAATAGTGTTCCCTATGCTTTAGACATAGGCTCTATCATGTATGCAATGTTGTGTACCAGACCTGATGTGTGCCTTGCTATTAGCCTAGCAGGGAGGTACCAATGTAATCCAGGAGAGGATCACTAGACAGCGGTCAAGAACATCCTGAAGTACCTGAAAAGGACCAAGGATATGTTTCTCGTTTATGGAGGTGACAAAGAGCCCATCGTAAATGGTTACGTTGATGCAAGCTTTGACACTGATCCGGACGATTCTAAATGGCAAACCGGATACGTGTTTATATTAAACGGTGGAGCTGTCAGTTGGAGCAGTTCTAAATAGAGCGTCGTGGTGGGATCTACATGTGAAGCGGAGTACATTGCTGCTTCAGAAGTGATACGTCTCCAACATATCTATAATTTTTTATTGCTCCATGCTATATTATCTACTGTTTTGGACATTATTGGGCTTTATTATCCACTTTTATATTATTTTTGGGACTAACCTATTAACCGGAGGCCCAGCCCAGAATTGCTGTTTTTTGCCTGTTTTAGGGTTGCAAAGAAAAGGAATATCAAACGGAGTCCAAACGGAATGAAACCTTCGGGAACGTGATTTTCTCACCGAATACAACTTAGGAGACTTGGACCCTACGTCAAGCCAATTAACAGGAGGCCACGAGGTAGGGGGCACGCCTGCCCACCAAGCGCGCCCTCCACCCTCGTGGCCCCCCTGTTGCTCCACCGACATACTTCTTCCTCCTATATATATATCCACGTACCCCCAAACCATCAGATAGGGAGCCAAAAACCTAATTCCGCCGCCACAACTTTCTGTATCCACGAGATCCCATCTTGGGGCCTGTTCCAGAGCTCCGCCGGAGGGGCATCGATCACGGAGGGCTTTTACATCATCATCCAAGCCCGTCCGATGAAGTGTGAGTAGTTTATTTCGGACCTACGGGTCCATAGTTAGTAGATAGATGGCTTCTTCTCTCTTTTTGGATCTCAATACAATGTTCTCCCCCTCTCTTGTGGAGATCTATTCGATGTAATCTTCTTTTTTGCGGTGTGTTTGTTGAGACCGATGAATTGTGGGTTTATGATCAAGTCTATCTATGAATAATATTTGAATCTTCTCTGAATTCTTTTATGTATGATTGGTTATCTTTGCAAGTCTCTTCGAATTATCAGTTTGGTTTGGCCTACTAGATTGGTTGTTCTTGCCATGGGAGAAGTGCTTAGCTTTGGGTTCGAACTTGCGGTGTCCTTTCCTAGTGACATAAGGGGCGGCAAGGCACGTATTGTATTGTTGCCATCGAGGATAACAAGATGGGTTTTTTATCATATTGCATGAAACTATCCCTCTACATCATGTCATCTTGCTTAAGGTGTTACTCTGTTTTTAACTTAATACTCTAGATGCATGTTGGATAGCGGTCGATGAGTGGAGTAATAGTAGTAGATGCAGGCAGGAGTCGGTCTACTTGTCTCGGACGTGATGCCTATATACATGATCATACCTAGATATTCTCATAACTATGCTCAATTCTGTCAATTGCTCAACAGTAATTTGTTCACCCACCGTAGAATACTTATGCTCTTGAGAGAAGCCACTAGTGAAACCTATGGCCCCCAGGTCTCTTTCTCATCATATCAATCTCCATCACTTTATTATTGCTTTGCTTTTACTTTGCCTTTTACTTTTCACTTTGCATCTCTATACCAGAAATACCAAAAATATTATTTATCATATCTATCAGATCTCACTTTCGTAAGTGACCGTGAAGGGATTGACAACCCCTAAGCGTGTTGGTTGCGTTGAGCTATTGTTTTTGTGTAGGTACGAGGGACTCGCGCGTAGCCTCCTACTGGATTGATACGTTGGTTCTCAAAAACTGAGGGAAATACTTATGCTACTTTGCTGCATCATCCTCTCCTCTTCAGGGAAATCCAATGCAGTGCTCAAGAGGTAGCAAGAAGAATTTCTGGCGCCGTTGCCGGGGAGTCTGCGCAAAAGTCAACATACCAAGTACCCATCAGAATCCCTATCTCCCGCATTACATTATTTGCCATTTGCCTCTCGTTTTCCTCTCCCCCACTTCACCCTTGCCGTTTTATTCGCCCTCTCTCTCTCTCCTTCCTCACTCTCTTTCTCTATTTACCTCTTTTACCCGTTTGCCTTTTTGATTGCTTGTGTGTTATTTTGCTTGTTTGTCGTGATGGCTCTTCCTAGATTCGGTGATCTTCACCTTAAAAGGTTAGAGGAGATCGAAAACAACGTCAGGAAGTTTACGGTTTTGCAATTTGAGCATAATAATTTCTTTAGAAATGAGCTTAAGGAACAAAAAGGTTTTATGAGTTATATGAATAAAGAGCTCGATGATATGTCTAGAGAATTTGATGGTATAAGATCCCAAATTGCTCGTCTAGAAAAATTAACTACTGAAATTTCGGATATGCAAGCTACCTTAATCAATAAGATGGCTGCTAAACCGGATTCCTATGAAAATAATGATGAAGATCTAAAAGTTATTGATGTGTCCCCTATTAAATCTTCGTTTTGCAATATGAATCTTGATAATGATGGGACTGAATATGATCCACCTTTACCTAGAAGGTGTTCCAAGAATTCAGAATCTTTTGATCTTGATGCTAAATTTGATAAAAGTGGGATTGAAGAAATTAAAACCCTAGATGTTGCTAAACCCACTGTTATGGATTTCAAGGAATTTAACTATGAAAATTGCTCTTTGATTGATTTTATTTCCTTGTTGCAATCTGTGCTAAATTCTCCTCACTCTTATAGTCAAAATAAAGCGTTTACTAAACATATCGTTGATGCCTTGATGCAATCTTATGAAGAAAAACTTGAATTGGAAGTTTCTATCCCTAGAAAACTGAGTGGGAACCAACTATTAAAATTAAAATTAAAGATCATGAGTTTTATGCTTTGTGTGATTTGAGTGCTAGTGTCTCTACTATTCCCAAAACTTTGTGTGATTTGCTAGATTTCCGTAATTTTGATGATTGCTCTCTAAACTTGCATCTTGCGGATTCCACTATTAAGAAACCTATGGGAAGAATTAATGATGTTCTTATTGTTGCAAATAGGAATTATGTGCCCATAGATTTTATCGTTCTTGATATAGATTGCAATCCTTCTTGCCCTATTATTCTCGGTAGACCTTTCCTTAGAACGGTTGGTGCAATTATTGATATGAAGGAAGGGAATATTAGATTCCAATTTCCATTAAAAAGGGCATGGAACACTTCCCTAGAAAGAAAATAAAATTACCATATGAATCTATCAGGAGAGCCACTTATGGATTGCCTACCAAAGATGGCAATACCTAGATCTATTCTTGCTTGTTATGCCTAGCAAGGGGCGTTAAACGATAGCGCTTGTTGGGAGGCAACCCAATTTTATTTTTATTCCTTGTTTTTTTTGCTCCTGTTTAGTAATAAATAAATTATTTAGCCTCTGTTTTGGTTGTGTTTTTGTGTTTAATTAGTGTTTGTGCCAAGTAAAACCGTTGGGAAGACTTGGGGAAAGTCTTGTTGAACTTGCTGTAAAAAACAGAAACTTTAGCGCTCACGAGAACTGCTGTCATTTTTAATTGGAGAATGATATTTAGTTAATTGTTTTTGAAGATGATTAATAGATACATTCCTCACGTCCAGCAATTTATTTTAGAATTTTTGGGGTTCCGGATCTTGCGCTAGCTACAGATTACTACAGACTGTTCTGTTTTTGACAGATTCTGTTTTTCGTGTGTTGTTTGCTTATTTTGATGAATCTATGGCTAGTAAAATAGTTTCTAAACCATAGATATGTTGGAATAAATTAGGTTTAACACCAATATAAATAAAGAATGAGTTCATTACAGTACCTTGAAGTGGTCTTTTGTTTTCTTTCGCTAATGGAGCTCATGAGATTTTCTACTTTAAGTTTTGTGTTGTGAAGTTTTCAAGTTTTGGGTAAAGATTTGATGGATTATGGAACAAGGAGTGGCAAGAGCCTAAACTTGGGGATGCCCATGGCACCCCCAAGATAATCTAAGTACACCTAAAAGCCAAAGCTTGGGGATGTGTAAGTGCATCTAGTGCCACCCCTAGTTGGTTTTGGAGTATTGACGACAGACCTAGTTGAGGGACTAATGTGTTTGTGAGAATTGCAGGATAACACAGGTAGAAGTCCCTCATTGATTCGGTTTTCCTAGCAAAGATGACCCCTAAAAATGTAAGAAGACATTGAAGACAAAGGTGGTATGTGAAGACATTCACATTGAAGACTATGACAAGAGAAGACATCGCATGAAGACTATGGAGCGCGAAGACTTAGTTCTTTCGTCATTCTTTTTCTTCTTTGTTGAGTCATAGGAAGCACCGTACTGTTAAGTGGGGTCCAAGAGAACCAGTCAGAATGACTGAAGTGATGTTTAACCAAAATTCTATGTCTTCGAGTGAAGACTATGAGAGCAAATCTTGTCCAGAGTTGGATAAGTCAGCTTTGCTTGTAGCCCAAGTAAAGTTGCTGTGTGTGTTTGAAATCTGACCTTTGGAACACGCGTCAATTCCTTAGTGACTGAGGGTCATTTCGGACAAATCAGGTCGGGTTGCCTAGTGGCTATAAATAGCCCACCCCCTACAACCATAAACGGTTGGCTGCTCAGAGTTAGAGTACGGCTTTTGTCGTTTGAGAGCAACCCACCTTGAAGCCTTTGAGAGAGAATTCCTTGCGAGGATAAATCCCTAACCACCCAGAGCGAAAGAGTGTTAGGCATCACTTAAGTCTCCCTGTCTGTGTGATCTGAAGACTTATTACACTTGAGGACTGTGAATCCTCCAGGCGGTTAGGCATCGCGTTCTGAGCATCCAAGAGTCATTGTGGATCGCCGGTGAACGAAGTCTGTGAAGGTTTGGAAGTCTACCTTGAAGACTTACCAGAGTGATTGGGCGAGGTCTGTATGACCTTAGCTCAAGGGGAATACGGTGAGGACTGAGTGTCCTGAGCTGCGTGTTCAGGACTGGGTGTCCGGGACTGTGTGTCCTCAGGTTTAAATACCTAGCCGCCCTAACCAGACGTACAGTTGTCACGGCAACTGGAACTGGTCCAACAAATCATTGTCTTCAACGAGTCACTGGTGTCATCCTTCCCTTCCCTTTACTTACTGTTGGTCCTTGTGAAGTCATTGTACGATTGCATTACCATTTGGCTTCACTGAGTGATTACTTGTTCTGATTGGCTTCACAATATCTTCCTACTTGATCCTTACTGCCTAGCTGCTATTAGTCATTGCGCTGTCACTTTATTGAATACTTGACTATGGTTTGCCTAGTGTAGTCTACCTTCCGCTGCATGGTAATAGATTTATTTCTATCGTTTGGCTTCAAAACTTCCATGTTTTGAAGACTTTCATAAAAATCGCCTATTCACCCCCCTCTAGTCGATCACTAGCACTTTTAATTGGTATCAGAGCAAGGTACTCCCTTGTTCTGTGTGATTCGGTTTAACCACCTGGAGTTTTAGCTATGTCGACTGCAGGGATAATTAAAGTCTCCACTGCGTGCCCCATCTTCGATGGAACTGAATATCCCTACTGGAAGAATAAGATGCGCATGCATCTTGAAGCCATTGATGTCGACCTATGGTATGTCGTCAAGAATGGCGTTCCCAAGGCTGGAGAAGGTGTCACCGCTGCTGATGTCAAGAAGTTCGTTCAACTGGACTCTACTGCCAAGAACATCATCTGTGGTCATCTGACCAAAGGACAGTATGGCCGCGTGAGTGCTTTGGAAACATCCAAGCTAGTCTAGGACTGGCTCTCCAAGGTCAACGAAGGCGTCTCAACCCAGAGAGATCAGAGAATCAGTGTCCTTCGCAACCTCTTCAACCTCTTCAAGAGAAATGACAATGAGAATGTCCAGCTCATGTTTGATCGACTCACTAACATCACAAATGAGCTTCAAGCCCTCGGCGCTACTGAGATCACCAAGCATGAAGTCGGCAAGACACTCCTGAGATCACTTGACAGCTCGTTTGACACCCTAGCCCTGATGATTCAAGAACGTCCTGACTTTAAGACACTTGATCCGTCTGACATACTTGAGAGGCTCAACACACACGAGTTTTAGCTTTCTGAGAAAAGAGACATCTACGGTCCCAACTATGGGCGAAGTCGGGCCTTAAAGGCAAAAGCTGTCTCCTCATCTGAAGAAGAATCTGACAGCAGTTCTGATGATCCTGGAGACATTGGAAAGGAGCTTGCTATGCTTGTGAAGAAGTTCCAAAAATTCACCAAGAAGAAAGGCTTCAGAAAGTCTTCACGATCAAGCTCAAGGAATGATGAAGTTTCTGCTCATGACTACAAGAAGAGACCATGCCACAAGTGCAAGAAACCTGGCCACTACATCTCTGAGTGTCCGCAGTGGGACAATGAGAACAAGAAGAAGAAGAAGAGCAAGGAGTATGACTCTGACGACAAGAAGAAGAAGAAACACTCAAAGTCTTCTTCCAAGTCTTCCTCAAAGTCTTCATCACACAAGAAGTGCTCATCTGGCAAGGCACGTGCGTTTTTTGGCAAGGAAATGGATTCAGAGGAGGAGTCCGCTTCTGAGGAGGCGGAGGTGGAGTCTGAGGAGGAGTCCGATTCTGGCGTTGCGAGTCTGGCTACAACATACGTTGCCAAGTCTATCTTCAACACTGAAGATAATGACTTCATCACCGACACCGATGCAAATGACAAGGACTACTCCGCTCCTTCCTACTGCTTCATGGCACGCGGTGCCAAGGTAAACACACGCACTACTCACTATCAAACATCTAGTGACGATGACTCTGATTGTGGTTCCAAACCCAGCTACAAAACACTTGCTAAAATTGCAACTGAACAACATAAAGCTATGGAACATATTCAAAAACTGTTAGACAAAAGCGATGATCTGTTAGACGCTAAAATGACTCGATCTCAGTCCTTAATTGAAGACATAAAAAATCTTCACATTAAGTATGAGGAACTTGAAAGTCGTCATGAAACGCTCTCAACAACTCATGAAAAGCTTTCCTATGATTATCTTCAAAGGAAGCAAGATCTTGAGAAATTGAGAGCGGCTCATGAAGATCTTCAAAAGGAAAATGAGTCACTTCGCGCCGAACAGATCAGTTCAGCTCAGGAAGGATTTGAACCACCATGTCTTAAATGCATTGAGCGTGATAACGCTACTTCTGTTGCTGAATGTTCTACTGCTACTACTATTGTAATATCTTCAACTGTTGACGTGGTAACTAACCCCTCTGTTGAGGATACCACTGCTATTTCTGATGAGAATGCTAGGTTGAAGACACTGCTTGAAACAGGGATGTACAAAAGTCTCAAAGGGCATCAGACACTATGTGATGTCCTCAAAAGGCAGATCCTGAACTGAAACCCTAGGAAAGAGGGTGTTGGGTTCGAAAGGAAAATGAATGCTGATGGCTCTTACTGGAAACCTAAGCAGTACCCCAAAACCACATGGGTTGCTGCAAAGGGACCTTTAATGGATCCATCCACTCTATCTGGCTTCACTTGTGCTAATCCCATTGTTATTGATGAATCCTTTGATGCAAACTATAAACTGTTTAAGAATCAGAATGGTAAAGTGTTTGCCAGGTATATTGGTACTAACTGCAGGAATGGGCCGCCTATGAAGAAGATCTGGGTGCCGAAAAGGTGTTTGGAGAATCTTCCTCTGAATGTCGTCATGACACCACAAGTGAAGAAGACAAAACCCAGACCACAGGCTTCATACGGCCCAAAGGCTTCATATAGACAGAGGACTCACCTGAGTCGCACTAATGCAAATGTTTTGCAGGGAAGCCATACTCGGGCCTATGAATATGAGCGCGGTTCATCAAATCGCCATGTTCATAAGACCAAGAACTATTCTGCTTATTCTTATGAGTACTATTGTCCACCTGCAAGACTTTTTGCTAGGGCTCCAAAGCCAAAGTTCTCAGATGCTGCACTTAGACTCATTGCTTCGAAGCCACCCTTGAAGATGTGGGTGGCTAAGAAAGCTTAACTCTCTTTTGCAGGGAAAGGTCTCCAGCCGAAAACCAAAATCGTCTGACGCTATTGCTGGGGACCTTAAACATCTTGTAGGGCGCAAGATCAAATGCCCAAATGGTCTTATTATGTACTTTGTTCCTGAGTCGCTTGCTACTTGCCGTATCAGTCCTAATCTCGATCTAAGCTTTCATAATCCACTGGCTCGTCAAATGTTTTTGCTTCACAATTCTCTTCGTGAAGCCTATCCCCCCTAACTGCACTGTAGGGTACGACACCAGCTGCTTCAGAATGGATTATTGATAGTGGGTGTACCAATCACATGACTGGCAAGCGAAGCCTTCTCATGGACTCAACTTTACGTCCATCTGACAAAAGTCACATCACATTTGCTGACACTGGTAAAAGCAAGGTATTGGGTCTAGGTAGAGTTGCAATCTCAAAGGATCAACATATGGATAAACTCATGCTTGTTGAATCCCTTGGTTTCAACTTAATGTCTATCTCAATGCTTTGCGATTTAAACATGATTGTGATGTTTGGAAAATATTGTTGCCTTGTTCTAATGGAATCTGACAAGTCTAGTGTTTGAAGGGTATCGGAAAGATGATTTGTACGTGGTAGATTTCTCAGCAGGACCACAACTTGCAGTATGTCTTCTAGCAAAAGCTTCTGAATGCTGGCTCTGGCATCGGAGGCTAGGGCGTGCTGGCATGAGGAACCTCCACACCCTTGCAAGGAAGAAGCATGTCATAGGCATCGAGGTCGTCAAGTTAAAGAAGGATCACTTATGCGGTGCCTGTGAAGCAGGAAAGATGACAAGGGCCAAGCATCCCTCGAAGACAATCATGACAACGACTCAACCCTTCGAACTGCTCCACATGGACCTTTTTGGTCCCACTCATTACTCAACTCTTACTACTACTACTTGTCTCTATGGCTTTGTCATTGTTGATGATTATTCAAGATATACTTGGGTGCATATAATCCTCTACAAGACTGAAGTGCAGGATGTCTTCAGACGCTTTGCCAATCGAACAATGAACAACTATGGCATCAAGATAAAGCACATCAGAAGTGACAATGGCACTGAATTCAAGAACACTGGCCTAGATACATATCTTGATACTTTGGGCATCACACATGAATTCTCAGCTCCGTACACGCCACAGCAGATTGGTGTCGTCGAACGCAAGAACAGAACACTTATTGAGATGGCTCGGACGATGCTTGATGAATACAAGACTCCAAGAAAATTCTGTCCTGAAGCCATTGATACTGCATGCCATATCATCAACCGTGTTTATCTTCACAAGCTTCTGAACAAGACATCCTATGAGCTCCTTACTAGCAAGAAGCCAAATGTCAGTTACTTCAGAGTATTTGGTGCCAGGTGCTGGATCAAGGATCCACATCACACTTCAAAATTTGCACCAAAAGCACACGAAGGCTTTATGCTTGGATATGGAAAGGATTCGCACTCCTACAGAGTCTTCAACCTTTTTCACTATAAAGTGGTTGAAACAGTGGATGTGCGGTTCGATGAGACTAACGGCTCGCAAAGAGAGCACCTGCCAAATGTGCTAGATGAAGTTCCATCCAGTGAATCAATCAAACTTATGGGAACTAGAGAAATCATACCTTCTGAAGCTCAGCCTGAAGAGGAACTTATCATCTCCGCACCTGATCAACCTGAAGACAATGCTCAGCCTGAAGACATTCCTTCTAACGATGACAATGATCAGCAAGAGCAAAATCTTCGTCCTGTAAATCCTCGTGTTGCAAATGAAGTACATATTGAGGGAATAGTTGATAGCATCAATGCACCAGGTCCACTCACTCGTTCAATGGCAACACAGCTAGCAAATTTCTGTGGGCACTTCGCACTCGTCTCAATATTTGAACCCAAGAAAGTTGAAGAAGCCTTCATGGAACCTGAATGGATTCAAGCTATGCAAGAAGAGCTTCAACAGTTTGAGCTGAATAATGTATGGGAACTGGTTAAGTGTCCTGATCCTCGCAAGCACAATATAATAGGCACCAAATGGATATATCGCAACAAGCAAGATGAGCATGGTCAAGTTGTCAGAAACAAAGCTTGTCTTGTTGCTCAAGTATACACTCAAGTTGAAGGGATTGACTTCGATGAAACATTTGCTCCTGTGGCTAGACTTGAAACCATATGCATACTGCTGGCCTATGCAAATCATCATAACATTCTTCTATATCAAATGGATGTGAAGAGCGCTTTTCTCAATGGCAAGATTGAAGAAGAAGTGTATGTTGCACAACCGCCTGGCTTTGAAGATCCAAAACATCCTGACATGGTATACAAGCTCAACAAGGCACTGTATGGCCTCAAACAAGCCCCTCGGGCTTGGTATGACACACTCAAAGACTTCCTGAAGAGCAAAGGCTTCAAATCTGGTTCCCTCGACCCCACTCTCTTCACGAAGACAAAGCACATTGAAATTCGTCATCACTTTCTCAGAGATCATGTTGTGAAGGAAGATATTGATATCATACACGTCAACACTGAAGAGCAATTGGCAGATATCTTCACCAAGCCCTTGGATGAGAAGAGATTTTGCAAGTTACGGTGTGAGCTAAATATCTTGGAATCCTCAAATGTCCTGTGATCAGGAACACATCCTAACACTTATGCATATTGATGACTTAGATGTGCAACACACGAAGTAAAGTATATCTTCAATCGATGAAGACTTACATTCTAAGTGTGAATACATTAATGTGGAATTTGACTTCGGAGCGCCACGATAATGGTGCGCCATGTCTGGGTCTAATACTTCCTATACGGTGGGTAACGCCACCACCAAATTCATCTGTTTGAAGTGTTTTACCTAAGGCGTTACATTTGCTATGTCTTCACATTTTGTTTGTCTTTATTTTCAACTTGTCTTCATGATTATCGTCACTGTGTTGATTTGATTGTCTTTCTCATATATATATATATATATATATATATATATATATATATATATATATATATATATATATATATATATATATATATATATATACTAGTGTTCTGTCCTCTACAGCATTCACTTATAGCTATGTCTTCTTGTTGAATCTTTTGAACTAAGTGAATGTGATTGGACCCTAACCTCTCTATGCTTTCTATCTCAAACTCTATCTGTCCAAATCATATGCATTCTCTTGAAACTGTCGAATGTCTTCTCTGCGTCCTTGTCAGCAGAAGATACAGAGACAAACATTAAGTCCGTTTTCAATGCTAATTTCTTCACCTGAAACCCGAAAAAGTAGGAACGACCACCCGACAATCCAGGCGTGCGTGGGAACGTGGAACAACCTCCGATATG
Source organism: Triticum dicoccoides (assembly GCF_002162155.2). Classification (NCBI taxonomy): domain Eukaryota; kingdom Viridiplantae; phylum Streptophyta; class Magnoliopsida; order Poales; family Poaceae; genus Triticum; species Triticum dicoccoides. Next base: position 576,991,302 of record NC_041388.1, on the reverse strand, counting down.
TTGCATGATGGCCACGTGTCCTTCAGATGTGAATCGCCAGGGGCACCTGTGTAATAACACTGTGTCGTCCCTGTCCCTATAAATACACGCCTCACCACAGTCATTATTCTTTCTTCCACTCTCGCACAAACCCTAGCGCCACCGCTAGCCCTCGATGACGCCGGCGACGAAGCTCTTAGCTGCCGCGACCTCTCCGACACCGTCTTCACGCCGGCCGCGGACATCATCTTCTCCGCCGTCGCCATAGGTGTCCTCCGTCGCCAAGTTAGGGCACGGACGATCGAACTGCTCGGCCTCCTCTTCCACTTCGTCTAGCAGTTCTTCGTGTGGTAAATAAAACTTCCTTTTTACGGCCCCTTTGATCCTATAGATTCATCACTTTCTGCCATAAGAAGTTTCTATTCACACAAGTTGGATCTATTTCATACTGCATCTCATAATATGTCTAGTATGTTCACTTATGCTTCACAAAGTAGTTAGATTCCTCACTTGTACTGATCCGTGGATTCGTACAAATCTGGAACCAACTCTTTATCTATGAGTGAATGTCTTCGCACGATGAGGTCAATGTCTTCTAAACTGATTTATCTTCAAAATCTTCTGAGAATGCATATGACCTCTTCCCCTTCCCTCGCACCTTAATGCTGTCACATGTACATGTCCGTGGGAGAATCCCTTGGTTCTCATAGTCTGCATTCATTTGCAGAATTCTTACAGCATCATATAAATTCTTCCGAAGCCAATTCCTGTTTGACCCGCAGGCGGAAGCCTTTGAAACCTTTGAACGTGTTGAAGCCATTCAGTTTGAAGTTCATGGCTACAGAGAAATCTACAAGGAAGGGAGGCAGACAGCGCCGTGGAAACACTGCTAAGGACCTGCCACCAGATCTATATGAGCAATACAAGTCAGATCCAGAAGAAACCTATGGAGAACGCAAGAACCGAATCCAATGGATTCGAAGACATTGGGTAGAGGAATGGTTCAAGTACAGATTCGTCACCGACGAATATGCTGAGAAGAGTGCCATCAAGGGACCATGGGGAGATATCACATACAAAGGTCTTCAGCCCAAATCACAGTCCGAAGCTATTGCTCAAGGCTTTTACCCATGCATGCTTCGTGGACCTCAGTCTGCTAATGCCGACCCATCCTCTCTGTTATGGTGTCGCGAAGACAATCTCTTCAAGCGCAACTATCAGTTTTCACAGAACTCTACCAAGGAAAACAAGAAGTCGTTGGGATTAGACTTCAACCCAGGCCCCTCTGCGCCACGTGCTGATGGCACACGAGAAGCTGAACCCAATCTGGTTGGACCCTTCTACAACCTAGAAGGTCTCATCACTCATATTATGGTTCAAGGGGCAGTCGTGGCTCAACCTGCAGATGATGCTGAATCTGACGAAGCACCTGCACCACCGAAGCCGCAGAAGCAGAAGAAGGCTAAAGCTTCAAAGTCTGCCTCGGCACCAAAAATCTTACGGGCGAAGCCACTGGCTACTGCACCTCCTGGAGACAGTGTGCAGTCCGAAGATCTCTCACGTATCTCCAAGAAGACTGAGATGAGAAAGAATACTGATCAGGCACTGACTGCTGCTGCTATTCTGCGCAATGACGCCATTGATCTGTCCAGCAATGAAGAGCTTGTAGATGAAGCTCTTGAGCAACTGATCAAGAGCAAGGAAGAAGCAGAGATCTTCAATGATTTGCCTCTCTTTGATGTGGTAATCATCCATAACTTCATTGATGAGTGGTTTGACACGCCCAACCTCAGCTTTGAAGATCTGCAACTTCCAATTGGCCTCAGTGTCGCCTTCACTGGCGCCATTGCTTCTGAGCTATCTCCAGCTCAGCGCATCGTTGAACTGAAGCAAAAGATCGACTATGAGAAAGCTCAGTTCAAGAAGCACATGGCCAAGCTCAGCGTGCAAGATGTGAAAAACTTCAAGATTATGCTGCACGAGCTCAAGGAAGCCTTTCTCAAAAAGCATGAAGAAGCTCAAGGTTCTCGTGAACGCATGAAGAGCCTGGCTGACAAGTGTGTGCAAGCCTACAATGAGGTTGAGAAGCGCAAGGCTCTTGGTCGTCCTGGCATCGACCCAAGAATGGCTGCAAAGAAGAAGAAGCCCTCAACTGACCAATCTGCACCTTCAAGGCAGGAAGAACCTTGCATAGTCTTCCCAAGCAGCATGACTGGCTCGAAGCCAAAGGTCAGGTCAACCACTTCAGAACTGAAGAAGACGAGGACTGCCGAGGCTGAAGCCAGAAAAAGGAAAAATCCTGAAGCTTCTGATGTCGCTCCCTCTAAGAAGAAGCGCAAAACCAAGAAGGATCGGGCTGCTCCCACAGAGCCCTTAGTTGTTGAACCTATCTCAATGGTTCGCCCTGCATCTGAACACCACGAGCGCCAACTGATTGTTCATGAGCCTGCTTCCACAGAGGCTCCTGATGCTGAAGACATTCCAGCAGTTGACCCCACCGCTGCTGAAGACATTGGTCACCATGACAATGTTGAAGATGATGAAGTCCTTCCTCAGATGGAGCACCAACTGGTATCATCGCCTGTGCTTACGCACAACGAACTCATCAGCATTGGTCATCCTCTGACACCAACTGCTCAGGATGCATTGTGGGCTGATCACCCATAGAGACAAGACACTCCAAGCTCTCTCCAAGCAACCCCATCAGTGCAAGAAGAGGATGACTTTGAGGCCCAGCCAACTCCATCTCCACAGGCGTCGCCAGTGCTACGCAGGCTTCGCAAAGGACCAAGGTCTCAAGTCCCTCTTCGAGCGTTCTAGAAGGAGAAGAGCACCACCAATCTGTTGCACATCAAGTGTTTCCAGATGCCACTCCTACTGTGACTGTCTCTAAGTCTGAAGCCAAAGGTGCTGAAGACAATCCGGCTGCATCAGCCGATGACAAACTAGAAGAAGATTGTGTCCCTACACCCCCAAACTCTGAAGAAGCTATTCCTGAAGTGAACGTGTCTGTGCCCGACCCTCCAGCTCATCAAGTGGAGGTTGAGAATCTTGAGGCTGCCACCACCAACACAAATGAAGCCAATGACGTAGTCATGGCTGAAGCAAATGTGGAGCCTGCACCAACCAATGTGCCGGAGGCCAATGAAGCCAATGATGCAACTGCAACAGATGTGCAGCCTGACGCCTCTGTTGATGCCACTGCTCCTGTTCCACCATCGAGGCCACACACTATCGAGCAAGCATTCAACTACGGCCAACTTGTCACTGTCAAATGGCCTTTTCTGACTCCTCCGCCTGCTGCTGGTCCTCAGTTTGACTATCACGTTGAGCACAGGCCTCAGGTTCAGAAGCCAATACCAAGGTTGCCCAGGTTTCCAGGCACTGCATCTGCATCCGGATCGTTCAATATCAATGGCTTCAAGGCACACAACACCTTCTTCAATAGCACCAAGAACCCCTACTCAAGGGCAAGAATATCTTCTGATCGGTTCTGGAGCTATCAGCAGCGCAGTTATTACTCATGCATTCTGTACAAGCAAGGTCACATTTTCCCACATATGCGTCTTGACACTGAAGCCATAACTGGTCTGCCTTTCTTGGAAGAAGCTCTGGATTGCTTCAAAGAGTCTGGATTGTTGCCGTTCGTCACCGACAAAGAGCACTGGAACAAAGAATTGCTGCTCCAATTCTATGCCACTCTTCATATTCGTGGCTACAACAGAGATCCGAAGACGTGGGTCCTTCAGTGGATGACCGGCGATGTTCATCACGAAGCCAAAGCCTTTGATATCATTGAGCTCACTGGTCTGCCCACTCCAGGAGATCTTTATGAACCTGGTTGTCAGCTTCACAGTGCAGCTATGGAGAGCATTTTTCAGAAGCCTGAACCAAACATGAGTCAGATGCTTAGCATGATGAAGCCTTTGCCTCAAGATGTTGCATATCCTAAGGAGTTCTTTGTTGAAGACCTTGAGTATCTGCCACACACTATCTATCACATTATAAGGCGAACTCTCTGGCCCATCAAAGGACATTCTCCACATGCAAAGATGGAAGGTGCAATGAAGACTTTGGTCTTCCATATTCTTCACGGCAAATGCTTCAATGCACAAGACTTCTTCATCCGCCAACTTGCTGCATCAGGATCTGATCTCTTTGGCTTGAAGTTTTACGCTCCATGGATTATGTGGCTGATCAAACTACACTCAGTTGTCACCTATCAGCCCTCTGCTCGCAATCATTGGATCTTTCTGCCTGACGTTGATATGTCAGTTGAAGCCATCTATCCAGAGCCTGCCAAGGAGCCTCTTAGTCTTCAGAATGCTGAGAATCAAAGCTTCTCTCAAAACATTGAAGGAGTTCAAGCAGTCTCTCGTGTTTATCCTCTGGCTGGCACTACACGTGCACCTCACCGTGCCCTCACTGAAGCCACTGACAGCACCATTGCCCAATGGCCCAAGAAGCGATCCCGTGTTCTCAATGACCGGGAGCTTCTGGTTGCCCTTCATCAGAAACAGGATAGGCATCATGACTGGCCGAAGCGCCAAATGCAAAGCCTCTTGGTGGACGTAAACAGGATTCACAATCTTGCCACCAAGAATGCCTTTGTTGCCCATGAAACCTGTCGGCGTACATGGAAAGGGCTGACGCTTATGTGCTCTGAGAATGATCTTCAAGAGGATGGCTTCTCTGAACGTTTCAAGTTTGACTCAACACCTCTGTTACGACATATCTCTCTCAAGGTAGTTTTGGTGATAGATGACAACATGTTTGCGGACTAATCTTGTGCTTTGAATAATTCACAGATTCTCCCCTGGCACGAGACGCTTTCTTCCCCTCGAAGTGTATTTCAAGACGGTGTAGCTCTTTCGTTTCTTTCTTGGTGGACTAGTTGCATAGAGGGCACCGTACTATCAAGAGGGGGTCCGCTGGGGTATTGCATGGGTGGAATCATCACGTACACATCAGCTTCTCACCCTCCGAGCATCTCAATTCCATTGAAGAGATCTTCCTCTCTTCCTTGTCCTGTCTGGGTCCAAGCGGTAGTACCGCGCAACCCAGCGGTAGTACCGCTGAGGAGCCAAGCGGCAGTACCGCTCCACAGCGGTAGTACCGCCCGTGGCTCCACAGCAGTAGTACCGCTGGGCACCTCCGCCTTGCCCTTAGCATCTTTGAGAGATTCTCTCTCTCTCTCGCCCCAGCGGTAGTACCGCACTACCAGCGGTAGTACGGCCAAAGGGTCACAAGCGGTAGTACCGCTCCACAGCGGTAGTACCGCCCGTGACCCTGCTGCCGTAGTACCGCTGGGCAGTCTGGCTCCTACCGCCTCGATTCAAGAGGTCTTTTTCTCGTGTCGGGTTTTGCGGCACTAGTTGCGGTTGTAGAGGCGGTAGTACCATACAAGGAGCGGTAGTACCGCCCCTACCACCGTGGTAGTACCGCATTTGGGGCCTTTCCCTACTAGTCTCCTCAGCGTGGCAGTACCGCTAGCTGGCATGGCAGTACCACTGTCATGGCGGTAGTACCGCCCCCTCTCAGCGGTAGTACCGCCTTGTGCGGGGCTGGTTGGTGGGGGCAACGGTTGGATTGTTGCCCCCACTATAAAAGGGAGTCCCCTTCTTCTCTTTCACCTACCTCTTCCTCCCCTAAACTCCATTTATTGCTCAAGCTCCATTAAATGCTCCAAGCTCCATTTTCGCCCAATCTATCTCTCTAGCCAATCAAACTTGTCGATTTGCTCAGGAGTGGTTGAGAAGGCATCGATCTACACTTCCACCAAGGAATTTTCGATTCCCCCACTCATCCCTAGCGGATCTTGTTACTCTTGGGTGTTTGAGCACCCTAGACGGTTGAGGTCACCACCAAGCCATAGTCCATTGTGGTGAAGCTTCGTGGTCTTGTTGGGAGCCTCCGATTAAGTTGTGGAGATTGCCCCAACCTTGTTTGTAAAGGTTCGGTCGCCGCCTTCAAGGGCACCAATAGTGGAATCACGGCATCTCGCATTGTGTGAGGGCGTGAGGAGAATACGGTGGCCCTAGTGGCTTCTTGGGGAGCATTGTGCCTCCACACTGCTCTAACAGAGACGTACTTCCCTTCAAAAGGAAGGAACTTCGATAACACATCCTCATCTTCACCGGATCCACTCTTGGTTATCTCATACCTTTACTTGTGCAAGCTCTTTAGTGTTTCTTCCCTTGCTTGCTTGTATGCTTGTTGTTGTTGCATCATATAGGTTGATCACCTAGTTGCACATCTAGACAACCTACTTTGATGCAAAGTTTAATTTGGTAAAGAAAAGTAAAATTTGGTAGTTGCCTATTCACCCCCCCTCTAGTCAACCATATCGATCCTTTCAATTGGTATCAGAGCCTCGTCTCTTTATTAAGGACTTTACCATCCAAAGAGTATGGTTGATACCATAGACGGTGTGGAGGAACACTCCGGTGTGAATCCGATCTCGTCTACGGGAGATGGGGGAACCTCGGTCTCTCGTGAGGAGTTCAATGTGGCCTTGGAGACATTGAAAACCTCCATGACGACCGAAGTTGAAAGCATGTTTACTAAATTTCTTGAGGGGCTTAAACTATCCACCGCACCGTTGAAAGTGGGTGACCCCGCCAACAAGCTGACGGATGCTATCCCCGACAAGGGGGAAGCTAGTAGTGAAAAGGCTCCTTCTTCTAGTGGTAAGAATGGCACCGGCATCTTTGCCCATGTGGAACCACCACTTGTTTATGGTGGACCGGTTCCTTCCACTCATTTGAATCATGCCGGTCCTCCCCCTAAGATTGTGAAAAATGAGGATTTTGATTCTTGGGTTTACCGCTTTAAACATCATTTAAATCATGTGAACACTAACCTTTGGAGAATCATTGAAGAAGGTTTCTATCCACATGATCCAAGCAACTTCACTCCTCGAGAAGCCGTGGACAATCAATTCAATGAGAATGCTCTCTTCATCATTCAAGATGCAATTCCACCCGAAGACCTACCTCATCTTCGTCCCTTCGCCTTGGCCAAAGATGCATGGCATTGTGTTATCTCTCTCTACCGGGTAAGCGCAAGTATTCAATGCTCCAACTATGAAGTGGTACAAGATGAGGCCGATGAGTTTGCAATGAAAGAAGATGAAGAACCTCGTGAGCTTTATCGGAGAGTAACCAAACTCGCGGTCTCACTACGAGATCACGGGAGCAAGGACACGGATGACAATTGGATCAAGCGCAAATTCCTCAAGGCAATGATGCCCTATCACAAGGCCATGTCCTCGATCATTCGTCAAAGACCGGACTTCCACACTTTGACCTCAAGCGAAGTGTTGGATGAGTTCGTGGCCATGAACATTTTGGACAAGACCGCCGACAATGCGGTGCTCCGGTGTCAACGGGCAAAGAAGCCTAACCTTGTATTGAAGGCCAAGCTCACCGTTGAAGAAGAAGAGGAGGAAGAAGAGGAGAGCAACCCCGAAGATACGAAGTATGCATATCATGAACACATGGCACTTGCTTTAAGGCAATTTTGGAGCAAGAAAAACTCGAGGCCAAACTTTAGCAAAAACAACTCGAGTGGCACGAGGGGCAAGCAACGTGTAAGGACGTGCTACAATTGCGGTAACGTGAGTCATTTTGTTGTGGAATGCCCGTATGAGAAGAGGGAAGACAATGGTGGCAAGCTCATCCGAAAGGACAAGGCCAAGTCGTTCCCCAACAAGAACAACTTCACCAAGAAGACTCCTCCCAAGGCATTGGTTGTACAATAAGAGTACAATGAGGATGATGACGATGATGAAGATGATGAGTCAGTTGCCATGGCCTCCGTTGCCATTGCGACGACTTCACGGTGTCTCTCTTCGACTCACCCAATGAGAGCATCACCGCCAAGTGCCTCATGGCTAAAGCCACCAACAAGGTAACCCCCAATATCAAAACTACCATCATTAATCATCCTTCTCCGACGGATAGCATTAATGAACTTGAGGGAGCTAATGTGGAGGCTAACGAGTTTGAGGCCTTTATGGGCAAACTCAAGGGAAAATCCAAGAAGCACTTTGTTGCTCTCTTGGAACAACTTGGTGAAGCCAATGACATGATCGAGGCTCATGAAGGCACCATCTCTAAGATGGAAGGGCATAATCATGACTATGCCGATGAGATTTCGGATCTTTCCAATGCTCTTGAGGAAGAGCGTGGTCTTCGTTTGGCTCTTGAGGAGTCACACAACGTTGATCATGCAAGTTAAAGAAAGATTATGATCATGTCCTCATTGTTTCTTGTGTGGTAAATTCCGAGAAGGCCAAACTCGGGGTTGATCTTGCTAGAATCAAAGAGGAGTTTGATATACTTGACAAGGCCTTGAAGGGTATTCATGCTAGTCTCAAGGAGTCTCATGATCAACTCTAAGTGAAGCTAACTAAGGAGAAAGCAACTTTTCCTCATATGGTTTTAATTGATAATGCAAATGCTACTAACCCGTGTTGTGAGCATATACATCTTGTTGAGGAAAATGCTAAGTTGAAGGAGCAACTTGAGAGAGGTCTTGCGACTTGCATACAAGGCAAGAAGAACCTCAATGATCTCTTGATCAACCAAAAGGGAGGTGTGGCCAAGGAAGGGGTTGGGTACGTGCCCGACTCCAAGAACAAGAAGAAGAATGACAAGACCAAACGACCTCCTCCCCTCATGCAAACCTTTGTGAGGGAGGGAGAGAGTGCCCCTGAGGAGAAGAAGAAGAACAATGTCAAGAAGGGCAATGTCACCCCTCTCAACAAAGCCGACGATTTTAACCCTTCTTATGTGTTATGCCGTGCTAGTGATGGGCATGTTTATGCCAAATTTGTTGGTTCTCTTCATGAGTACATTGAATGGTCTATTTGGGTTCCTAAGACCCTTGTTACTAACATCAAAGGACCCATTACAAAATGGGTACCTAAAACCAAGCATTGATCTCTTGTAGGTGTTTGCTTCCGGTGGTGGATCATGGTTGCTCGATAGCGGAGCTACAAATCATATGACCAGAAGCAAGGACTTGGTGGTGGACGTGCACAAAGTTCCATCTATGCCCACCAATGTCGAGTGGGGTGACGCCTCATCTTCTAAGGTATTGGGACTTGGCAAGGTGGTCATCTCTCATGATCTCACGATCGAGAAGGTCATGCTTGTTGAGTCCCTTGCATACAATTTACTTTCCGTTTGTCAACTTGCAATCATGGGCTTTGCCATGTTCTTTGATATCGATACCGTGGCCCTCTTGTGGAGCAAGACTCTTAAAGTAGCTTTTGTTGGGCATGTCGAGAACGGTCTATATGTGATTAACTTTTCGGAGCGACCCACTAATACCGCGACATGCCTAATGGCTAAAGTTGATGTGGGATGGCTTTGGCATCACCGTTTAGCCCATGTCAATATGAGATCTTTGCAAAGTCTCCTTAGGGGGGACCATGTCCGTGGACTAACGAATGTTAGTTTTGCTAAAGATCGTGCTTGCAGTGCCTGTATCGAAGGAAAGCTACATGAGAAGGCTCACCCTCCCACGACTATCATTTATTCAAAGAGGCCCTTGGATCTCCTTCACATGGATCTCTTTGGGCCCCCATCCTTCGATAGTCTTGGAGGTAGAAAGTATTGCTTGGTGATTGTGGATGACTACTCAAGGTACACGTGGGTGTATTTCTTCAAGAGGAAGAGCGAGACCCAACAAACCGTCATTGACTTTGCAAATGAAGCACACCGTCAACACAATGCAAAGATCTTGACAATAAGAAGTGACAATGGCACCGAGTTCAAGAACTACACCTTGGATGAATTTCTTAGTGATGAGGGAATCAAGCATCAATATTCCGCACCATACACCCCTCAATAAAACGGTGTTGCGGAGAGGAAGAACCGGACGTTGATGGATGCGACAAGGACCATGATGGCGGAGTTCAAGTCTCCGTACAACTTTTGGGCCGAAGTCATCAACACCGCGTGTCATGCATCCAATCGGCTCTACCTCCGCAAGGGCTTGAATAAGACTCCATACGAGATACTCACCGGTAATAAGCCCAACCTCAAGTACTTCCGGGTATTCAGGTGTAAGTGTTTCATTCTCAAGAAAGGTGTTCGGTTGTCTAAATTTGAGGCTAGAGCTTATGAGGGCATATTTTTTGGCTATGCTACAAACTCTCATGCTTACCGTGTCCTTAATAAATCCACGGGACTCATTGAGGAGACGTGTAACGTGGAGTTTGATGAGAATAACGGCTCCCAAGTGGAGCAAAGTGGCACTTGTGATGTAGGTGATGAAATTCCTCCCCAAGCCATAAGAAGAATGGGTGTTGGCTTTATCCTACCCATTGAGGAACTCCTTGTGGCCGAAGGAGAAGGACAAAGCTCCACTCAAGTGGAGCCATCACCAACCCAAGGCCCACACGCTTCCGAAGAACAACATGAAGGTTCTCATCCTCAAGAACATGACCAAGGGCAAGATCACGCTCAAGACGGTGTTGACACATCAAGTGATGTCCAAGGTCAAGTTCTCTCCTCCAAGCAAGTTCAAGAACAAGAACAAGCCCAAGACGACGCTCAAGATGATCAAGTGACCACTCCTCGTCTCACCCCGAGGAGGAATTAGAGCGTCGTGCCGCCAAGGTTGCTTCCAAGCTCTCCACCAAGGATCATCTCATGACGAATGTGCTTGGAAGCTTAAGAAAGGGGGTAAGCACTTGTAGACAATTAGCAAATTATTGTGAGCATCACGCGTTTGTCTCTTGTGTGGAACCCCACAAGGTCTATGAAGCGCTAGAAGATCCGGATTGGCTCAATGCCATGCATGAAGAACTCAACAACTTTGAGCGCAACAAAGTGTGGAGATTGGTGCCAAGACCAACCGGGAATCACAATGTCATAGGAACCAAGTGGATATTTAAGAACAAGCAAGATGCCCATGGGATTATCATTCGCAACAAGGCTCGTTTGGTAGCACAAGGCTACTCCCAAGTCGAGGTTCGAGATGTCCTCCATGGGAGAGTTGAAGTTATTTCTAGGGTTCGAAGTGAAGCAAAGAAGAGAAGGAACCTTCATCAATCAATCCAAATACACTCAAGACATGCTCAAGATATTCAAGCTAAGTGACGTCAAGCCGGCTTCCACTCCAATGCCCACCAAGTGCCAACTTGACTTAGATCCCAATGGTAAAGTGGTGGATCAAAAGGTATATCGTTCCATGATTGTATCCTTGCTTTACCTTTGTGCATCTAGACCGGACATCATGTTGAGTGTGGGAATTTGTGCACAGTTTCAAGCCGCACCTAAGGAAAGTCACTATGTGGCGGTCAAACAAATCTTTCGATATTTGGCTCATACCCCAAACTTTGGCTTATGGTACCCAAGAGGATCAAACTTCAAGCTTGTAGGGTACTCGGATTCCAATTGGGCAGGAGACAAAGTGGATAGGAAGTCCACTTCCGGAGGGTGCCAATTCCTTGGTTGCTCTTTGGTAAGTTGGTCTTCCAAAAAGCAAAGTTGTGTGTCTCTCTCGTCCACTGAGGCAGAGTATGTTGCCGCCAGTAGTTGTTGTGCACAACTCCTATGGATGAGGCAAACTTTAAAGGATTACGGTGTCACTTGTGACAAAGTGCCTCTTTGACGTGACAATGAAAGTTCCATCAAGATCTCTCTCAACCCGGTGCAACACTTCAAGACGAAGCATATTGAGATTCGGTATCACTTCATCCGGGATCACATTAGGCGAGGAGAGATCGAGCTCAACTATGTCAACACTCATGACAACCTTGCAGATATTTTCACGAAGCCTTTGGATGAAGCAAGATTTCGCGAGTTAAGGCATGAGCTAAATATCATTGATTCGAGCAATGTGGCATGAACCCTTGCACACCCCACCACGCTCATTTTGTTGTCTAGTTTAGGTGTAGGCATGGACATAGGGGGAGTGTTGTTCTCTCAATGAACTCTCCCTCCCCCATTATGCATAAATTGATCAAGTCTTTCACTTTAGCCATTGTTGATGGTACTTGTGCTTCAAAGGCGAGTTTTGGTCATGGGCCCAAGGTTAAAATCTTCACGGTGCCATACCTTTTGACTCAAACATAGGTGGCCTCGGCCACCGCCCTCTTTTGAAGAGGTGTGTCTTGGTCGTTTGCTGGTGTGCTCTTTCTCTTGCCGTTTTTGTCGTTTTGTCGAGCAAAAGCCGTGTTTGTTTAGTTGCCATGGCGTGCTGGGCGGTACTACCGCTGGTGGTGCGCGGTACTACCGCTCGTAAGCGGTACTACCGCCCCCAGCATGGTACTACCGATGAGGGACAAGACCAGGGGGTTAAGTCGGGGCAGGGGGAGGTTTCTTCTCCCCCATACCCATTCACTTCGCCCCCTCTTTTCTCTTCCTCTCTCCAGCCTCCACTCGCCGCGGGAGGGCTCCAGCGGATCTCCGTGTCCGGGGCGTCCCTCTCCATTTCCTTTGGTGGAGTCGATCCCCACCTCGTTCTCTTGCCATGGATGCCGGTATTGCCCCCGTTCCTTCTTTCCTTTTGTCTCATTTTCAGATCTTGTTTCTTAGGGGCAATGGTGGTTGCATCTCTAGATTTTTGGCTAAATCTAGGCTTGAGTTGGTTGGAGAAGGCAACTAGACTATCTCGATTAGAGTTTGGTAGGAATATTTTTGAATTTGGTAGGCCGGTAGTGCCGGATCTGACCACGGTAGAAGGAAACCGCTGTTTCACCGCCTTGTGCTGTAGGAAACTGCTGTTTCTCCGCCTCGAGCAGTACTACCGCTCTCATTGGAGCGGTACTACCGCTTGACCTTGAGCGGTACTACCGCTTGGGGCGGTACTACCGCGGGCATGTCATGGTACTACCTCTGCATGCCAAATTCCATCATTTTCCTGCCTTTCCTTGATCTTTTTTGTTGTGTTTGTTGGCTTATGCTCGTTCTTTCTGGTTGTTTTGCGTGTTCTTTTGTTTGGCTCCAGGTGATGACCATTCCGAGCAGCAAGGTCGCCGTATCAACCTCGGGCGTGCTACATCAAAACGCTACCGCACCTCAGAGCCAGCCGGTGGTTCCTCGAGCACCCAACCGCCTCCAGCAAGTGCATCTGCAAGTGTTCCTCCACCTCCTCAGCAATCGAAGCGATCCTCCAACAAGCCCAAGGGGAAGACTGTGACTGAGATGACCAACACGGAGTTTTGGGAGAAGCGTCGCTGCAACCCCTATGCGGTGGACCAAGAACCCACTTTGGTCAACCGCCCGTTCTAGAACCGTTTTCAGTTTGCCATCTACTTTGATGTGATCAAGGCCAAGAAGAATCTTTTTGTTGATGTTCGCTCTATTGACACTGATGCTATGGAGAAGGACCCGGAGTACTTTGGCGAAGCCCTTTAGATGTGCACTCAGTTGAACATTCTCAGGATCATGCAATTCAACAAGGATTTCGATGCGGATTTAGTGGCTCAATTCTATGCCACCGTCCATCTTGGGACGGATGTCGAGAGGACTCTGACATGGATGACCAATGGCAAGCTGCTTTCTGTCAAGTGGAAGGCTTTCATGGAGTTACTTGATATGGTGGATCACGGGCTTGAGACTCATGTCGGTTTCCGCCCTCACCGCAATGCTACGTCCACCCACAAGCAAGCCCTTTGGCCCTACTGCACTATGAAAGTTCACCCAGTAACTGAGAAGAAGACCTATGAGCTGTCTTCGTATCTGGACATTCTTCATCGCATCTTTCGTGAGACTCTCTTCCCTCGGATCGGGAATCTGGATATGGTCCACTCTTACCTCGTGGACATGCTCCTTTTCTGTCAGCATGAGAAGGAAGCAAGCACTGGAGAGAGCCTGGATATCTCTCATGTCATGTGGTCTGAACTTCTCTCTGCCGTGTCTGAGCGCAAGTGCCCTATATATGGTCCATTCATCATGAGGCTCATTGAGAGGGCCTGGGCACAGACTTATCCCAGAGTGTTGCTAGAAACTGGAGACTTGGTTTCTCATGAGATCAAGCGTCTGAGGAAGAAGGACAATTGGATAGCGCCTCACACAGGGGGTCCATCTGCTGCTGCTGCCATGGGGGATCTGTCTGCTGCTGCTACTGCCATGGGGACCGAGGGTGGGGCTGCTACTGATGATCGTGAGGAGGATTTTGGCCCCTCTAGTACAGAACCGTCGTGAGCACAGAAGCTTAAGCGCAAGATGAAGAAGATTTTTTGCATGGAGTCTCATGGTCAGTACATGATTCATGTGGCGGAGAAGCATGCTAGGACGCGCCACAAGGAGCTCATGCGTCAGTTGGGAGCAACAGTTGCCAGTGGGTCTGAGGGTCAGATCACTGAAGAGGAGGACTGGATTCATTTGAATTGCCATTGGACCGACTCCGATGCCGAGCAGTTTTTGACCCACGATGAAGATGCAGAGTTGTGATGTTCGAGATCTTCTTCTTCCCATCACCTGGAGTCGTAGCGTCACTCTTTCCCCTTTTTGGTGTCTCGCTGCCAAAGGGGGAGAGAGTGTAGGGATTTGTGTTTGTTTGCTGAGCTTTGAGTCGTCTTGTGGTTTCTTGTGTGTTCTCTCGGTGTCTTTATTTGGTTTGGTTTGGTGTAAGACCTAAGTTCTAGACATATGGTGTGAGACATATGCTCCCTATCACTACCTTATTACTTATGTCTATTCAGAGTACTGCAGTTTATTATGAGATGCATGCTTGTCCTGTTTATTATCTTCTCTCATATATCTTGTGCTTAGTATTGTTGGACTATAAAATATAGGGGGAGTGTTGATCCGAATGTGTATGTCGTGCCATATCTTGGTGCACACATTCTAGGGGAGCCCATCTATATTTTGTAGTTCTTAGTTTTCTTCGTTTTATTTCTTTTCCTTGCGCAAATCCCTAGTTGTCATCAATCCACCAAAAAGGGGGAGATTGTTATGGCATATCTCTCTCAAGGTAGTTTTGGTGATTGATGACAACATGTTTGCAGACTAATCTTGTGCTTTGAATAATTCACAGATTCTCCCCTGGCACAAGACGCTTTCTTCCCCTCGGAGTGTATTTCAAGACGGTGTAGATCTTTCGTTTCTTTCTCGGTGGACTAGTTGCGTAGAGGGCACCGTACTATCAAGAGGGGGTCCGCTGGGGTATTGCATGGGTGGAATCATCACATACACATCAGCTTCTCACCCTCCGAGCATCTCCATTCCATTGAAGAGATCTCTCCTCTCTTCCTTGTCCTGTCTGGGTCCAAGCGGTAGTACCGCGCAACCCAGCGGTAGTACTGCTGAGGAGCCAAGCGGCAGTACCGCTCCATAGCGGTAGTACCGCCCGTGGCTCCATAGCAGTAGTACCGCTGGGCACCTCCACCTTGTCCTCAGCATCTTTGAGAGATTCTCTCTCTCTCTCGCCCTAGCGGTAGTACCGCACTGCCAGCGGTAGTACGGTCGAAGGGTCACAAGCGGCAGTACTGCTCCACAGCGGTAGTACCGCCCGTGACCCCGCTGTCGTAGTACCACTGGGCAGTCTGGCTCCTACCGCCTCGATTCGAGAGGTCTTTTTCTCGTGTCGGGTTTTGCGGCACTAGTTGCGGTTGTAGAGGCGGTAGTACCGTACAAGGAGTGGTAGTACCGCCCCTACCACCGTGGTAGTATCGCGTTTGGGGCCTTTCCCTACTAGTCTCCTCAGCGCGGCAGTACCGCTAGCTGGCGCGGCAGTACCGCTGTCCTGGCGGTAGTACCGCCCTCTCTCAGCGGTAGTACCGCCCTGTGCCGGGCTGGTTGGTGGGGGGCAACGGTTGGATTGTTGCCCCCACTATAAAAGGGAGTCCCCTTCTTCTCTTTCACCTACCTCTTCCTCCCCCAAGCTCCATTTATTGCTCAAGCTCCATTAAATGCTCCAAGCTCCATTTTCGCCCGATCTACCTCTCTAGCCAATGAAACTTGTTGATTTGCTCGGGAGTGGTTGAGAAGGCATCGATCTACACTTCCACCAAGGGATTTTCGATTCCCCCACTCATCCCTAGCGGATCTTGTTACTCTTGGGTGTTTGAGCACCCTAGACGGTTGAGGTCACCACGGAGCCATAGTCCATTGTGGTGAAGCTTCGTGGTCTTGTTGGGAGCCTCCGATTAAGTTTTGGAGATTGCCCCAACCTTGTTTGTAAAGGTTCGGTCGCCGCCTTCAAGGGCACCAATAGTGGAATCACGGCATCTCGCATTGTGTGAAGGCCTGAGGAGAATACGGTGGCCCTGGTGGCTTCTTGGGGAGCATTGTGCCTCCACACCGCTCTAACGGAGACGTACTTCCTTTCAAAAGGAAGGAACTTCGGTAACACATCCTTGTCTTCACCGGATCCACTCTTGGTTATCTCTTACCTTTACTTGTGCAAGCTCTTTAGTGTTTCTTCCCTTGCTTGCTTGTATGCTTGTTGTTATTGCATCATATAGGTTGATCACCTAGTTCAACATCTAGACAACCTACTTTGATGCAAAGTTTAATTTGGTAAAGAAAAGTAAAAATTGGTAGTTTCCTATTCACCCCCCCCCCCCTCTAGTCAACCATATCGATCCTTTCAACCTCCAAGAAGGACTGTGCTGCGACGAACTCCGTCTCTTGAAGACTCTGAGTTCTCTTCCTCCGCGGCAACTGTGAATGCCAGAGTGATCGATGACGAAGACGATGCTACTTCACCGCCCCCTACTTCTTCACGCATCGACACTGCCCCGAGTTCGTCTACACCGCCTAACAACACCGACGACCTTGCTGCTTCACCTACTCCTCATGGGAATGAGTAGATGCTCTATGTCTTCAAACCTTTTTGGTCCTTACTGACAAAACGGGGAGAAGCATATGAGTTTGATAGTCTTCAAGTGGGTCCATATGGGCGGTTGCTTTATATTTTGCCTAGTGTTTACAAGTCTCATTTTGATACATTTGGTTCTTTGAGTTGTAACACTTAAACTCGATGGTCGTCTGCTACTTATTTGTTGTTCTGTGATGCGATGATAAATTCCACATGTGCAACGATAAATTCCGCACTTAGATCATTTTGCAGACGTCCATTTTTCATTATGCATGTCATTATCTTCACATACTTTTCATGCATGATGAATTGTCATCATAAGTTGAAGAGGATCTCCACAAGTACAACCTGCCATGTGCATTTGCATTCCAAAAGCAAATTACTTATATGCACATCTTCAGGGGGAGCCCTTGCAACTTATGAAGAAAATTCCCTATCCTTTACAATTTCACATATTATATTCCCCATTGAAAACTTCAACTAGTTTGTCATCAATCACCAAAAAGGGGGAGATTGTAAGTGCATCTAGTGCCACCCCTAGTTGGTTTTGGAGTATTGACGACAAACCTAGTTGAGGGACTAATGTGTTTGTGAGAATTGCAGGATAACACAGGTAGAAGTCCCTCATTGATTCGGTTTTCCTACCAGAGATGACCCCTAAAAATGTAAGAAGACATTGAAGACAAATGTGGTATGTGAAGACATTCACATTGAAGACTATGACAAGAGAAGACATCGCATGAAGACTATGGAGCGCGAAGACTTAGTTCTTTCGTCGTTCTTTTTCTTCTTTGTTGAGTCATAGGAACCACCGTACTGTTAAGTGGGGTCCAAGAGAACCAGTCAGAATGACTGAAGTGATGCTTAACCAAAATCCTATGTCTTCGAGTGAAGACTATGAGAGCAAATCTTGTCTAGAGTTGGATAAGTCAGCTTTGCTTGTAGCCCAAGTAAAGTTGCCGTGTGTGTTTGAAATCTGACCGTTGGAACAGGTGTCAGTTCCTTAGTGACCGAGGGTCATTTCGGACAAATCAGGTCGGGTTGCCTAGTGGCTATAAATAGCTCACCCCCTACAAACATAGACGGTTGGCTGCTCAGAGTTAGAGTACGGCTTTTGCCGTTTGAGAGTAACCCACCTCGAAGCCTTTGAGAGAGAATTCCTTGCGAGGATAAAGCCCTAACCACCCAGAGCCAAAGAGTGTTAGGCATCACTTAAGTCTTCCTGTCTGTGTGATCTGAAGACTTATTACACTTGAGGACTGTGAATCCTCCAGCCGGTTAGGCGTCGCGTTCTGAGCATCCAAGAGTCATTGTGGATCGCCGGTGAACGAAGTCTGTGAAGGTTTGGAAGTCTACCTTGAAGACTTACCAGAGTGATTGGGCGAGGTCTGTGTGACCTTAGCTCAAGGGGAATACGGTGAGGACTGAGTGTCCTAAGCTGCGTGTTCAGGACTGGGTGTCCGGGACTGTGTGTCCTCAGGTTTAAATACCTAGCCGCCCTAACCAGATGTACAGTTATCACAACAACTGGAACTGGTCCAACAAATCATTGTCTTCAACGAGTCACTGGTTTCATCCTTCCCTTCCCTTTACTTACTGTTGGTCCTTGTGAAGTCATTGTACGATTGCATCACCATTTGGCTTCACTGAGTGATTACTTGTTCTGATTGGCTTCACAATATCTTCCTACCTGATCCTTACTGCCTAGCTGCTATTAGTCATTGCGCTGTCACTTCATTGAATGCTTGACTATGGTTTGCCTAGTGTAGTCTACCTTCCGCTGCATGGTAATAGGTTTATTTCTATCGTTTGTCTTCGAAACTTCCATGTTTTGAAGACTTTCATAAAAATCTCCTATTCACCCCCCCCTCTAGTCGATCACTAGCACTTTCAGGATGCCCCGGAAGGCATCCCCTCTTTCGTCTACTTCTATCGGTAACTTTACTTGGAGCTATATTTTTATTCACCACATGATATGTGTTTTGCTTGGAGCGTCTTTTATGATTTGAGTCTTTGCTTGTTAGTCTACCATAATCATCCTTGTTGTACACACCTTTTGAGAGAGCCATACATAATTTGGAATTTGATAGAATACTCTATGTGCTTCACTTATATCTTTTGAGTTATATAATTTTTCTCTAGTGCTTCACATATATCTTTTAGAGCACGGTGGTGGATTTGTTTTATAGAAACTATTGATCTCTCATGCTTCACTTAGATTATTTTGAGAGTCTTAATAGCATGGTAATTTGCTTAATAATAATATGCTTGGTATTCAAGATTTGTAAAACTTTCTTTTGAGTGCGTTGAATACTAAGAAAAAATTGATGCTCGATAATTGTTTTGAGATATGAGGATGGTGATATTAGAGTCATGCTAGTTGAGTAGTTGTGAATTTGGGAAATGCTTGTGTTAACGTTTGTGATTCCCGTAGCATGCACGTATGGTGAACCGTTATGTGATGAAGTCGGAGCATGATTTATTTATTGATTGTCTTCCTTATGAGTGGCGGTCGAGGACACGCGATGGTCTTTTCCTACCAATCTATCCCCCTAGGAGCATGCGCGTAATACTTTGCTTTGATAACTTCTAGATTTTTGCAATAAGTATATGAGTTCTTTATGACTAATGTTGAGTACATGGATTATACGCACTCTCACCCTTCCACCTTTGCTAGCCTCTCTAGTACCGCGCACCTTTCGCCGGTATCATACACCTACCATATACCTTCCTCAAAACAGCCACCATACCTACCTATTATGGCATTTCCATAGCCATTCCGAGATATATTGCCATGCAACTTTCCACCGTTCCGTTCATGATGACACGCTCCATCATTGTCATATTTCTAGCATGATCATGTAGTTGACATCGTATTTGTGGCGAAGCCACCGTTCATAGTTCTTTCATACATGTCACTCTTGATTCATTGCATATCCCGGTACACCGCCGGAGGCATTCATATAGAGTCATATTTTGTTCTAAGTATTGAGTTGTAATTGTTGAGTTGTAAGAAAAATAAAAAGTGTGATGATCATCATTTTTAGAGCATTGTCCCAAGTGAGGAAAGGATGATGGAGACTATGATTCCCCCACAAGTCGGGATGAGACTCCGGATGAAAAATAAGAAAAGAAAAAAAAAGGCCATAAAAAAGAGAAGGCCCAAACAATGAGAGAAAAAGAGAGAAGGGACAATGTTACTATCCTTTTACCACACTTGTGCTTCAAAGTAGCACCATGATCTTCATGATAGAGAGTCTCTCATTCTGTCACTTTCATATACTAGTGGGAATTTTTCATTATAGAACTTGGCTTGTATATTCCAATGATGGGCTTCCTCAAAATGCCCTAGGTCTTCGTGAGCAAGCGAGTTGGATGCACACCCACTTAGTTTCTTTTGTTGAGCTTTCATATACTTATAGCTCTAGTGCATCCGTTGCATGGCAATCCCTACTCACTCACATTGATATCTATTGATGGGCATCTCCATAGCTCGTTGATACGCCTAGTTGATGTGAGACTATCTTCCCCTCTTTTTGCCTTCTCCACAACCACCATTCTATTCCACATATAGTGATATATCCATGGCTCACGTTCATGTATTGCGTGAAGATCGAAAAAGTTTTGAAAATGTCAAAAGTATGAAACAATTGCTTGGCTTTTCATCGGGGTTGTGCATGATTTAAATACTTTGTGTGGTGAAGATAGAGCATAGCCAGACTATATGATTTTGTAGGGATAGCTTTCTTTGGCCATGTTATTTTGAGAAAACATAATTGCTTTGTTAGTATGCTTGAAGTATTATTATTTTTATGTCAACATAAACTTTTGTCTTGAATCTTTTGAATCTGAATATTCATACCACAATTAAGAAGATTTACATTGAAATTATGCCAAGTAGCACTCCGCATCAAAAGTTCTGTTTTTATCATTTACCTACTCGAGGACGAGCAGGAATTAAGCTTGGGGATGCTTGATACGTCTCCAACGTATCTATTATTTTTGATTGCTCAATGTTATATTATCTACTGTTTTGGACATTATTGGGCTTTATTATCCATTTTTATATTATTTTTGGGACTAACCTATTAACCGGAGGCCCAGCCCAGAATTGCTGTTTTTTGCCTGTTTTAGGGTTTCGAAGAAAAGGAATATCAAACGGAGTCCAAACGGAATGAAACCTTCGGGAACGTGATTTTCTCACCGAATACAACTCAGGAGACTTGGACCCTACGTCAACCCAATTAACAGGAGGCCACGAGGTAGGGGGCGCGTCTGCCCCCCCCCCCCCAAGCGCGCCCTCCACCCTCGTGGGCCCCCTGTTGCTCCACCGACATACTTCTTCCTCCCATATATACCCACGTACCCCCAAACGATCAGATACGGAGCCAAAAACCTAATTCCACCACCGCAACTTTTTGTATCCACGGGATCCCATCTTGGGGCCTGTTCCAGAGCTCCGCCGGAGGGGGCATCGATCACGAGGGCTTCTACATCATCATCCAAGCCCCTTCGATGAAGTGTGAGTAGTTTATTTCAGACCTACGGGTGCATAGTTAGTAGCTAGATGGATTCTTCTCTCTTTTTGGATCTCAAGACAATGTTCTCCCCCTCTCTTGTGGAGATCTATTCGATGTAATCTTCTTTTTGCGGTGTGTTTGATGAGACCGATGAATTGTGGGTTTATGATCAAGTCTATCTATGAATAATATTTGAATCTTCTCTGAATTCCTTTATGTATGATTGGTTATCATTGCAAGTCTCTTCGAATTATCAGTTTGGTTTGGCCTACTAGATTGGTTGTCCTTTCCATGGGAGAAGTGCTTAGCTTTGGGTTCGATCTTGCGGTGTCCTTTCCCGGTGACAGAAGGGGCAGCAAGGCACGTATTGTATTGTTGCCATCGAGGATAACAAGATGGGGTTTTAATCATATTGCATGAAACTATCCCTCTACATCATGTCATCTTGCTTAAGGCGTTACTCTGTTTTTAACTTAATACTCTAGATGCATGCCGGATAGCGGTCGATGAGTGGAGTAATAGTAGTAGATGCAGGCAGGAGTCAGTCTACTTGTCTCGGACGTGATGCCTATATACATGATCATACCTAGATATTCTCATAACTATGCTCAATTCTGTCAATTGCTCAACAGTAATTTGTTCACCCACCGTAGAATACTTATGCTCTCGAGAGAAGCCACTAGTGAAACCTATGGCCCCCGGGTCTCTTTCTCATCATATCAATCTCCATCACTTCATTATTGCTTTGCTTTTACTTTGCCTTTTACTTTTCACTTTGCATCTCTATACCAAAAATACCAAAAATATTATTTATCATCTCTATCAGATCTCACTTTCGTAAGTGACCATGAAGGGATTGACAACCCCTAAGCGCGTTGGTTGCGTTGAGCTATTGTTTTTGTGTAGGTACGAGGGACTCTCGCGTAGCCTCCTACTGGATTGATACCTTGGTTCTCAAAAACTGAGGGAAATACTTACGCTACTTTGCTGCATCATCCTCTCCTCTTTGGGGAAATCCAACGCAGTGCTCAAGAAGTAGCAGGAAGCAGCGAATGAAGGAGTCTGGATGAAGGAGTTCATATCCGATCTAGGTGTCATACCTAGTGCATCGGGTTCAATGAAAATCTTTTGTGACAATACTAGTGCCATTGCCTTGGCAAAGGAATCCAGATTTCACAAGAGAACCAAGCACATCAAGAGACGCTTCAACTCCATCCGGGATCAAGTCCAGGTGGGAGACATAGAGATTTTCAAGATACATACGGATCTGAATGTTGCAGACCCGTTGACTAAGCCTCTTCCACGAGCAAAACATGATCAACACCAAGGCTCCATGGGTGTTAAAATCATTACTGTGTAATCTAGATTATTGACTCTAGTGCAAGTGGGAGACTGAAGGAAATATGCCCTAGAGGCAATAATAAAGTTATTATTTATTTCCTTATTTCATGATAAATGTTTATTATTCATGCTAGAATTGTATTAACCGGAACATAATACATGTGTGAATACATAGACAAACATAGTGTCACTAGTATGCCTCTACTTGACTAGCTCATTGATCAAAGATGGTTAAGTTTCCTAACCATAGACATGAGTTTTTATTTGATCAATGTGATCACATCATTAGGAGAATGATGTGATTGACTTGATCCATTCTGTTAGCTTAGCAC
The DNA here is from genome assembly GCF_002162155.2 of Triticum dicoccoides. Lineage (NCBI taxonomy): Eukaryota > Viridiplantae > Streptophyta > Magnoliopsida > Poales > Poaceae > Triticum > Triticum dicoccoides. The sequence goes on along the minus strand of NC_041388.1, from coordinate 576,968,345 downwards.
TTGATCGTTTGTTTACTGCTATTACTTTCTTCATGACTTATACATGTTCTTATGACTATGAGATTATGCAACTCCCGAATATCGGAGGAACACTTTGTGTGCTACCAAACATCACAACGTAACTGGGTGATTATAAAGGTGCTCTACATGTGTCTCCAATGGTACTTGTTGAGTTGGCATAGATCAAGATTAGGATTTGTCACACTGATTGTCGGAGAGGTATCTCTGGGCCCTCTCGGTAATACACATCACTATAAGCCTTGAAAGCATGATAACTAATGAGTTAGTTACAGGATGATGTATTACGGAAGGAGTAAAGAGACTTGCCGGTAACGAGATTGAACTAGGTATTGAGATACCGACGATCGAATCTTGGACAAGTAACATACCGATGACAAAGAGAACAACGTATAGTGTTATGCGGTTTGACCAATAAAGATCTTCGCAGAATATGTAGGAACCAATATGAGCATCCAGGTTCCGCTATTGGTTATTGACCGGAGACGTGTCACAGTCATGTCTACATAGTTCTCAAACCCGTAGGGTCCGCACGCTTAAAGTTCTGTGACGATCGGTTTTATGAGTTTATATGTTTTGATGTACCGAAGGTAGTTCGGAGTCCCGGATTTGATCACGGACATGACGAGGAGTCTCGAAATGGTCGAGACATAAAGATTGATATATTGGAAGCCTACATTTGGACATCGGAATAGTTCCGGGTGAAATCGAGATTTTACCGGAGTACCGGAGGGGTTACCGGAACCCCCGGGGGGCTAATGGGCCTTGTTGGGCCATAAGGGAAAGAGAGAGGGGCCGGCCTAGGGCAGGCAGTGGCCCCCTTCCCCCTGTCCGAATTGGACTAGGAGAAGGGGGGCGGCGCGCCCCTTGCCTTCTCTTTCTTTCCCTGCCTTTCCCCCTCCTAGTAGGAGTAGCAAAGGGAGGAATCCTACTCCTACTAGGAGGAGGATTACTCCTCCTAGGCGCGCCAACAAGAGCCGGCCGGTCTCCCCCTTGCTCCTTTATATACAGGGGCAGGGGGCACCCTAGACACACAAGTTGATCACAAAGATCTCTCCCAGCCGTGTGCGGTGCCCCCTCCACCATAATCCACCTCGGTCATACTGTAGCGGTGTTTAGGTGAAGCCCTGCTGCTGAACTTCATCAACATCGCCACCACGCCGTCGTGCTGACGAAACTCTTCCCCAAGCTCTACTGGATCGTGAGTTCGTGGGACGTCACCGAGCTGAACGTGTGCTGAATGCAGAGGTGCTGTATGTTTGGTACTAAGGATCGGTCGATCGTGAAGGCGTACGACTACATCAACCGCGTTGTCATAACGCTTCCGCTTAACGGTCTACGAGGGTACGTGGACAACACTCTCCCCTCTTGTTGCTATGCATCACCATGATCCTGTGTGTGCGTAGATTTTTTTTAAATTACTACGTTCCCCAAAAATATACCATACTGGTATATACCTTATGGATAAGATAAATCAATTACCATACATATGTTCATATGTTTCTCCCTACTAGAAACATATATCTCTCCTCTTATGTTTCTCTATTGCTATGCTTTGAAGTTATATAAGGTTTGATGTGCATATCTCTCCCCTTTGAAATCAATTTCCAAGAAGGGTTTATTCTTCTTATTTTTGTAGGTCAAATGGTAAGGGACCTGGACTTGCACATGAAGCAGAATTATAGTTGGAAATTCTTTGTAGAGGAGGATCATTGAGTGGAGCTGGAGAAAATAGATGTAACTTTCTTGGCAAAACATTCTTTTTCTTGTGCACTTCAGTGTCTCCAAAAAAATATTAATTAGAAATTATGAAGCTTCAACCGAGGGTTGGATCTTCTGATTGATCACATCGGTGTCACTGAGCCAGTTCTTGTCTGTCAGACCGAAGAACTGCTATGCGTTAGTTAAATTTGACCTGGTGTCACCAAGGAGTTTTGATCGGAGAGACCAACTGCACATGATAAAGTAGGTTTTGTGAATAATCATCTCACTTTGCAGTTATACCAGTAAAGTATTTGCAATGAATTGATAGAGAAAATAGAAAGAAGATAATATCAAAGGAGTTTTTGGTATTTTTATAAAAGTTTTTCCAAATGAGATCACAAGGAACACATGAACATAAAGACAAATATGAACAACAAAACACACAACAAAGAAAGAAAACACAAAACTTCAACTAAGATAGGGTCGTCGACTAAGTCATCTAATCTATATTTGAGTACATTGACTTAGGAGTCAAGTTAGAACACTTGATCATAGGCTTTACTCATCGTTTAAGTTCAAATGGGGTTGACATTTTTCGTTGAAGCATTTCAATGCATTCACATCTTCTAGAGTTGCTTTAGCTCATGACTTGGAGTAAAACTTCTCTTAGATGTGAGGAATTATATTGGGTTTTGTTGTTGACGAAATAATGTAGTTGAATTTGTTGTGGATACTCAAGGATGATGATGTCCACCATGAGCTAGGAGCAATCCATTGAAGTTGAAGTTAATCTTCCTAATTAGTCACACAAGGAACTACATGTATACCCAAATTGATAAGAGTGAAGATTTGAATCATATGTTGGCAAATGATACTTTTGGTTGTCTTGTTCCTTGAACACAACAAAGGAAGTCTTTGATACTTGGTTCATGTGAGATTGCTCAAGATACGAGTTGAAGCAAATTTGTAGAATGTAGCTCATCCAAGTACCTAGACGGGGTTAGATGCAATACAAGGAAGCAATGTATCCATGATATACGATAGTCCATCATAAGAGAAATATTAAGGATTAGTTGTGAAAGCTCGTGTCCTTGCATGCATCCAATTGAGTTTCTAGTTCACATTGAAAACATCAAGAACGTTTAACTCACTCCTCAAGCGTCAAAATGTCTTCTCATCAAGTGGTTTTGTGAAGTTGTCCGCCACTTGTTTGTCGGTACAGACATCCTTAAGGTCAATGCCAACATTAGCCACATGGTCACGTATAAACTGGTGATGCACATCAATATGCTTAGTTCGAGAATTTTGAACATGATTGTGTGCAATCTTAATATCACTCTCATTGTCACATAGTAATAGGACATGTCTCACATTCATGCCATAATCTTTAAGGATTTGTGTCATCCATAGTAATTGAGCACAATATGATCCGGCCGCAATGTATTCTGCTTCGGTGGTAGATAAAGATACAAAATTTTGCTTCTTGGAAGACCAAGACACGAGAGACCTCCCAAGGATTTGGCAAAAAAAATCCGATTCAAGAGGCCAAGACTCAAGAGACCTCACAAGACACACTAAAACGCGTCTATATATATTTGATTCAAAAATAGAACATATTTTAATTTAAAACCTGAGTGATTATTAATTAATCTAAATGTGTTTACATGCCCCCTCAAAAAAATGTATTTACATGCAAAATCTGCCACGTGAACCGTGACGAGGCTCGCAGCACAGCAAGTCGGAGGCGACGACCCAGCCACCAGGCGAGGTGGATCCACGAAGCCCAGCCAGAGCTCCAGCCAGCGACCGCAAAATGCCGCAGGACAATCACAGCCGTAGAGTACAGATCGGACGGTGCACATGGAGAGGGGAGAGCGTCAGCAGTGGGATAATCCGCTGGGATCGCCTCTGGTCCAAATCCAAACCCCTCCCCCCTTTTAGCATCGCCGGCAACAACGACGGCCATGCTCTCCGCCGCCGCCTCTGCCATTCCCAGGCTCCGCTGGGCTGCCGCGCCGCCGGGGCACGCCTCGCCGAGGGCCAGGTGGTCTCTGCTGCGGCGGCGCCCACTCTCCTCCTCCCCGAACGTAGCGCCCACCGCGGGGCCGGGGCCCCTGGAGCCGCCGGACCTTCCCCGCCTCGCCAAGTCTGCCCGCATATCTCTCTCGCCGCAAGAGGTCAGCGCGCCACTCTTTCTCCCTCTCTCTCGATGGTAACCCTCTAGAAACTTTCCGTGAGCTAATGCTTTGCTGCCTGTTCGACCGCTAGGCCGAGGAGTTCGCGCCCAAGATTCAGCAGGTGGTGGACTGGTAATTTACGATCCCTTACCTGTTTTTATCACTCTGCACAATTCAGACCTTAGCATTTGCTACCTGGTAGTGGAATTGTTGGAGTCTGTAACAATAAATGTAGATTAGACTCGAACGGTGGTTAGAAGGAACATCGTGTGGTTCTTCATGGCAAATTGACGGTTCCCGTAATCCCATCAGAAATGTTTACCACAAGCGCTCATGCTTGACTTAGGCCCAGTAAATTATGCTCCTTGTGGTGGTGGTTGTTTAGGTGGGCTGTGAGAAACCGTGCTTGATTCGGGGGACTGAACTTATGCTTATTTATGCCATCAGAAGCAGTTAGAAATCATTATTCTCTCTTTTCCTTGCAGGTTTGGGCAACTTCAAGCGGTTGATCTTGAATCCATTGAGCCTTCACTTAGAGCTGGTACTCATCCATGTAACTCTTCACATTTCTATGTAGGATGGTTGCTTATCACTTACTAGTGTGCTAGTGCCCCTTAGTCCAAAGACAATTTCGAATGCTTGTGATGATTCATGTGAATAACATACTGTACATTGATCATGTCATATGGTATAGCAAGATCCCTCAAAATAATCTCAATAGCTATGACAAAGTATAATGCCTTGTTGTGTTTAACTAGCAAAATTAGGCATTTGCTTCAGGATTGCCTCAGCTCTATTTTATGCCATTGTGCAGTTCATAGTATTATATCCATTTTTTATTAGACAAGTTCATTGTAACAGTGTGCATGTGCTCTTGAATCTTGATATGTATGTGTTCGGTAGTACCACACTTGACAATAGTCACAGTCCATACTTTATACCCTTTTTTCTCTCTGTACCCAGATTCTCTAACTGCACGGCGACTTTTAAGTTCTCTTGAATTAATGTATAATATAGGGAACAGACCTGAAATTGAAGGATTAGTGAAGAACAAAAAGAATCTCATGAATTATTTATGTTTGTAACAACTAATTTTGAATTTTAATATGTAGCAGAACAAGACAGTGAGCCATCTGAGTTGTGAGAAAAAAATATCTATTTGCTTTCTTCTTTGACTAATTTAATTCATTGTTTCTAACATTGTATGCTTTCGTCCAAGGTATGTGGTGCAAACGAAACCTTGTGAACACATGCAATAATTGCTCCACCAACATGCAGTCCTCAGCAGGCAGCCGGGATGCTGTTGCGCGGCGTCCTGTGCAAAATTGTAGTGGATGAAAGGAGCCACACAGTATCCCGGCTGCATGGCACACATAGGCATTGGTTGATCAATTGTTGCACATGCTCACTGAAAAATTGTTTTTCTACAAAATAAATTCCTTCATCTACACACATTTATGTTGCTTAAATGATTGTACTATATCTTGCTCCCTTGGGTTGCATTTGTTGTACAAACATACAGCTTTTTTAAAGCTATCAGAGTTCCTAGAAATTGCACTAAGCAATTATGTTGCCCATGTCTTTTATTCTGTCTGTCTGCCACCTTCTGTTACCTGTTTTCATGTTTGGCTATCTTGGTCACAGATACTGCAGCTGGTAGTTCTTTAAGAGAAGATAAGGCGGAACCATTTGCTAACAGGTAACAAGGCTCCATGTCTTCGATTGACCTGTTATCAAGCTTTGCAGCAAAGGCTGAGTATCTTTTCTGTTTCCGTCAATGCAGAGATGCCATAATAGAAGCCCTTCCAAGTTATGATGATCCATACATCAAAGTGCCAAATGCACTGACCAAAGAATGACATGTGGGTCTGTAAATCAAAGTTGTGATATTGTTAACATTCTATTTCATTATACAATGAGGCATGGTGAATCAACTGAGCTTGCAAAACATCGAACGAGCAATCAGCAAGCCTGAGTTAAGTTTGACATCCTCGGCTAGAACAGTACGACTCAACAATTTGAGCGATGGATCTGCAGTGCCTGCAATAGAAGATCCATCCTTGCGTGCCATCCTGTGTTCGGACCAAATACATGTCATTTTCTTAATGTGCTTTTATTTATGTTTCTGGAATGTGGGGGCTTCTAGCGCCATGCCTCCCAAACGGCGATAGGGTTCATGTGATGCTATCACCCGGTAATTTGTCTTCAATTCGTTAATCCTGTAAGTTTTCTGGGTTAGGCTGAACCTCAGGACTCATCGTGCTTTCTGTTTGAGTTTTCTGCAGGTTTTAGCTATTTCAATTTTGCATTGGCCAGATCATGTTCCCGTACTGTTGGAGTGCAATATCTAGGGTTGTTCATTCTCTCTCTATTTTACACAAATCAGATGATAAAAAGCTGGATAGTGTGACCATAAAAAAATGGTACCAAATGAACGCCGTGTGGAGTCATTGGGATGTCATGCCTTCTTCAAACATCAGTCACGCTTTTTTTTTTGACAATATACATACACACGAAAGTTCGATGGCTGTTGCTCAGATAGAAAACTATCGTGTTGGCCAGAACATGCAGTGTTTTCTTTTTAAACAATTCAGTCAAGTTGCACAAGCCCAAGCCTAAAATTAAAATTAAAATTATTTTTCTTTGGTGCATCTATTGTCAAGGCGTCCAAACACAAATGAGAGAAATACACAAGTGTGGCCAGAAATGTCACACTAATCCAGAAGCCAGGGCCAAAAAGTTAAAGAAGCTGGAAAGTGTGATCATCACAAAAATAGTGCCAGAAATGTCACTCTAATTCAGAAACCAGGGCCAAAAAGTTAAGCCGGAAAGTGTGATCATCACAAAAATAGTGCCAAATGAACACATTTGTGGAATCAAACGGATGCCATGCCTTCTTCAAATTCCCAGTCACGCTTAATTTCTTCAATCCTTGCGGCTTATATATATACATTCATGGACGTCGCTCTTAGATGAAAATTAGCATACTGGCCACAACCTGCTCTGTTTTCAGGTTCCATGTTACAATTGGTTTGTGCATTTGGTGTGTGGGCGTTCAGGCTCAAGTGAGGGATTGGAGAAAAACAAATTATAAATGGACGAACGACGTGAATCTACTAGGTTGGTGACGCTTGACTTCCGATCCATCCTCTCGCCTTGCAAGGGTACCACTGCTCCACGGATCATGATCCATGGTGGATCAGGAAGCATTATAAGGCAGCTATCTTTGATAACGCATACCCTAGCCTTACCAGCCTTCTCAACAGGGGCGTAGCAAGGCCCAGGGCTGCCAGGGTCATGCCCTGAGGCGTGGGGTTTGGTTTCTTCGTTGACGCTAGTTGTAGTAGCGCATTGTAGCTACAATTGCTGCTGTATATACACTGCTGGCCCGGGGGCGTACGAGGAACCTGGCTACGGCACTGCTGCTCGACGAAGTCACCCATAGTCAAAAAGTGGTGTAAATTTGGAGTGTTGGCACCATCATGGTTTGTACATAAACTTTTTATTCTATCAATGGATAAGGCACAGGGGTTTTGCGTGTTCTCGGGAGGAAAAAAGCCCACTAGGGCAGATTCTTGGGTTCGTCAACTTCTTTTGAGGAGCTGTATATACAGTGATGGTATTAGTCAGTTAATGCTTGGAACAGCTGGAGCCCTTGACACGTCCATGTTTCAGTACTACATAAGATTGGAGGGCAAAGTAGCTTCTATACCTATACAAATTGCATAATCAATGTCACCTTTTCCGAAAACCACTCCGTCACGAAGATCTCCTCTATGCTCCGTTCTCAAAGTGCACTATCCATCCGGACTGAACCTAACCTTCAGATAAGCAACAGATATGCTGCTCGAATGCTTGTGCTGATTCATGTGAATAACATACAGGACATTCATCATGTCATATGGTATAGCAATATCCCTCAATATAATCTCAATACCATAATCTTGCTCCCTCGGGTTGCATTCGTTGTACAAACATACAACTTTTTTTAAAGCTATCGGAGTTCCTAGAAATTCCACTAAGCAATTATGTTGCCCATGTCTTTTATTCTGGCTGTCTGCCACCTTCTGTTAATTGTTTTCATGTTTGACTATCTTGGGTCACAGATACTGCAGCTGATAGTTCTATGAGAGAAGACAAGGCGGAACCATTTTCTAACAGGTAAGAAGGCTTCATGTCTTCGATTGACCTGTTGTAAAGCTTTGCAGCAAAGGCTGAGTATCTTTCCTGTTTCCATCAATGCAGAGATGCCATAATAGAGGCCCTTCCAAGTTACTATGATCCATACAACAAAGTACCAAATGCGCTGACTAAAGAGTAAAGAATGACATGTGGGGTCTGTAAATCAAAATTATGACATTGTTAACATTCTATTCCATTGTACAACGAGGCACGGTGAAACAATTGAACTTGCAAAGCATTGAGCAAGCAATCAGCAAGCCGAGTTAAGTTTGACATCCTTTCGCCTAGAACGGCACGACTCAACAATTTGAGCGATGGATTTGGAGTGCCTGCAACAGAAGCTCCATCCGGATGTGCCATTTTGCGTTAGGACCAAATACATGTTATTTTCTTAATATGCTTTTATGTTTCTGGAATGTGGGTGGCTTCTAGGGTTATGCATCCCAAACTGCGATCTGGTTCGTGTGATGCTATCAACTGGTAATTTGTCGTTAATTTGTTAATCTTGTAAGTGTTCTGGGTTAGGGTTTATCCAGCTTATAGGACCCGTCTTGCTTTCTGTTTTGATTTTTCTGCAGGTTTTAGCTTTTTAATCCTGTAGTAAAATGTTCTGGGTTAGGTGGAATTAGGGATGCAAGCGGACGTCCCGCATATCCTGCATAAGTAGGGGGATGGTTCAAACTAAGCTAAATCTGGGTGGGGAAGTTATAGCTAATGTGATCTATTTATACTATGAAGCGGCGTGGATCGGGTGCCGCTCTGCATCCCTAGTGCACACAAATCAGACTACAAAGAGCTGGATAGTGGGAACATTAAAAAAATGGTACCAAAGTGTGCAATCAAAGGGATGTCATGCCTTCTTCAAACCATCTGTCATACTTTTTTCGACTATAGACATTCGAAAGTTCGATGGCTGTTGCTCGGATGAAAAAGTATCGTGTTGGCCTGAATTAGTTCTCATTCAAGTTGCACAACCCCAAGCCTAAACTTTATATTTAAACTATTTTTCTTTGGTACATTTATTGTGTAGGCGTTCAAACTCAAATGTGGGATTGGAGAAAAACGCATGTATGATTAAAGAAGCTGGAAAGCGTGACCGTCACAGAAATAGTGTCAAATGAACGCATTGTGGACTCAAATTGATGCCATTCCTTCTTCAAATCCTTAGTCACGCTTTCTTTCATCCTTGCAGCTTATATATACACACTCATGGCTGTTGCTCTCAGATGGCAAATTATCGTGTGTGGGCAACAACCTGCTCTGTTTTTAGCTTCTATGTTACATTTCGTTTGTGCATTTAGTGTGTGGGTGTTCAGACAAGTGAGGGATTGGAGAAAAACAAACGTGAATGTGTCTTGGTTAGTCAGATAGACGGATACATGCAAGGGTCGGCATAGCCAGAAATGTCATAGGATGCTCGACCAATTTGCAAAGAGTAATCTTACGTATGTTCTCTCCCTGTTTTGCTAGAACAAGTTCAAATAAGTAAAGCCAATAAGAAGGGAACATACATGAATGGTCTTGTTTTTATAGATGTTTTTGAAGGCTAAATGTGAAGGCCGTCTTGCTCATGATCTAGGAGTATTGTGTCACAAGGCCTACAAGTTATGGGTTTGTTTGTTTCATGGAAAATCATGTCAGATTTGTTATAGTTGTAGGTTACATTTTACTTTACTTATCCCTTGTACCTCTTTCTCTACTAGAGAATATTTTTCTTACAGTAATTTCTATATTAGAGAATGTTAATCTCGCACCATACAAAGCGCCGGTGCGCTAGTTGATAGACGCTGGAGAGGAAATGCCCACTATGGCAGGTTGTTGGGTTCGTTAAGTTCTTTTGAGGAGGTGCCTATAATAGATGATCCATACGGATGTGCCATTTTGCGTTCGGACCAAATACATGTCATTTTCTTCATATGCTTTTATGTTTCTGGAATGTGGGGTGGCCATGCCTCCAAACGGCAATAGGGGTTATGCGATGCTATACCTGGTAAACCGTCTTTAATTTGTTGACCATGCACGTGTTCTGGGTTAGGCTTAACCTCAGGACTTGTCATGTTTTCTGTTTGAGTTTTCCGTGGGTTTTAGATTTTTAATCCTGTAAAATATTCTTGGTTAGCCGGAATTCTATGTTCAAATTTTACATTGGCTAGATCATGTTCCCGGACTGCTGGAGTACAGTCACTAGGATTGGTTATTCTTTCTCTAGTGCACACAAATCGGATGATAAAAATCTGGATAGTAAAAAAAAAGGGTACCAAATGAACGTGTGTGGAGTCAATGGGATGTCATGCCTTCTTCAAACCATCAGTCACGCCTTTTGCTTGGACGGAAAAGTGTAAGCCTAAAATTTATTTATTTTTCATCATTTTTCTTTGGTGCATTTATATTGTGTGGGCGTCCAAACTCAAATGAGGGATTGGAGAAAAACGCACGCATGGCCAGAAATGTCACATTGATTCAGAAACCAAACCAGGACCAAAAGATTTAACGAAGCTAGAGCTGGAAGGCGTGAACATGACAGAAATAGTGCCAAAAAAAAGTGTCCTCCATTGCCGGGATTTGAACCCGGGTCGCCTGGGTGAAAGCCAGGTATCCTAACCGGGCTGGACGACAATGGACTGTGTGATGTTACCTTTGGCGCTGATATGTCATACGATCTGTCCTAGGGTTCCGCAAGGGTACTGCATCCATTGATGATGCTCCATGGTGGATCAGGAAGCATCATAGCGCAGCGATCTTTGAGAATGCACAGCCTGACCTCACTGGCCTGCTACTGCTATCACCCATAGGCGAAAGCAGGGACAGTGGTTCTAAGGCGTTGTGGCGTTGTAAATTTGGGGTGTTGGCCCTATCACGGTTTGTACATAAACTTCCATTTTATCGTTTTGCGTTTTTCAAGGGAAAACAGGTTGTTGGGTTCGTCTAAGTTCTTGCTGTAAACGCCCAGAACTGGAGCCCTTGACACTTCCATGTTTCAGTAGATAAGATTTGAGAAATGCAAGTAGGCAGGCACTAGGCAGTAGCTTCTGCAACTATACAAACTGGATAATCAGCGTCATCATTTTGGATAATACTTTCAAGTCTTAGTGCATACACGCGCGGTGATGAAATCAGTCAACTGATGCCTGGAACTGGAGCCCTTGACACTTCCATGTTCAGTACTAGTGTACTACATAAGATTGGACAAATGCAAGCAGGCACTACACAGTAGCTTCTGCACCTATACAAATTGCATAATCAATGGCACCTTCTCCGAAAACCACTCTGTCACCATGATCTCTATAAAGTCCACTACCCATCCACAGTCTGAACCTAACCTCCAGATAAGCAAGAGATATGATGCTCGATAACTGCGCTCACTTCGATATAGAATTGTGTGGCTAATCCCTAATCCTGGAATGTTTCCGCAATTGCAGCAAAAGAAAGTGATGTCAGAAGGAGTAACAGAACACTGAACAATTAATTTGAAGACAGTATCAGTAAAAACCTGCTGGCTCATGAGAATCTCAATGGCAACGTTTGGATCTCCGTCCGCGGCGGCAAGAGCAACTTCAGCCTGAGTCTGCAGCAAGAAACCATTCCATCCGTGAGATGCTTGCGATCCCCTCTACCATAAACAGTTCTGGCCTCTAACATAAATATGGCTTTAGATTGAGTTAGTTTGTCCTCCGATGCTTACTGTAGTAACATCAAGCATGGCCGTCAATATATTTGCTTAAATCATCTAAGTAATCCGGTTTGTTTTACCCATTTTTTACTTCAAATCTACTATGGGTCTCTTGCACACCGACGTGCACTAGCATGACAAACTACAAAAAGGCTGTGAGTAAATACCCTTTCAAAGCCCATCGCAACCAGCTTCTTAAGCTCTTCATCGAATGTATCAGTCTGCAGAGGATAAGTTGTCCAGTAACCATTATTAAACCAATAGCAACAGCCGACAGGAAATCAAAGGGTACATAACACAATACCTGGTCAGCTGTTACTGTTGCATCAGCTCTGACAGCGTTTGCTGCTGTATGCCTGTTACAACGAAGGTCCAAAATTACAAACTAAATAAGTAGTGCCTCTTTTTTCAGGTAAATAGCCCTTGAAAAGCTAGATAACAGCTTATGTAAGCTTATGCCATTTCTTGGAGAGACATTAAGCAAAACCATTTCTCCTTGCTATTACATAACACACTTCCTAAGTAGTGACTATGGCATTTTCTTTCAATACGAGAATGTACCTAATTAAGTGTTATTTTTTTTATCAAAAAAAGATCATCCTTTAAATGACGACCCCCATGATTATATGCTTGAAGTTTTTTATTAAAAAATTATGCTTGTGATTATATATCCTTCTAAACACTGCTGCTTTTCTGATTTCAATATACAAGTGACGACAACGTAAATGTGTAATACATTGACGAAGTGTCGAGTAGAAAATGCATTACTGTGAATTTGTTAGAAGGTCGCTTGGGGTTGAGTTATCCAACAACCTAGCATGCAAATTTGCATTGGCCTCCCTTGCAGTTGGTTCAGTTCCTGTAGAAGCAAGCGTCCGCCCTCTCCCTGGAAATCTCGGGTCTTCTTGTTCCTATGAGAGAATATTTGGCAAAGTCTTTAAGCTATGCATTACAGGGATAACCCATATTTCAGAGAACCTTGTAAGCTTAGGACAGCATCATCGTGATGGCTGCCAAAATAAGTGCTATGAGAGAATATCTTTCTAGTGTATGGATTACATGAAGACAAAGAACCTTGTACGCTTAGGACAGCATCATCTTGATGGCTGCCAAAATAAGTGCTATCTATATACTTGAACTGAGCTACCATAAAATTGATAGGACATATGAGCTAACATATTTTCAACTAACTGAGTCAAGCAGGACCAGTTTCAACGAGGAACGGTCTAATGTACAATACAATCTACGTATTAGTTTACAGTTCTGTATATAAATTTCGTATACACCATCTTCTATGAATGCATATATTGCACTAGCAACTGTAGCTTTTTGTTCTATCCACTATCTACACAATTGCTTGGAATAGGTTTATTCACACTCAAACAGCCAGGTTACAAAATATTAACAGCAAAACTAACTATTACTAGTCATATACTCTATCTGTGGAATGATTCGATCTCAATAGTCTTTTAGAGCTCATAGAAGCTTCACAAGAAAGCTTCCAGGAAAAGCTCCATGGATCAATAGCCCTGCCTCCATATCACATGGTTATTTTTCCACTAGATCAAGGACAATAACGTAAACCAAGTGCAGCTCTAGAAACTTCCAGTCTATAACAATGTTCAGATTATGTCTTCTTGATGACCTACTACGATTAGGTCATCATTGTAGTAATGTATTGTGCTAAAACTATATGGCTTCGCCAATCTGACCATGAGATCAACAGTAGACATAAGTAGTAAACTGTGTTCTTACTTTTCATACCTGATTAGTAGACGTCTGAACAGTGGATGTCCGCCTACTTGGCATCCATGACGAAATATTTCTCAAGAAATTTGCATTTATCAGAGCGCTGTAAATTCAAGAACTTGATTCATTACTTTCCTGGACAGCAAAACAATAAAAAGTATGGAAACAATACCTGGGTGGAGTGGACATGTTAGAATGTGTAGGAAGCTGGCCATATGTTGTTCCTCCAGTACAGAGAATAAAGCCAGGACGCCTAACACAAACAGACTGATATCCAACATCTCAGGAAAAACATATCAACAGAAAGAAATGTCTCCCAGAGGAGAATGGAACTATGAAAGACAACATAAGGACAAGTTGATTCATTTGGAAAAGAAAACTTACTAGCATGGACAAGCCTTCGATAGAAGAGTAAAATGATGGTCCAGGCAGCAAGTAGTTGAACAACCCATAAGTGTCTGAGGGAAGTAAAGAAAAGCTCAATAAAGGTGATAAAAATACCTAATCTACCTCATAAAGACTCAAAAAAGGAAAAGGTCAAATGGGTACAAGGAACAAACATGCAAATCCAGACAAGATGCCAGAGAGGTGCCCCAGTAATGAAACATTACTAGCGAGAAACTGAAACAGTATCAGCAAAATCCATGCATACCTGACAATGCACAAATATAAATATTGCTGTATAATTAAACATAGTAAACTGGATGCAAGAAATTCAACAGGTGCATAGAATGAATACCATTTTGCAGGGACATTGAAGAGACCGAAGACACTGGCAAATGAGAGAGGATGTTACTTCATATGCATTAAATGTCATAAAATAAAATGAAGTAATGGCTTCATTTAAAAATTTGGGTATCTGTGGACTTTCAAGAAGGGGCATTTTCTTTCTGAAAATGGAGAAAGTTTCAATTTAACTTCTCTGGATGCTTGGCTAATGAGTGATGATGCTCTTGCAATATCAGGGAAATATAAAAGCAACAACCAGAAAAAACAAATAAGGATATGTAGAAAATTATAGTAGTTCAAGATGTCTAGTGAAAACTGGAAACATATATTGCTTGCATTTGTGCAACCTTTGATCCTGGACCCCTGGGTTAGTGAATAACCCCTCATATGCAGGAATGTTCTTTAGCCACACATTTGAGCCATCTATCCTCCATACAGAAGTCTATGTCTAGCATGCCTAATTGGGTTTAAATACGATTTTGCAATAGATATAACTCTATTATAGCAGAGTGAGTTTTCCTCATTTATTAATTGGATGTAATAAATGAAAATAATTAAACACTATTCAATTATGGCCGTCAATTGACCATATCTATACTAGTCCGAAAGCATTACAAACTTATCATACAGCATGATATCATGTTTCAAGATTTTGACAACAGTTTACAATCTTATATTCAGCATACCAAAAAAAGGGTACGACCTCAACAGACAATTTGAGTAAGCAAACATTTTTAACATTAGGCATATAATCAATTCATGCCGATAAACTGAACCCTCATGCAAATCATAAAAGTAGGTGTAGCATTAACAACCAGAGAAGGGATGCACCTTCGATATTGCACTCCACTCAGGCTTGTCTCAATGACTATCATTGAGAATATAACTCCAGAAAAGCCAATCGAACATTCATCCACAAGATATGAGACATGGTATAAAGGATTATAATCCACCAAGAAGGCGATGATGAGATGGAAAATTGCATTGGTTGTTGCAAGAAGGAACATCAGGAACAAGAGACGGACTGATCCCATAATTCTCTCCAACTCGGTCCCCAAGGGTACAAAGGTCAGCATGTTGAATAGCACATGAAGCAAAGAGCCATGAAACAGAACAGATGTGTAGAACCTGTACACTGAACGAAAATAAGCACCACGTCAGGGTAGACGTACCAAAAGAAAATGAGAACTACAACATAAATTTTATAAGTAGCCTTGAGCTTGTTCAGCATTTGGATCTGTAGAAAGGTGGATATCCCAAGTAGCGTGAGTCTTTTGTCGTTTACTTCAACGATTACGAACATTTCAGCAGGTAGTATTAACCTCTGGAAGAATTGAACAGGTGTTTCATGAATTGATGGCATATTGGCATGTGTAAATAGAACTTCTTGTGTTATATGCATGAATGGAACTTGGATGTGCACCATTAAAACAATCACTGCGAATGAAAGGTTTAAGCCAGGTGACCTTTAACAGAACCTATATGCTCAGCGTAAATGATAGATTTCCTCTTTCCACAAAAGAACTATTCCAGCATTGTCGGAGAAACTTGTATTTATGTTCCGTGAAAAGGAAGGTGAATTAAACAGACCTTGAAAATGTGAGGCCACTGCAGAAGGCAAGAAGCATATCTCAGCGTAGGAGTCATATCCAACCAACAGGCACACCAGATATATCGCCGCACATATTATGGTAACGCCGGAAGTAATGAATGGGGTGCTGCCCCACCACTGGTTCAGCCTAGTTGAAACCCCAGCCTGCATCCACGAAAACATATAGATGTAATTAAGAAGAATAAAACGCCAAAATTTTGCCACATTTCCTGCTGTGGTATCCTCCACTCCAGTAAACGCACTGCATAAACACCGCTCTAAGAGCCATCACAGCAATCCCCTACAAACCTAACAGCGAAGCAGCAGACTTATCAAAATCAAACCAGGGGAACCAAGCCCACTGCCCGGAAATAAAACCCATTCATAATCTGGCTCGAAACTTGCAGGCCTCCTCTTTCTAGCTTAATTCAAGCAACCAGTGCCCCCCGGGGGGAACCCCCGCACAAGCCAGGATCGATTTCCTATCGATAGGAACTATGGCTTCCCACGAAACCTTCGGAGCGCTTCCCCGCGGAACCCCTGGGATTTAGCTCGTGGCAGGAGGAACCCCGCGGCGATTTGGGGCTAGCTTCTGTCAGATCCGAAGGCGCCCGCGGAAATTCACCCGGAAATCGAAACTGGGGACAGGAACCCGCACCTCCGTGATGATGTTGGGGCGCATCTCGGGCGCGCCTCCGGTGCTGGTGGCTCCGCCGGGCTGGGATCGAGAGCTGGAGGTTGGGGTGTCTGTGGAGGGGTGTGCGGACTAGCGAGATCTCGAGGGTTTTGGGGGCGCCGGCCGCGACCTCGGGGAAGAAGAAATGTGCCGTTGCTGTAAAAGATGAGCATTACTTGGGCTCGAAGGGGCCTGAACAGGTCCCAGGGTCCACGCGGGGGTGATTTATGGAAAAACAAAATTAACCATGAAATTAGAAAATATGTACAACCTGTCAAAGAAAATAGCCTAAAAAAACCTGTCAAAGCAAAACCTAACTGAATACTCCCTCCGTCGCAAAACAAGTGTCGCTGATTTAGTAAAGTATTTGCATTGTTGATAGAATTAGAATACTTAACTGATGCGGAGCATCCCAAGATCATCCCCATGGACGCACCCACACCTCCAACGACACCACTTGGACCAATGACACGAGTCCGAGCCAAAGCTATCGAAGATAAGGTGAACTCACTCCTCTCGGAACTTCCACTTTCTATGCATGAGACATGGCTACTACCTAAGTCCGAGGTGTTGTGCATGATTAGGTACCAAGAGGGTCCCCCCGAAGATGTGCATGAAGATGTACAAGTCCCCAAGTCCACGGAAGAGGAGAACCAACGGAAGGGGCCAAGAGCGTCTCCCAGGCCCCGGACATCCGGCCAAGGCCCCGGAAGTCCACCCCCTGGAGCGTCTTCCACTACAGTAGCCCAGCCACAGAAGGCTACAGGCCCCGGACATCCGGCCCTGGCAGCCTGGACATCCGGCCTCTCCCGAGCCCCGGACATCCGGCCACCGGCTCGGAAATCCGGCCCCTCCGAACCCGAGAGCAACAAATGCCACCGCTCCAGCCCGGACATCCGGCGTCGCCTGAAAGCCCGGACATCCGGCCCGACCAGCCCGGACATCCGGCCTCCCCTGTCTGCGCACAGTGAAGGGCCGAGGCCCGTGTATCCCTTCTCCCCCCTAGACTATATATACTCCACCTCGTACAACTTTCTAGGGTTAGAAAAGGATTAGCTCATATTTTGTGTGAGAGCTTTGCTCATCCACTTGGTTACCTTCTCCTCGGAGATTCGAGCCTCCACCGGAGAAGATCCCCCAAGCGGATTCAAGACCCCTCTTTAGGGAAGAACATCAAGACCTCCTCACGGAGAAGAATCAGTTACCCTTTTGTATCGTCCCTAGTTGATCGTGGATCGTGTATCTTACTTTATGTACTCGAGGATCTAGCCCATGTGTGACTTGTTCTTGTTAGTTTGAGTGTTCCTCTCGTGTTTCCCCTTGTGATTTTCCTCGTTCCCCTCTTTGTGTTCCTCGTGTTTTTCGCGGGATCCGCTCATTTCATGAAAGATCGGGCGATTAGGGTTCTACCCTACATCATCTTGGTATCTAGAGCCAGGTTGATCACGATTTCGGAGCCTCCCCGTTGTGTTTCTAGCCTTGTTTTGTTGTTTTTCGTCCTAATTCAAAAAATCCCCATCAAAAATGGCCCCAATTTTTTTTGTGATTTGTTGGTGTGTTGAGATTTTGTTGGTTTGGATCCGTGGATTTACTTTGTTTTGAGTGGATCTAACTTTCCATCCTTTTTCCCCCAATTTCCATCCACAAATTCCTCCGAATTTCGCCCAGATTTAACCTCTCCTCGCGGTGTTCATCCTGTTCGTCCCCGGATCCAGAGCTCGGACATCCGGCCCGTCCAGCCCGGACATCCGGCCCCCGGACATCCGGCCCCCGGACATTCGGCCTTCCACCCGGACATCCGACCCCTGGCAGCAACATCTCCATCCACCGCCCCGTTTTCCGCCCAATTTCCACCAAATTTTGTTCCGGTGCCCACCATATACCATATATACTTCCGCATACCTCCACCACTTCTGCATAACCCAACCATTTTTGGACCGTTTCGCTCTCCGACACAATTGCTACTTCGAGGTTTGAGAATTTGAGTTGCGGTACCGTATCCTTTTGTGTTTCGGCTATCTAGGTACGGTTCGACATCGACATCACCGTCGCTCATCTTCGCCACGGACGTGTCCTACAACATCACCGCCGTCCTACATCGTCATCAACAACGACCACCTCGACTACATCTTGGTATTCGTGCCACCATTTTGACACCATACCGGAAGCAAGATCGGTAACCTCATCTTGGTATTGGACATATCACTCTTGCCATTACATTGATAGCCATCATAGCCTTACTCCTTTGTGTTGCTTACCCATCGAGACTAGCCATCGAGTATTGCCGGCAACGAGACTTGTGCACATTAGTGATCATACTTCCCATAGCATACATACATCCTTGTTGCATATATTGGTATCATCTCTTGTGTCATAAAGTTGTCATCGCATACTCATTTGCTATCTTGGTTCGTCAAGCATTGCATGAGAAAAGAGCTCAAACATCAAAGAGCCAAACAAGCTTTTAAGCAAAGAGAAAAGATAAGCAAAGAGCTTTTAAGCAAGAACCATATCATCTTACAACATTAAGATTGTCATACTCGATCATCTTGGATCATATCATAGCAACACCTTTCATACAAAATATTTGGGATAGAAGTCGTTGCATTTTTGCTAAGTAGGTTGTGCACAAGTTCTTGTATCCGCCTATTGTGTAATCGTGCTAGCGTCTCTCTAGTGTTGTGCAACAAGAGCATTTTTGTGGATTCCACATTTTGACTCACCCTTGGTTGCTCAACCCCACTTATCTTTTTGCGCGTGTGTTTCCGTGAACCTTATATGCTTGGTCTACTTGTTACGTTGCATCTTGCGAATCTTTTCCAACATTATTGAAGCTCACTTACAATTGCATCAAATTTTTGTGCCACCATCCTAACCAAACTCCACCAAAAGCTTTTACTTGTGTAGGTGTGAGAAACCGACAAGAACTAGTACCAATTGTGCTATTTCCTTGTCCTACATTGGAGTGATCCTCGATCCACTTTCAACTCCGGTCAAGGTACATTTGGTACTCGTTCTTCTCTTTCTACCACTCACATTTGTCTTGGAATGATGGATAGGCCAAGTACTTCTACCAACCCACTCTTCATGGAGCAAGACGACGACATGAACTCCTTCGTCACCAAGAGTCACCTCTTTGGTGCACAACGTGCTTTGCATCAAGAGCAGCAAGCTATGAGTGAACGCATCGACAACCTTGCCGCCGACTTGCGACTTTCCGAGCAACGTACAAGGGACTACTTCGACCACAAGATCGACGATCACAAGCAAGAGAATGACGCAAGGATGGACGAAATTCGTGCTTTGTTGCTCAACCGTTCGCCTTCCACTTCAAGAAGGAGCCATTCAAGCCGCCACTCTGACTTCATCCTCTCCAGCTCAAGTACACCGACATCAAACACTCTTCGCCGGGCCACGCGCACCGATTGTCAAGCAAGCCTCAATCCGCTACGTGACACCGACTCTCAAGAGCGCCGACAACGTCAAACTCAAGAGGCCTTTGCGCTAGCCCGAGAACGACAACGACAACGCCAACATGAAGAGGAAGAGCGAGCGCGTCTACACCAAAATGCTCAAGATGCCGAGGCACAATGTCAAGAACAACAACTCCGTGACGCTCAAGCACTTGCGGCGCAACAAGCTCTACGCGATTTGAGTCGAGCCGTTGCCGACCGAAGCCGACAAGCCCATGAACAAGAGGAAGCACTTCGCGAAGAAATTCAAGAACGAAGATTTCAAGCTCGCGTGCATCGTCAAGTTCCTCCTCGAGCTCGACAAGCTCCTCCACAAGCTCGCCAAGAACAACAAGTCAATCAAGAGCATGAAGACAATGGAGATCCTCCACGACAAGAACAACATGATGATAACAACCCTCCGCGCCAAGAGCACCACGAGTTGCACAATCATAAACAACATGGGCGTCATCATCCCCAACCCCAACACAATGAAGGGCAACGTTATGGCAAACTCAATTTCACCATGCCCAAGTTCAACGGAAGCAACGATCCCGAAGAGTACCTTTCATGGGCATTGAAGGTTGATAAGATCTTCCGTTTGCACAATTATGAAGAAGAGAAGAAGATCACGATGGCATCCCTTGAGTTCCAAGACTATGTCCTCATTTGGTGGGAACAAATCATAGAGCGCGCGAGAGGCAAGAGGTGAACAACCCATCACTACTTGGGCGCAAATGAAGGATGTCATGAGAGCACGCTTCGTACCTACCTACTACAACCGCGACCTCTTCAAGAAACTCCAACAACTCAAGCAAGGAACAAAGAGCGTTGAAGAATATTACAAGGAGATGGAGATTGCAATGATAAGAGCCAATGTCACGGAAGATGATGAGCAAACAATGACACGTTTCTTGAATGGACTCAATCGTCCCATCAAGAAGATCGCCGACTTCCAACCATACTCCAATCTCATCGAGCTAGTGCACCAAGCTACCAAAGCGGAACGCCAAGTGCAAGATGATTTCAAGTATGCCAAGTTCTCATCCAAGTCCTACGGCTTCTCCAACAACCAAGCTTCAACGACTCCAACACCGACTACAAAGCCTTCTACTTCCAACATCGACAAGTCAACTTCCAAGAAAGCTTCGTCAACTACAAGCCATCCTCCTATGAGCAACTTCAAGCCGAGAGCTTCATCATCATCAACCCCAACCGATGAGACCGTCAAGACGAGTTCCTTCAAGTGTTTCACTTGCGGTGGCCGAGGCCACAAGTCCTACGAGTGCACCAACAAGCGAACCATGGTCTTCAACGACGATGGCACTTATGACTCCATGAGTGAAGGCGAAATGGAAGCCCTTGAGCAAGTCGCCATGCACCGCCAAGTGAACAATGAAGAAGAACAAGTATTTTGCGATGAAGACTCAAGCCCCGCACTTGTTGTCTCCAAAGTCTTGACTCTCCAACATCACCAAGAAGAAGACCAACGATGCCACATATTCCACACCAAGGCCGGCATCAATGGACGATCCGTCAAGGTCATCATCGATGGAGGGAGTTGTCATAATCTCGCAAGTGAAGAACTTTGCTCCAAGCTCCAATTGCCCAAGATGAAGCATCCACATCCATACAAAGTGCAATGGCTTAGTGACTCCGGCATCATCCAAGTCGAGCACCGAGTACAAGTCTCCTTCAAAATCGGCGCCTATGAAGACACCTTGTAGTGCGACGTCGTTCTAATGACCGTTTGTCATCTTCTCCTTGGACGGCCATGGCAATTCGATAGAGGAGTCTTCCACAATGGCCGAACGAACCACTACATCTTCAAGATGAAGGGCAAGGAGTACGTCCTCCATCCAATGTCGCCAAGTCAAGTGATCACCGACAAGCAAGCCACCCATCATGGAGATCATAGTGAGAGAGCGAGCCACCAAAAAGAGAGTGAGCGCCACAAGCCAAAATCGAGTGCCTCCACGATGAGCGAAAACAAGAACCTAGTTCTATTTGCCACCAAACGAGAGATAAGAGAAGTGTGTGAGAACCCATCTAGTGTCCTACACTACGTCCTCGTGTGCAAGGACAATGCACCACAAACTAACACGTCTCACACTCTTCCTCTAGTGTTGTCTTCTCTTTTGCAGGAATTTCAAGTTGTTTTCCCCGATGAGCTACCTCTGGGTCTACCTCATCTACGAGGCATTAAGCACCGAATCGACCTCATCCCCGGAGCACCTCTTCCGAACAAAGCTCCATACCGTGTCAACCCCGACGAAACAAAAGAAATACAAAGGCAAGTAAAGCATCTCATAGACCATGGACATGTGCGTGAAAGTTTGAGCCCTTGTGCCGTTCTGGTCATTCTTGTGCCAAAATGTGATGGTAGTTTTCGCTTGTGCTCCGATTGTAGACCTATCAATGCTATCACCGTTCGCTATAGGTATCCCATTCCACACCTAGATGATATGCTTGATGAGCTTAGCGGTGCCACTATATTTTCCAACATTGATCTTAGGAGTGGTTACTATCAAATCCGCATACAAGAGGGTGATGAATGGAAAACCGCTTTCAAAACCAAGTTTGGTTTGTATGAGTGGTTAGTCATGCCTATGGGTCTTTCGGAAGCACCGAGCACTTTTATGCGCCTTATGAATCATGTCTTTAGCCCTTACATTGGTATATTTGTTGTGGTCTACTTTGATGACATACTTGTGTTTAGCAAAACTATCAAAGAGCATGTCACCCATGTCTGCACCATTTTGCAAACTCTTAGAAAAGAGAGCCTCTATGCTAATATGGAGAAATGCCTTTTTGGTGTTGATAAGCTCGTTTTCTTGGGTTTTGTTGTTTCTTCTAAGGGTGTTCATGTTGATGAGTCCAAGATCAATGCTATTAAGACTTGGCCGCAACCAACCAACTTGCATCAAGTGCGTAGTTTTCTTGGCCTTGCGGGTTTCTATCATCGCTTTGTGAAGGATTTTAGCACCATTTCTTCGCCTTTGCATGCTTTGAGCAAGAAGAATGTGCCTTTTGTTTGGGGACCATCCCAAGATACCGCATTCAGTGAGCTTAAGAATTTGCTTACTCATGCTCCCGTGCTTGCTTTACCCAACTTCGACAAACCTTTTGAAATTCATTGTGATGCTAGTGGTAATGGCATAGGAGGTGTGTTAACACAAGAGAAGCGCCCCATAGCTTACTTTAGTGAGAAACTTTCTGGAGCGCAACTCAATTATCCCATCTATGACAAAGAGCTATATGTTTTAGTCCGCGTTTTGCATGAATGGGAACATTACCTTCATCCCCATGAGTTTATCATTCATACCGATCATGAGACTCTCAAGTATCTTAAGGGATAAACAAAGTTGAACAAGCATCATGCTAAATGGAGTGAATTTATTGAGTCTTTTCCCTATGTCATAAAGTACATCAAGGGAAAAGAAAACATTGTAGCGGATGCTCTTTCCCACATATGCATGCTTGTCACGCAACTTGAGTTAGATGTCATTGGCTTCGAGCATATCAAAGACGTGTATGAGCATGATGCAACTTTTGCTACTCCTTATGCCAAGTGTTTGTCGAATACATCTTGGGAACGCTATTACATTAAAGACGGATATCTTATGAGAGCTAACAAACTTTGCATTCCCGAGTCCTCTCTTCGTTTGTTGCTTTTACAGGAATCTCATGGAGGAGGCTTAATGGGACACTTCGGATGCGACAAGACGTTCGCCACGCTCTCGAAGAACTACTTTTGGCCAAAGATGTTTCGGGACGTCAATCGTTTCACCAACCGATGTTCTACATGTCGCAAAGCTAAGTCCAAAGCTCAATCTCATGGCCTCTATATGCCTTTACCAATTCCATACCAACCATGGGAAGACATTAGCATGGACTTTGTACTTGGTTTGCCTAGGACTCTAAATGGGAAAGATTCCATATTTGTCGTTGTGGACCGTTTCTCAAAAAATGGCACATTTTATTCCTTACAACAAGATAGACGATGCTTCACATGTTGCTAATCTCTTTTGTAGGGAAATATTGCGTCTCCATGGTGTGCCAAAGACTATCGTCTTGGACCGCGACGTCAAGTTCCTTAGCTACTTTTGGAAGATCCTATGCGCCAAGCTCGGAATCAAGCTACTCTTCTCCACGGCGTACCATCCTCAAACCGACGGCCAAATGGAGGTGACAATGTTGGAAATATGTCCTAGAGGCAATAATAAAATGATTATTATATTTCCTAGTTCATGATAATTGTCTATTATTCATGCTATAATTGTATTATCCGGAAATCGTAATACATGTGTGAATACATAGACCACAATGTGTCCTTAGTGAGCCTCTAGTTGACTAGCTCGTTGATCAAGAGATAGTCATGGTTTCCTGGCTATGGACATGGGGATGTCATTGATAATGGGATCACATCATTAGGAGAATGATGTGATGGACAAGACCCAATCCTAAGCTTAGCTCAAAGATCGTGTAGTTCGTTTGCTGTAGCTTTTCTGAATGTCAAGTATCATTTCCTTACACCATGAGATTGTGCAACTCCCGGATACCGTAGGAGTACCTTGGGTGTGCCAAATGTCACAACGTAACTGGGTGACTATAAAGGTACATTACAGGTATCTCCGAAAGTGTCTGTTGGGTTGGCACGAATCGAGACTGGGATTTGTCACTCCGTATGACGGAGAGGTATCTCTGGGCCCACTCGGTAATGCATCATAATAATGAGCTCAATGTGATCAAGTGGTTGATCGCGGGATCATGCATTACGGTACGAGTAAAGTGACTTGCCGGTAACGAGACTGAACAAGGTATTGGGATACCAACGATCGAGTCTCGGACAAGTAACGTACCGATTGACAAAGGGAATTGTATACGGGATTGATTAAGTCCTCGACATCGTGGTTCATCTGATGAGATCATCGAGGAGCATGTGGGAGCCAACATGGGTATCCAGATACCGCTGTTGGTTATTGACCGGAGAGGCGTCTTGGTCATGTATGCGTGTCTCCCGAACCCGTAGGGTCTACACACTTAAGGTTCAGTGACGCTAGGGTTGTAGAGATATTAGTATGCAGTAACCCGAAAGTTGTTCGGTGTCCCGGATGAGATCCCGGACGTCACAAGGAGTTCCGGAATGGTCCGGGGGTAAAGATTTATATATAGGAAGTCCAGTTTCAGCCAGCGGGAAGGTTTCGGGGGTTACCGGTATTGTACCGGGACCACCGGAAGGGTCCCGGGGGTCCACCGGATGGGGCCACCTATCCCGGAGGCCCCATGGGCTGAAGTGGCGTGGGAACCAGGCCCTGATGGGCTGGTGCGCCCCACCCAAGGGCCCAAGGCGCCTAGGGTTGGAAACCCTAGGGGGCCGTTGCCCCCCGAGGGGGCATGCGCCCCCCTGGTTGGAAACCCTAAGGGGGCCGTTACCCCAGGGGCCGCCACCCCCCCTTTAGATGGGATCTCCAAGGGGGCATGCGCCCCTCCCCTATCCCCTATATATAGTGGAAGGGAGGGAGGGCAGCTGCACCTTGCTCTTGGCGCCTCCCTCTCCCTCTGTAACACCTCTCCTCCCCGCTTGTGCTTGGCGAAGCCCTGCCGGGATCCTGCTGCATCCACCACCACGCCGTCGTGCTGCTGGATCTTCAACACCTCTCCTTCCCCCTTGCTGGATCAAGAAGGAGGAGAAGTCTTCCCAACCGTACGTGTGTTGAATGCGGAGGTGCTGTCCGTTCGGCACTTGGTCATTGGTGATTTGGATCACGGCGAGTACGACTCCATCATCCCCGTTCACTTGAAAGCTTCCGCTCGCGATCTACAAGGGTATGTAGATGCACTCCTATTCCCCTCGTTGCTAGAATACTCCATAGATTGATCTTGGTGATGCGTAGAAATTTTTTAATTTCTGCTACGATCCCCAACAGTGGCATCATGAGCTAGGTCTATGCATAGTTACTATGCACGAGTAGAACACAAAGTAGTTGTGGGCGTTGATATTGTCAATTTTCTTGCCGTTAATAGTCTTATCTTGATTCGGCGGCATCGTGGGATGAAGCGGCCTGGACCAACCTTACACGTACGCTTACGTGAGACCGGTTCCACTGACTGACATGCACTAGTTGCATAAGGTGGCCGGCGGGTGTCTGTCTCTCCCACTTTAGTCGGATCGGATTTGATGAACAGGGTCCTTATGAAGGGTAAATAGAAATTGGCAATTCACGTTGTGGTTTTGGTGTAGGTAAGAAACGTTCTTGCTAGAAACCTATAGCAGCCACGTAAAAACTTGCAACAACAATTAGAGGACGTCTAACTTGTTTTTGCAGCAAGTGTTTTGTGATGTGATATGGCCAAAGGATGTGATGAATGATATATGTGATGTATGAGATGATCATGTTCTTGTAATAGGAATCACGACTTGCACGTCGATGAGTATGACAACCGGCAGGAGCCATAGGAGTTGTCTTTATTTATTTATGACCCGCGTGTCAACATAAACGTCATGTAATTACTTTACTCTATTGCTAAAGCGTTAGCCATAGTAGTAGAAGTAATAGTTGACGTGACAACTTCAAGAAGACACGATGATGGAGATCATGGTGTCATGCCGGTGACAACGATGATTATGGAGCCCTGAAGATGGAGATCAAAGGAGCAAATGATATTGGCCATATCATGTCACTATTTGATTGCATGTGATGTTTATCATGTTTTACATCTTATTTGCTTAGAACGACGGTAGCTTAAATAAGATGATCCCTCATAAAATTTCAAGAAAGTGTTCCCCCTAACTGTGCACCATTGCGAAGGTTCGTTGTTTCGAAGCACCACGTGATGATCGGGTGTGATAGATTCTAATGTTCGAATACAACGGGTGTAAGACAGATTTACACACGCAATACACTTATGTTGACTTGACGAGCCTAGCATGTACAGACATGGCCTCGGAACACAGAAGACCAAAAGGTCGAGCATGAGTCGTATAGAAGATACGATCAACATGAAGATGTTCACCGATGTTGACTAGTCCGTCTCACGTGATGATCGGACACGGCCTAGTTAACTCGGATCATGTTATACTTAGATGACTGGAGGGATGTCTATCTGAGTGGGAGTTCATTGAATAATTTGATTAGATGAACTTAATTATCATGAACTTAGTCTAAAATCTTTACAATATGTCTTGTAGATCAAATGGCCAACGTTGTCCTCAACTTCAACGCGTTCCTAGAGAAAACCAAGCTGAAAGACGATGGCAGCAACTATACGGACTGGGTCCGGAACCTGAGGATCATCCTCATAGCTGCCAAGAAAGATTATGTCCTAGAAGCACCGCTAGGTGACGCACCCGTCCCACAGAACCAAGACGTTATGAACGCTTGGCAGACACGTGCTGATGATTACTCCCTCGTTCAGTGCGGCATGCTTTATAGCTTAGAACCGGGGCTCCAAAAGCGTTTTGAGAGACACGGAGCATATGAGATGTTCGAAGAGCTGAAAATGGTTTTTCAAGCTCATGCCCGGGTCGAGAGATATGAAGTCTCTGACAAGTTCTTCATCTGTAAGATGGAGGAAAATAGTTCTGTCAGTGAGCACATACTCAAAATGTCTGGGTTGCATAACCGCTTGACTCAGCTGGGAGTTAATTGTTGGAAATATGCCCTAGAGGCAATAATAAATTGATTATTATTATATTTCCTTGTTCATGATAATCGTTTATTATCCATGCTAGAATTGTATTGATAGGAAACTCAGATACATGTGTGGATACATAGACAAGACCATGTCCCTAGTAAGCCTCTAGTTGACTAGCTCGTTAATCAATAGATGGTTACGGTTTCCTGGCCATGGACATTGGATGTCGTTGATAACGGGATCACATCATTAGGAGAATGATGTGATGGACAAGACCCAATCCTAAGCCTAGCACAAGATCATGTAGTTCGTATGCTAAAGCTTTTCTAATGTCAAGTATCATTTCCTTAGACCATGAGATTGTGCAACTTCCGGATACCGTAGGAGTGCTTTGGGTGTGCCAAACGTCACAACGTAACTGGGTGGCTATAAAGGTACACTACGGGTATCTCTGAAAGTGTCTGTTGGGTTGGCACGAATCGAGATTGGGATTTGTCACTCCGTGTAAACGGAGAGGTATCTCTGGGCCCACTCGGTAGGACATCATCATAATGTGCACAATGTGACCAAGGGGTTGATCACGGGATGATGTGTTACGGAACGAGTAAAGAGACTTGCCGGTAACGAGATTGAACAAGGTATCGGTATACCGACGATCGAATCTCGGGCAAGTACCATACCGCTAGACAAAGGGAATTGTATACGGGATCGATTGAGTCCTTGACATCGTGGTTCATCCGATGAGATCATCGTGGAACATGTGGGAGCCAACATGGGTATCCAGATCCCGCTGTTGGTTATTGACCGGAGAACATCTCGGTCATGTCTGCATGTCTCCCGAACCCGTAGGGTCTACACACTTAAGGTTCGATGACGCTAGGGTTATAAAGGAAGCTTGTATGTGGTTACTGAATGTTGTTCGGAGTCCCGGATGAGATCTCGGACGTCACGAGGAGTTCCGGAATGGTCCGGAGGTAAAGATTTATATATAGGAAGTCCTGTTTCGGCCATCGGGACAAGTTTCGGGGTCATCGGTATTGTACCGGGACCACCGGAAGGGTCCCGGGGGCCCACCGGGTGGGGCCACCTGCCCCGGGGGGGCACATGGGCTGTAGGGGGTGCGCCTTGGCCTACATGGGCCAAGGGCACCAGCCCCTAGAGGCCCATGCACCAAGATATAGGAAAAAGGGGAGAGTCCTAAAGGGGAAGGCACCTCCGAGGTGCCTTGGGGAGGATGGACTCCTCCCCCCCTCTTAGCCGCACCCTTCCTTGGAGGAAGGGGCAAGGCTACGCCTCCCCCCTCTCCCCTGCCCCTATATATAGTGGAGGGGAGGGAGGGCATCCATACCTGAGCCCCTGGTGCCTCCCTCCCTCCCGTGACACCTCCTCCTCTCCCGTAGGTGCTTGGCGAAGCCCTGCAGGATTGCCACGCTCCTCCATCACCACCACGCCGTTGTGCTGCTGCTGGATGGAGTCTTCCTCAACCTCTCCCTCTCTCCTTGCTGGATCAAGGCGTGGGAGACATCGTCGAGCTGTACGTGTGTTGAACGCGGAGGTGCTGTCCGTTCGGCACTAGGATCATCGGTGATCTCAATCACGACGAGTACGACTCCATCAACCCCGTTCACTTGAACGCTTCCGCTTAGCGATCTACAAGGGTATGTAGATGCACTCTCCTTTCTACTCGTTGCTGGTCTCTCCATAGATAGATCTTGGTGATACGTAGGAAATTTTTTGAATTTCTGCTACGTTCCCCAACAGTGGTATCAGAGCTAGGTCTATTGCGTAGATTCTTTGCACGAGTAGAACACAAAGTAGTTGTGGGCGTCGATATTGTTCAATATGCTTGCCGTTACTAGTCTTATCTTGATTCGGCGGCATCGTGGGATGAAGCGTCCCGGACCAACCTTACACGTACGCTTACATGAGACCGGTTCCACCGACAAACATGCACTAGTTGCATAAGGTGGCTGGCGGGTGTCTGTCTCTCCCACTTTAGTCAGATCGGATTCGATGAAAAGGGTCCTTATGAAGGGTAAATAGCAATTGGCATATCACGTTGTGGTTCATGCGTAGGTAAGAAACGTTCTTGCTAGAAACCCATAGTAGCCACGTAAAACATGCAAACAACAATTAGAGGACGTCTAACTTGTTTTTGCAGGGTATGCTATGTGATGTGATATGGCCAAAGGATGTGATGAATGATATATGTGATGTATGAGATTGATCATGTTCTTGTAATAGGAATCACGACTTGCATGTCGATGAGTATGACAACCGGCAGGAGCCATAGGAGTTGTCTTTATTTATTTGTGACCTGCGTGTCAACTTAAACGTCATGTAATTACTTTACTTTATTGCTAACCGTTAGCCATAGTAGAAGTAATAGTTGGTGAGGCAACTTCATGAAGACACGATGATGGAGATCATGATGATGGAGATCATGGTGTCATGCCGGTGACGATGATGATCATGGAGCCCCGAAGATGGAGATCAAAAGGAGCAAAGTGATGATGGCCATATCATGTCACTATTTGATTGCATGTGATGTTTATCATGTTTATACATCTTATTTGCTTAGAACGACGGTAGTGAATAAGATGATCCCTTACAACAATTTCAAGAAGTGTTCTCCCCTAACTGTGCACCGTTGCGACAGTTCGTGTTTCGAAGCACCACGTGATGATCGGGTGTTAGATTCTAACGTTCACATACAACGGGTGTAAGACAGATTTACACACGCGAAACACTTAGGGTTAACTTGACGAGCCTAGCATGTACAGACATGGCCTCGGAACACGGAGACCGAAAGGTCGAGCATGAGCCGTATAGAAGATACGATCAACATGAAGATGTTCACCGATGATGACTAGTCCGTCTCACGTGATGATCGGACACGACCTAGTTTGACTCGGATCATGTAATCACTTAGATGACTAGAGGGATGTCTATCTGAGTGGGAGTTCATAAGATGAACTTAATTATCCTGAACATAGTCAAAAGGTTTTTGCAAATTATGTCATAGCTCACGCTATAGTTCTACTGTTTAGATATGTTCCTAGAGAAAAATTAGTTGAAAGTTGATAGTAGCAATTATGCGGACTAGGTCCGTAAACTGAGGATTGTCCTCATTGCTTCATAGAAGGCTTATGTCCTTAATGCACCGCTCAGTGTGCTGAACCTCGAACGTTGTCTGTGGTTGTTGCGAACATCTGACATACACGTTTTGATAACTGCGTGATAGTTCAGTTAAACGGTTTAGAGTTGAGGCACCAAAGACGTTTTTGAAACATCGCGAACATATGAGATGTTTTGAGGGCTGAAATTGGGATTTCAGGCTCGTGCCCGTGTCAAGAGGTATAAGACCTCCGATGACTTTCTTAACCTGCAAACTAAGGAGAAAAGCTCAATTGTTGAGCTTGTGCTCAGATTGTCTGAGTACAACAATCATTTGAATCGAGTGGGAGTTGATCTTCCAGATAAGACAGTGATGGTTCTCCAAAGTCATTGCCACCAAGCTGTTAGAGCTTGGTTATGAACTATAACATATCAGGGATAGATATGATGATCCTTGAGGTATTCGCGATGTTTGACACCGCGAAAGTAGAAATCAAGAAGGAGCATCAATTGTTGATGGTTGGTGAAACCACTAGTTTCAAGAAGGGCAAGGGCAAGAAGGGATACTTCATGAAACGGCAAATCAGCTGCTGCTCTAGTGAAGAAACCCAAGGTAAAACCCAAACCCGAGACTAAGTGCTTCTGTAATAAGGGGAACAACCACTAGAGCAGAATTACCTTAGATACTTGGTAGATAAGAAGGCTGGCAAGGTCGATAGAAGTATATTGGATATACATTGTGTTAATGTGTACTTTGCTAGTACTCCTAGTAGCACCAGGGTATTAGATACCGGTTCGGTTGCTAAGTGTTAGTAACTCGAAACAAAAGGCTACGGAATAAACGGAGACTAGCTGAAGGTGAGCTGACGATATGTGTTGGAAGTTTTTTCCAAGCTTGATATGATCAAGCATCGCACGCTCCCTCTACCAAAGAGATTGGTGTTAAACCTAAATAATTGTTATTTGGTGTTTGCGTTGAGCATAGACATGATTGGATTACGTCTATCGCAATACGGTTATTCATTTAAGGAGAATAATGGTTACTCTGTTTATTTGAATAATACCTTCAATGGTCTTACACCTAAAATGAATGGTTTATTGAATCTCGATCGTAGTGATACACATTTTCATGCCAAAAGATATAAGATAGTAATGATAGTACCACTTACTTGTGGCACTGCCATGTAAGTCATATTGGTATAAAACGCATGAAGAAGCTCCATGTTGATGGATCTTTGGACTCACTCGTTTTTGAAAAGTTTGAGACATGCGAACCATGTCTATTGGTGTATATGCATGAAGAAACTCCATGCAAATGGACCGTTTTGACTCACTTGATTTTGAATCACTTGGGACATGCAAATCATACCACATGGGCAAGATGACTGAAAAGCCTCGTTTTCAGTAAGATGGAACAAGATAGCAACTTGTTGGAAGTAACACATTTTGATGTGTGCAGTCCAATGAGTGCTGAGGCATGCAGTGAATATCGTTATGTTCTTACTTCACAGATGATTCGAGTAGATGTTGAGTATATTTACTTGATGAATCACGAGTCTGAATTATTGAAAGGTTCAAGTAATTTCAGTGTGAAGTTGAAAGATTGTCGTGACAAGAGGATAAAAGATCTATGATATGATCATAGAGATGAATATCTGAATCACGAGTTTGGCACAGAATTAAGACATTGTGGAAATTGTTTCACAACTGATACAGCCTGGAACACCATAGTGTGATTATGTGTCCGAACATCATAACTGCACCCTATTGGATATGATGCATACCATGATGTCTCTTATCGAATTACCACTGTCATTCATGGGTTAGGCATTAGAGACAACCACATTCACTTTAAATAGGGCACCACGTAATTCCGTTGAGATGACACCGTATGAATTATGGTTTAGAGAAACCTAAGCTGTCATTTCTTAGAAGTTTGGGGCTGCGACGCTCATGTGAAAAAGTTTCAGGTTGATAAGCTCGAACCCAAAGCGGATAAAATGCATCTTCATAGGACACCCAAAACAGTTGGGTATACCTCCTGTCTCAGATTCTAAAGCAATAAGGGATTGTTTCTAGAATCGGGTCCTTTCTCGAGGAAAAGTTTCTCTCGAAAGAATTGAGTGGGAGGATGGTGGAGACTTGATGAGGTTATTGAACCGTCACTTCAACAAGTGTGTAGCAGGGCACAGGAAGTTGTTCCTGTGGCACCTACACCAATTGAAGTGGAAGCTTATGATAGTGATCATGAAGTTTCGGATCAAGTCACTACCGAACCTCGTGGGATGACAAGGATGCGTACTACTTCAGAGTGGTACGTAATCCTGTCTTGGAAGTCATGTTGCTAGACAACAATGAACCTATGAGCTATGGAGAAGCGATGGTGGGCCCAAATTCCGACAAATGGTTAGAAGCCATAAAATCCGAGATAGGATCCATGTATGAAAACAAAGTGTAGACTTTGGAAGAACTACTTGATGGTCGTAAGGCTATTAGGTACATATGTATTTTGAAAGGAAGACAGACAATGATGGTAAGTGTCACCATTGAGAAAGCTCGACTTGTCGTTAAGATGTTTTTCGACAAGTTCAAGGAGTTGACTACGATGAGACTTTCTCACTCGTAGCGATGCTAAGAGTCTGTTGGAATTATATTAGCAATTACTGCATTATTTATGAAATCTTGCAGATAGGATGTCAAAACATTGTTTCCTCGACGATTCTTGAGGAAAGGTTGTATGTGATACAACCGGAAGGTTTTGTCTATCCTGAAATATGCTAATAAGTATGCAAAGCTCCAGCAATCCTTCTGAGGACTGGAGTGAGCATCTCGGAGTTGGAATGTATGCTTTGATGATGATCAAAGATTTTGGGTGTATACAAAGTTTATGAGAAACTTGTATTTCCAAAGAAGTGAGTGGGAGCACTATAGAATTTCTGATGAGTATATGTTGTTGACATATTAATGATCAGAAATGACGTAGAATTTCTGGAAAGCATATAGGGTTATTTGGAAAGTGTTTTCAATGGAAAACCTGGATTAAGCTACTTGAACATTGAGCATCAAGATCTATAAGGATAGATCAAAACGCTTAATAGTACTTTCAAATGAGCACATGCCTTGACGTGATCTTGAAGGTGTTCAAGATGGATCAGTCAAAGAAGGAGTTCTTGCCTGAGTTGTAAGGTATGAAGTTAAGACTTAAAGCTCGACCATGGCAGAATAAAGAGAAAGGAACGAAGGTCGTCCCCTATGCTTAAGACATAGGCTCTACAGTATGCTATACTGTGTACCGCACCTGAAGTGTGCTTTACCATGAGTCAGTCAAGGGGTACAAGAGTGATCCAAGAATGGATCACAGGACAGCGGTCAAAGTTATCCTTAGTAACTAGTGGACTAAGGAATTTTCTCAATTATGGAGGTGGTAAAAGAGTTCGTCGTAAAGGGTTACGTCGATGCAAGCTTAACACCTATCTGGATAGCTCTGAGTAGAGATACCGGATACGTATAATGGAGCAACAATTTAGAATAGCTCCAAGTAGAACAATTATTTGGAATAGCTCCAAATAGAACGTGGTAGCTGCATCTAGGAGATGACATAGAGATTTGTAAAGCACACACGGATCTGAAAGGTTCAAACCCGTTGACTATAACCTCTCTCACAAGCATAACATGATCAAACCCAGAACTCATCGAGTGTTAATCACATGGTAAATGTGAACTAGATTATTGACTCTAGTAAACTCTTTGGGTGTTAGTCACATGGGGATGTGACCTTGAGTGTTAATCACATATCGATGTGAACTAGATTATTGACTCTAGTGCAAGTGGGAGACTGTTGGAAATATGCCCTAGAGGCAATAATAAATTGATTATTATTATATTTCCTTGTTCATGATAATCGTTTATTATCCATGCTAGAATTGTATTGATAGGAAACTCAGATACATGTGTGGATACATAGACAACACCATGTCCCTAGTAAGCCTCTAGTTGACTAGCTCGTTAATCAATAGATGGTTACGGTTTCCAGACCATGGACATTGGATGTCGTTGATAACGGGATCACATCATTAGGAGAATGATGTGATGGACAAGACCCAATCCTAAGCCTAGCACAAGATCATGTAGTTCGTATGCTAAAGCTTTTCTAATGTCAAGTATCATTTCCTTAGACCATGAGATTGTGCAACTCCCGGATACCGTAGGAGTGCTTTGGGTGTGCCAAACGTCACAACGTAACTGGGTGGCTATAAAGGTACACTACGGGTATCTCTGAAAGTGTCTGTTGGGTTGGCACGAATCGAGATTGGGATTTGTCACTCCGTGTAAATGGAGAGGTATCTCTGGGCCCACTCGGTAGGACATCATCATAATGTGCACAATGTGACCAAGGGGTTGATCACGGGATGATGTGTTATGGAACGAGTAAAGAGACTTGCCGGTAACGAGATTGAACAAGGTATCGGTATACCGACGATCGAATCTCGGGCAAGTACCATACCGCTAGACAAAGGGAATTGTATACGGGATCGATTGAGTCCTTGACATCGTGGTTCATCCGATGAGATCATCGTGGAACATGTGGGAGCCAACATGGGTATCCAGATCCCGCTGTTGGTTATTGACCGGAGAACATCTCGGTCATGTCTGCATGTCTCCCGAACCCGTAGGGTCTACACACTTAAGGTTCGATGACGCTAGGGTTATAAAGGAAGCTTGTATGTGGTTACCGAATGTTGTTCGGAGTCCCGGATGAGATCTCGGACGTCACGAGGAGTTCCGGAATGGTCCGGAGGTAAAGATTTATATATAGGAAGTCCTGTTTCGGCCATCGGGACAAGTTTCGGGGTCATCGGTATTGTACCGGGACCACCGGAAGGGTCCCGGGGGCCCACCGGGTAGGGCCACCTGCCCCGGGGGGCCACATGGGCTGTAGGGGGTGCGCCTTGGCCTACATGGGCCAAGGGCACCAGCCCCTAGAGGCCCATGCGCCAAGATATAGGAAAAAGGGGAGAGTCCTAAAGGGGGAAGGCACCTTCGAGGTGCCTTGGGGAGGATGGACTCCTCCCCCCCTCTTAGCCGCACCCCTTCCTTGGAGGAAGGGGCAAGGCTGCGCCTCCCCCCTCTCCCCTGCCCCTATATATAGTGGAGGGGAGGGAGGGCATCCATACCTGAGCCCCTGGCGCCTCCCTCCCTCCCGTGACACCTCCTCCTCTCCCGTAGGTGCTTGGCGAAGCCCTGCAGGATTGCCACGCTCCTCCATCACCACCACACCGTTGTGCTGCTGCTGGATGGAGTCTTCCTCAACCTCTCCCTCTCTCCTTGCTGGATCAAGGCGTGGGAGACATCGTCGAGCTGTACGTGTGTTGAACGCGGAGGTGCTGTCCGTTCGGCACTAGGATCATCGGTGATCTGAATCACGACGAGTACGACTCCATCAACCCCGTTCACTTGAACGCTTCCGCTTAGCGATCTACAAGGGTATGTAGATGCACTCTCCTTTCTACTCGTTGCTGGTCTCTCCATAGATAGATCTTGGTGATACGTAGGAAAATTTTTGAATTTCTGCTACGTTCCCCAACATTAATCTCCCGGATGACGCGGTCATTGACAGAATCCTTCAGTCGCTTCCACCGAGCTACAAGAGCTTTGTGATGAACTTCAATATGCAGGGGATGGAAAAGACCATTCCTGAAGTATTTGCAATGCTAAAATCAGCAGAGGTAGAAGTCAAAAAGGAACATCAAGTGTTGATGGTGAATAAAACCACTAAGTTCAAGAAAGGTAAGGGTAAGAAGAACTTCAAGAAGGACGGCAAGGGAGTTGCCGCGCCCGGTAAGCAAGCTGCCGGGAAGAAGCCAAAGAATGGACCCAAGCTTGAGACTGAGTGTTTTTATTGCAAGGGAAGTGGTCACTGGAAGCGGAACTGCCCCAAATACTTAGCGGACAAGAAGGGCGACATCACGAAAGGTATATGTGATATACATGTAATTGATGTGTACCTTACCAGTACTCGTAGTAGCTCCTGGGTATTTGATACCGGTGCGGTTGCTCACATTTATAACTCAAAGCAGGAGCTGTGGAATAAACGGAGACTGGCGAAGGACGAGGTGACGATGCACGTCGGGAATGGTTCCAAGGTCGATGTGATCGCCGTCGGCACGCTACCTCTACATTTACCTACGAGATTAGTTTTAAACCTCAATAATTGTTATTTAGTACCAGCTTTGAGCATGAACATTGTATCAGGATCTCGTTTAATACGAGATGGCTACTCATTTAAATCTGAGAATAATGGTTGTTCTATTTATATGAGAGATATGTTTTATGGTCATGCTCCGATGGTGAATGGTTTATTCTTAATGAATCTCGAGTGTAATGCTACACATATTCATAGTGTGAATACCAAAAGATGTAAGGTTGATAATGATAGTCCCACATACTTGTGGCACTGCCGCCTTGGTCACAAAGGTGTCAAACACATGAAGAAGCTCCATGCAGATGGACTTTTAGAGTCTCTTGATTACGAATCATTTGACACGTGCGAACCATGCCTCATGGGTAAGATGACCAAGACTCCGTTCTCAGGAACAATGGATCGAGCAACCAACTTATTGGAAATCATACATACTGATGTGTATGGTCCAATGAGTGTTGAGGCTCGCGGTGGCTATCGTTATGTTCTCACTCTCACTGATGACTTGAGTAGATATGGGTATGTCTACTTAATGAAACACAAGTCTGAGACCTTCGAAAAGTTCAAGGAATTTCAGAGTGAGGTTGAGAATCAACGTGACAGAAAAATAAAGTTCTTACGATCAGATCGTGGGGGAGAATATTTAAGTCACGAATTTGGCACACACTTAAGGAAATGTGGAATCGTTTCACAACTCACGCCGCCTGGAACACCTCAGCGTAACGGTGTGTCCGAACGTCGTAATCGCACTCTATTGGATATGGTGCGATCTATGATGTCTCTTACCGATCTACCACTCTCATTTTGGGGCTATGCTTTAGAGACTGCCGCATTCACTTTAAATAGGGCTCCGTCGAAATCCGTTGAGACGACACCGTATGAATTATGGTTTGGGAAGAAACCTAAGCTGTCGTTTCTAAAAGTTTGGGGATGCGATGCTTATGTCAAGAAACTTCAACCTGAAAAGCTCGAACCCAAGTCGGAAAAATGCATCTTCATAGGATACCCTAAGGAAACAATTGGGTATACCTTCTACCTCAGATCCGAAGGCAAGATCTTCGTTGCCAAGAATGGATCCTTTCTAAAGAAGGAGTTTCTCTCAAAAGAAGTAAGTGGGAGGAAAGTAGAGCTTAATGAAGTAATGCCTCTTGAAGCAGAGAGTAGCGTAGCTCAGGAAAATGTTCCTGTGGTGCCTGCACCGATTAGAGAGGAAGTTAATGATGATGATCAAGATACTTCGGATCAAGCTCCTACTGAACTTCGTAGGTCCACAAGGACACGTTCCGCACCAGAGTGGTACGGCAACCCTGTCTTGGAAATCATGTTGTTAGACAATGGTGAACCTTCGGACTATGAAGAAGCGATGGCGGGCCCAGATTCCGACAAATGGCTAGAAGCCATGAAATCCGAGATAGAATCCATGTATGAAAACAAAGTATGGACTTTGACTGACTTGCCCGAAGATCGGAGAGCCATAGAAAATAAATGGATCTTTAAGAAGAAGACAGACGCGGATGGTAATGTGACCATCTATAAGGCTCGACTTGTCGCTAAGGGTTATCGACAAGTTCAAGGGGTTGACTACGATGAGACTTTCTCACCCGTAGTGAAGCTGAAGTCCGTCCGAATCATGTTAGCAATTGCCGCATTCTATGATCATGAGATATGGCAAATGGACGTCAAAACGGCATTCCTTAACGGCTTTCTTAAGGAAGAATTGTATATGATGCAGCCAGAAGGTTTTGTCGATCCTAAGAATGCTAACAAGGTGTGCAAGCTTCAACGCTCAATCTATGGGCTGGTGCAAGCATCTCGGAGTTGGAACATTCGCTTTGATGAGATGATCAAAGCGTTTGGGTTTATGCAGACTTATGGAGAAGCATGCATTTACAAGAAAGTGAGTGGGAGCTCTGTAGCATTTCTCATATTATATGTGGATGACATATTGTTGATGGGAAATGATGTAGAATTCTTGGAAAGCATAAAGGCCTATTTGAACAAGTGTTTTTCAATGAAGGACCTTGGAGAAGCTGCTTATATATTAGGCATCAAGATCTATAGAGATAGATCGGGATGCCTCATCGGTCTTTCACAAAGTACGTACCTTGACAAGATATTGAAGAAGTTCAATATGGATCAGTCCAAGAAGGGGTTCTTGCCTGTATTGCAAGGTGTGCGATTGAGCATGGCTCAATGCCCGACCACGGCAGAAGATATAGAAGAGATGAGTGTCATCCCCTATGCCTCAGCCATAGGGTCTATTATGTATGACATGCTGTGTACCAGACCTGATGTAAACCTTGCCGTAAGTTTGGTAGGTAGGTACCAAAGTAATCCCGGCAAGGAACACTAGACAGCGGTCAAAAACATCCTGAAGTACTTGAAAAGGACCAAGGATATGTTTCTCGTTTATGGAGGTGGTGAAGAGCTCGTCGTAAAGGGTTACGTCGACGCTAGCTTCGACACAGATCTGGATGACTCTAAGTCACAAACCGGATACATGTATATTTTGAATGGTGGGGCAGTAAGCTGGTGCAGTTGCAAGCAAAGCGTCGTGGCGGGATCTACATGAGAAGCAGAATACATGGCAGCCTCGAAGGCAGCACAAGAAGCAATATGGGTGAAGGAGTTCATCACCGACCTAGGAGTCATACCCAATGCGTCGGGGCCGATGACTCTCTTCTGTGACAACACTGGAGCTATTGCCCTTGCCAAGGAGCCCAGGTTTCACAGGAAGACCAGGCATATCAAGCGTCGCTTCAACTCCATTCGTGAAAGTGTTCAAAATGGAGACATAGAAATTTGTAAAGTACATACGGACCTGAATGTAGCAGATCCGTTGACTAAACCTCTCCCTAGAGCAAAACATGATCAACACCAGAATTCCAAGGGTGTTCGATCCATCACAATGTAACTAGATGATTGACTCTAGTGCAAGTGGGAGACTGTTGGAAATATGCCCTAGAGGCAATAATAAAATGATTATTATATTTCCTTGTTCATGATAATTGTCTATTATTCATGCTGTAATTGTATTATCCGGAAATCGTAATACATGTGTGAATACATAGACCATAATGTGTCCCTAGTGAGCCTCTAGTTGACTAGCTCGTTGATCAACAGATAGTCATGGTTTCCTGGCTATGGACATGGGGATGTCATTGATAACGGGATCACATCATTAGGAGAATGATGTGATGGACAAGACCCAATCCTAAGCTTAGCTCAAAGATCGTGTAGTTTGTTTGCTGTAGCTTTTCTGAATGTCAAGTATCATTTCCTTAGACCATGAGATTGTGCAACTCCCGGATACCGTAGGAGTACCTTGGGTGTGCCAAACGTCACAACGTAACTGGGTGACTATAAAGGTACATTACAGGTATCTCCGAAAGTGTCTGTTGGGTTGGCACGAATCGAGACTGGGATTTGTCACTCGTATGACGAAGAAGTATCTCTGGGGCCACTCGGTAATGCATCATCATAATGAGCTCAATGTGATCGAGTGGTTGATCGCGGGATCATGCATTACGGTACGAGTAAAGTGACTTGCCGGTAACGAGACTGAACAAGGTATTGGGATACCGACGATCGAGTCTCGGACAAGTAACGTACCGATTGACAAAGGGAATTGTATATGGGATTGATTAAGTCCTCGACATCGTGGTTCATCCGATGAGATCATCGAGGAGCATGTGGGAGCCAACATGGGTATCCAGATACCGCTGTTGGTTATTGACTGGAGAGGCGTCTCGGTCATGTCTGCGTGTCTCCCGAACCCGTAGGGTCTACACACTTAAGGTTCGGTGACGCTAGGGTTGTAGAGATATTAGTATGCAGTAACCCGAAAGTTGTTCGGAGTCCCGAGTGAGATCCCGGACGTCACAAGGAGTTCCGGAATGGTCCGGAGGTAAAGATTTATATATAGGAAGTCCAGTTTCGGCCAGCGGGAAGGTTTCGGGGGTTACCGGTATTGTACCGGGACCAGCGGAAGGGTCCCGGGGGTCCACCGGATGGGGCCACCTATCCCGGAGGGCCCCATGGGCTGAAGTGGCATGGGAACCAGCCCCTGATGGGCTGGTGCGCCCCACCCAAGGGCCCAAGGCGCCTAGGGTTGGAAACCCTAGGGGGCCGTTGCCCCCCGAGGGGGCATGCGCCCCCCTGGTTGGAAACCCTAAGGGGGCCGTTGCCCCAGGGGCCGCCCCCCTTTTAGATGGGATCTCCAAGGGGGCATGCTCCCCCCTAGCCCCTATATATAGTGGAAGGGAGGGAGGGCAGTTGCACCTTGCTCTTTGCACCTCCCTCTCCCTCTGTAACACCTCTCCTCCCCGCTTGTGCTTGGCAAAGCCCTGCTGGGATCCTGCTGCATCCACCACCACGCCGTCGTGCTGCTGGATCTTCATCAACCTCTCCTTCCCCCTTGCTGGATCAAGAAGGAGGAGACGTCTTCCCAACCATACGTGTGTTGAACGCGGAGGTGCTGTCCGTTCGGCACTTGGTCATCGGTGATTTGGATCACAACGAGTACGACTCCATCATCCCCGTTCACTTGAACGCTTCAGATCGCGATCTACAAGGGTATGTAGATGCACTCCTATTCCCCTCGTTGCTAGAATACTCCATAGATTGATCTTGGTGATGCATAGAATTTTTTTAATTTCTGCTACGATCCCCAACAGACAAACCGCACACTCTCCGCTCTCCTTCGAGTACTCATCAAGAAAAACATCAAGGAGTGGGAGGAGTGTCTACCCATCACCGAGTTCGCCTACAACCGAGCAAGACACTCAACAACCGGCAAGACCCCTTTCGAGGTCGTCTACGGATTCAACCCTTTGTCACCATTGGATATTCTCCCTCTACCACTCCAAGAGCGCATCAATTTGGACGCAAGTGCACGAGTGACCCATCTCAAGAAGGTGCATGAAGATACAAGAAACACCATCGAGCACCAAGTACAACGCCTTGCGACCAAGCTCAACGTCAACAAGCACCCTATGATATTCAACATTGGAGACCTCGTGTGGCTACACCTTCGCAAGGACCGCTTTCCCCAAGAACGCAAGTCCAAACTTCGACAACGCGCAAATGGACCCTTCAAGGTGCTTGCACGCTACAACAACAACGCATACAAGATCGACATCCCTCGTGACAAGTACTCCGTGAGCGACATCTTCAACATCAAAGATCTCTCTCCCTACCATGGTGATGAGGATTTCGATCCGAGGACGGATCTTCCCCAAGGGAGGGGAGATGATGCGGAGCATCCCAAGATCATCCCCATGGACGCACCCACACCTCCAACGACACCACTTGGACCAATGACACGAGCCCGAGCCAAAGCTATCGAAGATAAGGTGAACTCACTCCTCTTCGAACTTCCACTTTCTATGCATGAGACATGGCTACTACCTAAGTCCGAGGTGTTGTGCATGATTAGGTACCAAGAGGGTCCCCCCGAAGATGTGCATGAAGATGTACAAGTCCCCAAGTCCACGGAAAAGGAGAACCAACGGAAGGAGCCAAGAGCATCTCCCAGGCCCCGGACATCCGGCCAAGGCGCCGGACGTCCGGCCCCTAGAGCGTCTTCCACTACAGCAGCCGAGCCGCAGAAGGCTACAGGCCCCAGACATCCAGCCCCGGCAGCCCGGACATCCGACCCGGAAATCCGGCCCCTCCGAATCTGAGAGCAACAAATGCCACCGCTCCAGCCCGGACATCCGGCCACCCAGCCCGGACATCCGGCGTCGCCTGAAAGCCCGGACATCCGGCCCGACCAGCCCGGACATCCGGCCTCCCCTGTCTGCGCACAGTGAAGGGCCGAGGCCCGTGTATCCCTTCTCCCCCTAGACTATATATACTCCACCCCGTACAACTTTCTAGGGTTAGCAAAGGATTAGCTTATATTTTGTGTGAGAGCTTTGCTCATCCACTTGGTTACCTTCTCCTTGGAGATTCGAGCCTCCACCGGAGAAGATCCCCCAAGCGGATTCAAGACCCCTCTTTAGGGAAGAACGTCAAGACCTCCTCACGGAGAAGAACCGGTTACCCTTTTGTATCGTCCCTAGTTGAATGTGGATCGTGTATCTTACTTTATGTACTCGAGGATCTAGCCCAAGTGTGACTTGTTCTTGTTAGTTTGAGTGTTCCTCTCGTGTTTCCCCTTGTGATTTCCCTCGTTCCCCTCTTTGTGTTCCTCGTGTTCTTCACGGGATCCGCTCCTTTCGTGAAAGATCGAGCGATTAGGGTTCTACCCTACATCATTAACGCTTGTCAGTTGAGGTGGATTTGAAGGGGATTAAATCCTCTACAAGCCAAAATCCCTCCAAATCCCCTTCTGGGAATTATTTTCTTCGTGTGTCTTATTTTTTATGCTCTCTGACAGTTTTCCAACACTTTCCCCTTCTTTGGTTGCAACTTGCAAAATAAGAGCAAAAAGATGTAAGTTTGGTGTCATAATGTGCAAAACATGGATATTGATTTATAATTTATAGTAAAATAGTACTACAAATTGAATGTATCGAAGGAGCAAACAAAGATAGAGGGGGAGCACAGAGACGCCCACCTTGTCGGGTAGGGGCATAATGGCATATGAGCCACTAGATTGTAACGCCCCGAGACCGATGCGCCATGTGTCTTCAAGGTATTCGCTGTTGTTGCCTTGTCATTGCTTGCGTGTCATGCATTCCATATCATGTCATCATGTGCATTTCATTTGCATACATGTTCGTCTCATGCTTCCGAGCACTTTCCCCGTTGTCCGTTTTGCAATCCGGCGCTCCTATGTCACCCGGTGTCCCTTTCTACCTCTTTTCGTGTGCGGATGTTAAACGTTTTCGGATTGGACCGAGACTTGTCATGCGGCCTTGGTTTACTACCGGTAGACCGCCTGTCAAGTTTCGTACCATTTGGACTTCGTTTGATACTCCAACGGTTAACCGAGGGACCGAAAAGGCCTTGTGTGTGTTGCAGCCCAACACCCTTCCAAACTGGCCCAAAACCCCACCTGAACCTCCTCCATCCTCTCGGTCGTTCGATCACGATCGCGTGGCTGAAAACCGCACCTCATTTGGACTCTCCTAGCTCCCTCTACCTATAAATATGTGGCCTCCCCCAAAAATTTGCGGACGAAACCCTAAAATTCTTCCTCCCCGCGCCGCCGGACATGTCCGCCCGGTGGCCGGACACGTCCAGCCGACCCCGCAGCCAATCCGGATCTGCCACGCGTCCTCTCCGCGCCCTCCGCCGCCGCCGGCCCGCAGCCGGCCCGCGGGGCCCAACCGCCGCCGCCGCCACCCGCGGAGGACCCCGCGCGCGCCGCCGCCGTCTTCTCCGCTTCTGGCCGTCGGAGACGCGCCGGCCACCGTCGCCTACCACCGGATGACGCCCGCCGCCTCGCCTCGCCTGCGCCGTTGCCTCCCGCCAGCGAGATCTCTACCGCCAACCGCCGATCAGCGCCTCCACTCCTCCCTGCCGGCGCCGCCTTCACCCCGATCCGGGAGGAGAGGAGCTCCTCCCGATCCAGCGCGCCGCCCCTGCCGGCGAGCTCCGCCCCGATCCACGCCTTCGCCGGAGCCGACCACCGCTGGTCGCCTTCCGCCGCCCCGCCGCGCCTTGCCTCTGCCGGCGCCGGATCCGGCCGGAACCGGCCTCCCCGATGTCTCCTTCCTCCTCTCCGGCCTCCTCCATCGTCCTCCCCCACTCCGGCGTCAAACCCCGGTGAACTCCAGCCACCGCTGCGTATTTCCGGGGACACAGTCCGGCGAACCTCGAACCACGTGCAAGTCAACCCTAGATCTGATTTTGAGAGGGTAATTTTTCGTCTAAGTCCTTTTTCCCTGTAATATTTTTGAGCATATTCATTGCATCATAACTCCCTCATCGTAGCTCCGATTCGTGCGTGTAGC
The DNA here is from genome assembly GCF_002162155.2 of Triticum dicoccoides. Taxonomy (NCBI): domain Eukaryota; kingdom Viridiplantae; phylum Streptophyta; class Magnoliopsida; order Poales; family Poaceae; genus Triticum; species Triticum dicoccoides. The sequence goes on along the minus strand of NC_041388.1, from coordinate 576,923,539 downwards.
ATATCAAAATGTTCGTCTCGATGAGTACATCATTTCATCTCATTGCATCATTTTCATTTGAGCTCATCTTGGTGCCCGAAATGCTGTTGGAAGAGGGCTATGTGAGGAATTTGGCAGATCTGTTTCAGCAAATAGCATTTTGTCATTTTTTCCATGTTTAATGTGTGCATGCTATGACCCTGAGCTCTACATGTGTTTTGTTATATGCCATGCCATATTTACAGAGGTGCTTGCCATGTATTTTTGTGATATTTGTGGTGACTAGTACAAGCTTGCAAAGTAGCGTAATCGGTAATACTGATTTCAGGGACTTAGAATTTCACCAAGTCCTTGTCATGTTTTTGTCTTTATGCCATATGTTCATGTTGTTTCCTAGTGATCCGTGCCTCTTTTGAGGATGATCAGTAAGGATGTTTTGTTAATATTGTGGTGCTCTATCCATCCATGTCTTTGTTTGTATTTATGGAGGACCCTAGCTTGAGTCAATCGAGCTCTACTTTTGCTATATTGTGAATCCTGGCAGATTGTTGACATGTTTAGCGATATTGCCGAGGATGTTGCTATTGATCCGTGCATGCTATGTTGTTGTTACTGCCATGTGTAGCTTCTATGCCATGTCTTCTTCATGGGTGTATACTTAGTTTGTCATGCCATGCTCTGTAGTGAGTGTATCGAGCTCGTAAACATGCCTACTCGCTAACTGATTTGCATGCTCCAGTTTTTAACTAAGTCTGAAATCTGTTTATGTTTTTTTGCCATGTTCACATGCTTGCAATTGTATTTTCTGATCCCTTTTGGCTCAAGGTCACTAAGGGACTTCCGTTAAGTGCTTTGAGTAGCTCCATGCCATGCCTTTCTTTGCCATGTTAAGTTCCTGTAGCTTGTAGTTTTCATGCTCTAAAGTGTGGTTCCTGATGATAAATTCCAGACTTGTGTTAATTTCACTAAGTCTGAAACCTGTTATCATTTGCACTTTTATCATGCTTGTTTGAACCTGTTAATGGATGAATTAGCCGTAGCTCAGTGTTCATATTTTGTCAAGCATCATGAGTGGATCCCTGCCATGTATTTTGCTGTTATGTTTGAGTGCTGTAGCATACTTATCTTGATGCATTTAGTTGGTTACTTGCTGATTATCGCAGACCGGTGCCATATTTGTTTTGCTTGCCATTTCCAAACCGTGCATCCGATTCTGGTGATCTTTATATCGATTTAAACCGAAATCACCTCACCTTTCCAGTGGCACTCTTGGATTTCCAAGTTGAGGCCAGGTTCAATCATTCCTTTCCAAATCATGCATATGCACCGCATACCGCATCCCGCATATCATACCATGTTCATGTGTTGGTTGTTTACTATGTTGTGTGCTTCTTTCCGGTGTTGCTTCTTCGGGTTGGTTCCAGTAACATCATGATTGTGAGGACCCGTTCGACTACGTCCATTTGTCTTCTTCATGGACTCGTTCTTCTTCCTTGCGGGATTTCAGACAAGATGACCATACCATCGAAATCACTTCTATCTTTGCTTGCTAGATGCTCGCTCTTTTGCTATGCCTATACTACGATACCTACCACTTGCTTATCATGCCTCTCATATCGTTAAACCAAGCCTCTAACCCACTTTGTCCTAGCAAACCGTTGTTTGGCTATGTTACTGCTTTGCTGAGCCCCTCTTATAGCGTTGTTAGTTGCAGGTGAAGATGAAGTTTGTTCCTTATTGGAACATGGAGATGTTGTTCCTTGTTGGAACATGCTTACTTGTTGGGATATCACAATATCTCTTATTTAATTAATGCATCTATATACTTGGTAAAGGGTGGAAGGCTCGGCCTTATGCCTGGTGTTTTGTTCCACTCTTGCCGCCCTAGTTTCCGTCATATTGGTGTTATGTTCCCAGATTTTGCGTTCCTTACACGGTTGGGTTATAATGGGAACCCCTTGACAGTTCGCCTTGAATAAAACTCCTCCAGCAATGCCCAACCTTGGTTTTACCATTTGCCACCTAGCCTCTTTTTCCCTTGGGTTTCCGGAGCCCAAGGGTCATCTTTATTTAAACCCCCCTGGGCCAGTGCTTCTCTGAGTGTTGGTCCGACCGAGTAGACTGTGGGGCCACCTCGGGGCAACTTGAGGGTTGGTTTTACTCGTAGGATGTCTCATCTGAGTGTGCCCTGAGAACGAGATATGTGCAGCTCCTATCGGGATTTGTCGGCACATTCGGGCGGTGTTGCTGGACTTGTTTTACCATTGTCGAGGATGTCTTATAACCGGGATGCCGAGTCTGATCGAAATGTCTTGGGAGAAGGAATATCCTTCGTTGACCGTGAGAGCTTGTGATGGGCTAAGTTGGGACGCCCCTGCAGGGATTTGAACTTTCGAAAGTCGTGCCCGCGGTTAGGGGCAGATGGGAATTTGTTAATGTCCGGTTGTAGATAACATGAAACTTAACTTAATTAAAATGAGTCAACCGCGTGTGTAACTGTGATGGTATCTTCTCGGCGGAGCCCGGGAAGTGAACACGGTGTTGGAGTAATGCTTAACGTAGGTTCTTCTAGGATCACTTCTTGATCATAGTTCTTCGTCCGTGCTTGCTTTCTCTTCTCACTCTCTTTTGTGAATAGGTTAGCCACCATATATGCTAGTCGCTTGCTGCAGCTCCACATCATACCTTGCCTTACCTATTAAGCTTAAATAGTCTTGATCGCGAGGGTGTGATATTGCTGAGTCCCCGTGACTCACAGATACTTCCAAAACCAGTTTGCAGGTGCCGATGAAACCATGTAGGTGGCGCAACCAAGCTCAAGGAGGAGCTCGTTGAAGATCTTGTCCTTTGTGTTGTTTCGTTCTAGTTGATCAGTAGTGGAACCCAGTTAGGGTCGATCGGGGATCTGTGTAGCATTTGGGGTAGTCTTCTTTTATTTTGGTTCCGTAGTTGGACCTTGATTGTATCTGGTTGATGTAATGCTTTATTCATGTAATTGTGTGAAGTGGCGATTGTAAGCCAACTATGTATCTCTTTCCCTTTATGTATTACATGGGTTGTGTGAAGATTACCTCACTTATGACATTGCTTTCAAGGCGGTTATGCCTCTAAGTTGTGCTTCGACACGTGGGAGATATAGCTGCATCGAGGGCATTACAAGTTGGTATCAGAGTCTTCCCCGACCTTAGGAGCCCCCTACTTGATCGAATCGTTGGCGTTATTGAGTCTAGAAATGTTTTGAGTCATTTAGGAATTATATATATCGGAGAGTTAGGGCTTCTTTTTACTCCCCAGTCCCTTCATCGCTTTGGTGAGGCATCCTGACATAGAGTTTTGACTCTTCTCTTCTCAAATTTCACTAAAAAAAATTTAGGATCACGCGGGTATCTTGGAATCATTCCGATGGTTTTGTGACGAGAACATTGTTCTTGGTGCCTCCTGACATTTAGGGGTTGTGGCAGTGTCCCGGGGAGTTGAGCTCCGAGGTGTTGTCGTCACAATTTTATCGTTGCAGTTCTGGAATACCCGAGTTTAGTCTCGCCGACATCGAAAATCTCTTTTATGCAGTTGTTGGTGAGATAACCTCGACGCCACCCAGTACTGGGGCGGGAGTTCGGGAGTATTGCCATAACTCGTATAACGGATGCTTTTCGAAGGTTGAGGTAAATGATTTCCGAAGGTTTCTCGGTTATGTGTTGAAGGATGGATACAGCTGGATGTAGGATTTGCTAGTTTTGGGTGAGATATTATGCTTCCCTTGTATCCCCAACACCAGATTGCATAACCAGAAAATTTCGGGAGTTTATAAGTGGGAATTCAAATAGCTCTTAGGATATCTTTCTAACGGATGTATGATATGAAATTGGGGTTCGACGTCTAGTGGTCCGCCTATCCACGGTTGGTTTTACACTGGTCTCGTTGTGTCTTAAAGAGTCCTTGGCTATGCCGACTCGGGGACGCTTCGTATGTCATGTGCACTGCCTTGTACATGATGGTGCTGTACGACCGAGCCCGTGTAGGCCCCACCACGAGAACTTCGGACGAAATCTCTATCATATGTTTGTTCCGGCTTATTCTGCAAGCCAATCCTTTGTTTTTTGTTTTGAGTTGTGGTATTCGAGTTGCTTCGAAGTCAAATGTTGATTCCATACCTTTTCCTAAGCGGTGTTCTCATACCCCAATGTGAACACTAATCCTTCTCGATCATCGAGTTTGTCATGTCAATCCTTTTTAACCGGTGTGCTTCTCTTCAAGTGGATCCGATCATTTCAACATCCGCAAGATCAAGTATTAGTTTCTTCTCAACGGTGTTTGTTTCATCCGTCTCCAAGTTGCCTTTGTTTTTTCCCGCCCACCCACCCTTTTTCTTCAAGGATTCAGATTTCTTCATCAAGTATCCATCTTATTCATGTGAAGCCTCTCCATTATTTTTCCGTCAATGTTCTTATCCGGTGATTCTCATGAAGATTCTAACGGAGCTTCTAGTTCATCATTATTCGTTCTTTTTCTTCTCCGGTGGACTGAACTCAAGTTTTCGTGTTGATCATATCTTTTTCCTCGTTTCAAATGTCTTCTTATGCCGGTGCACCTCTTAATCATCCACTTCTCACTATTCAATTGTTCCGGAGTGCTCAAGATATCTCGAAGATTAGTGTTTCCACTCTGCATTCATTCAAGATCTTTCGAGGATGTTCTCTCATTCAAGTCTTAATTCAACCGGTGCAATATATCTTCCAAGCGACCTTTTCAACGGTGTTTCTTTGAGTGGGCCCGAACCCACATGTCTTTTTCTAGGATCTTACCTGACTCTTCTTATTCCTCCGGAGTTATTCTCAAATTCATTTCAAGTATGGCGTAAGAATGAATTATCATCAGCCTTATGTTTTTCTCCAAGATCTTTCAAATTCTTTTCATTGTTGGCTCAACCTTTTCCATTCTTCATTCCAGAGTGTCTAAATAATTCATGGTGGTGTTTCTCATCGTCATTCTCAGATATTGAAGACCGAAGAAGAGTTTCTCTCAAATCTTGCTCCATTCTCTTCAAGATTCGTGATTCTAGCTTAATGCCATCCTCTCAAAATTGTTTTCGATTATGGGAATTCTTTTCACCCATCCGGAGCATTTCATGAGTTGTTTTTCCATTTCTTTTCTCCGTAGGCCATCTTTTCAAATATTATTCATTTCTCAGCATTCAGCTCTCGTTCTCCAATTTTACCGGTGCATCGTTCAAGTATATTCTCTAATCAGCTCATGATCTTTTGTTCTTGTGGATCTAATTTCCCTCAAGTGTTTTCATTCGTTCTCTAATCCTTTCCGGTGATTTATCCCTTTACTTCGTTCTTTGTCAATGCTTACGGTGGTTCGTTCAAGATTTTCTTCTTCTTTCTTATCATATCAATTCATTCGTTGTTTCCTAATTCTACCGGTGGTTCGTCGAAGACCTTCTTAAGTTTGCACTATATCTATCTTAATCCTTTCTATGAGAATAAGCAATATGCTAAATCCGTTCATTGTCATCAATTTAATTGGTGAAGGATAAGCATAACATAATTCTTATTCTTGTTCATCCAAGTGATTAATTCCTTATTCTGGAGGCTCACCAAATTCTTGGTTTCAAGTGCTCGTATTTCTTTCCCAGAGTTCCAAGCTCTAATTATCACGGAGATCCATCTAAATCATTGCAAGGATTCACCTTGTGTTTTCAATTTCTCTTTCTTTTCATTCCTTTGTTTACCGGAGTTCTTCATGGAGGTTCTACATGATGGTTCATCAAGGATTTAATTCCTTCTCGAAGTGTTCATCAAGATTCTTTTCAGAGGAGCTCAAGCATTCTTCTTCTTGCAATCCGGAGTGCAATTCCTTCTACCGTATCATTTGAGGTGGTGATATGTCATTCTTCATAACTTGAGTTCATGTTTCATGATTCACATGTTGTCAAGAATGAGGTATCTTAAATCCATCAATCTCTTCATTGGAGTTATCTTGGGGTTACATTGCTCCTAAAGCTTTCCCGAAGGATTGTTGCTATCTATGGTGCTTATAATGACCCAAGTTCTTCATTTATCCTCCCGGTGAAATAAGTTTCTCGTCTCCTTGTTCTTATCAATCAAATTCTTTTCCCGTGAGTGGCAGGTTGTCACCTCATAATTTGAGATGTATTCCATAAGACCATATCAAGCTTATCCTTTTTGTTGTTGGTTTTCCAACAACTCCGTTCGAACCTTCTCCTAAGGATACCTTTTCAAACTCTTTTGTGGCAGAAGTTGGCTTTTCTTCTCCATTCTTTTATTTCAATGATCTATATTCTATTTCTCTCTTCCGGAGGCATTGCGATGTTGTTCTTTTCACCCATCATCTCGTTTTGTCAAAGATCATATTCTTTTCATGCCTATCCATTTAACCGGAGAGTTGTGCCCTCGGCTCAAGTTCTTTTCATCTTATCAAGCCTTGCATCCCTTCTCAACTGGAGTGCTGCCCAAAGTTGTTCTTCCTTGTTCCTCTTTGCTAACGGAGTGCTTTCAACTTCATTTATCTCCGTTGTATTCTTTTCTCGAAATGGTTTAACCTTTCAAGGTTCTTTGGTTTCACTCGTTTGTCAAAGAAGCAACTTAGTTTTACCTCTTCTCTTTCTCTTCCGTTTTTCCCTCCGGTGCCATTCTAGATCTCGGGACGAGATCCTCTCGTAGTGGTGGAGTGTTGTAATGCCCCGAGACCAATGTGCCAGGTGTCTTCCAGTTATTCGCTGTTGCTGCCTTGTCATTGCTTGCGTGTCATGCATTCCATATCATGTCATCATGTGCATTTCATTTGCATACATGTTCGTCTCATGCTTCCGAGCACTTTCCCCGTTGTCCATTTTGCAATCCGGCGCTCCTATGTCACCCGGTGTCCCTTTCTACCTCTTTTTGTGTGCGGGTGTTAAATATTTTTGGATTGGACCGAGACTTGTCATGCGGCCTTGGTTTACTACCGGTAGACCGCCTGTCAAGTTTCATACCATTTGGACTTCGTTTGATACTCCAACGGTTAACCGAGGGACCGAAAAGGCCTCGTGTGTGTTGCAGCCCAACACCCTTCCAAACTGCCCAAAACCCACCTAAACCTCCTCCATATTCTCGGTCGTTCGATCATGATCGTGTGGCCGAAAACCGCACCTCATTTGGACTCTCCTAGCTCCCTCTACCTATAAATATGTGGCCTCCCCTGAAAATTCGCGGACGAAACCCTAAAATTCTTCCTCCCCGCGCCGCCGGACATGTCCGCCCGGTGGCCGAACACGTCCAGCCGACCCCGCAGCCAATCCGGATCTGCCACGCGTCCTCTCCGCGCCCTCCGCCGCCGCCGGCCCGCAGCCGGCCCGCGGGGCCCAACCGCCGCCGCCGCCACCCGCGGAGGACCCCGCGCGCGCCGCCGCCATCTTCTCCGCTTTCGGCCGCCGGAGACGCGCCGGCCACCGCCGCCTACCACCGGACGACGCCCGCCGCTCCGCCGCCTCGCCTCGCCTGCGCCGCCGCCTCCTGCCGGCGAGATCTCCGCCGCCAACCGCCGATCCGCGCCTCCACTCCTTCCTGCCGGCGCCACCTTCGCCCCGATCCGGGAGGAGAGGAGCTCCTCCCGATCCAGCGCGCCGCCCCTGCCAGCGAGCTCCGCCCCGATCCGCGCCTTCGCCGGAGCCGACCTCCGCCGGTCGCCTTCCGCCGCCCTGCCGCGCCTTGCCTCTGCCGGCGCCGGATCCGGCCGGAACCGGCCTCCCCGGTGTCTCCTTCCTCCTCTCCGGCCTCCTCCGTCGTCCTCCCCTACTCTGGCGTCAAACCCCGGTGAACTCCGGCCGCCGTTGCGTATTTCCGGTGACACAGTCCGGCGAACCTCGAACCACGTGCAAGTCAACCCTAGATCTGATTCTGAGAGGGTAATTTTTCGTCTAAGTCCTTTTTCCTGTAATATTTTTGAGCATATTCATCGCATCATAACTCCCTCATTGTAGCTCCGATTCGCGCATGTAGCATATCAAAATGTTCGTCTCGACGAGTACATCATTCATCTCATTGCATCATTTTCATTTGAGCTCATCTTGGTACCCGAAATGCTGTTGGAAGAGGGCTATGTGAGGAATTTGGCATATCTGTTTCAGCAAATAACATTTTGTCATTTTTTGCATGTTTAATGTGTGCATGCTATGACCCTGAGCTCTACATGTGTTTTGTTATATGCCATGCCATCTTTATACAGGTGCTTGCCATGTATTTTTGTGATATTTGTGGTGACTAGTACAAGCTTGCAAAGTAGCGTAATCGATAATTCTGATTTCAGGGACTTAGAATTTCACTAAGTCCTTGTCCTGTTTTGTCTTTATGCCATATGTTCATGTTGTTTCCTAGTGATCCGTGCCTCTTTTAAGGATGACCAATAAGGATGTTTCGTTAATATTATGGTGATCTATCCATCCATATCTTTGTTTGCATTTATGGAGGACCCTAGCTTGAGTCAATCGAGCTCTACTTTTGCTATATCGTGAATCCTGGCAGATTGTTGACATGTTTAGCGATTTTGCCGAGGATGTTTCTATTGATATGTGCATGCTATGTTGTTGTTCTTGCCATATCTAGCTTCTATGCCATGTCTTCCTCATGGGTGTATGTTTAGTTTGTCATTCCATGCTCTGTAGTGAGTGTATCGAGCTTGTAAACATGCCTACTCGCTAACTGATTTGCATGCTCCAGTTTTTCACTAAGTCTGAAATCTGTTTATGTTTTTTTGCCATGTTCACATGCTTGCAATTGTATTTTCTGATCCCTTTTGGCTCAAGGTCACTAAGAGACTTTTGTTAAGTGCTTTGAGTAGCTTCATTTCATGCCTTTCTTTGCCATGTTAAGTTCCTGTAGCTTGTAGTTTTCATGCTCTAAAGTGTGGTTCCTGATGATAAATTCCAGACTTGTGTTAATTTCACTAAGTTTGAAACCTGTTATCATTTGCACTTTTGCCATGCTTGTTTGAACCTGTTAATGGATGAATTAGCCATAGCTCAGTGTTCATCGTTTGTAAAGCATCATGAGTGGATCCCTACCATGTATTTTGTTGTTATGTTTGAGTGTTGTAGCATATTTATCTTGATGTATTTAGTTGGTTACTTGCTGATTATCGCAGACCGGTGCCATATTTGTTTTGCTTGCCATTTCCAAACCGTGCATCCGATTCCGGTGATCTTTATATCGATTTCAACCGAAATCACCTCACCTTTCCAGTGGCACTCTTGGATTTCCAAGTTGAGGCCAGGTTCAATCATTCCTTTCCAAATCATGCATATGCACCGCATCCCGCATCCCGCATATCATACCATGTTCATGTGTTGGTTGTTTACTATGTTGTGTGCTTCTTTTCGGTGTTGCTTCTTCGGGTTGGTTCCGGTAACATCGTGATTGTGAGGACCCGTTCGACTACGTCCGTTTGTCTTCTTCATGGACTCGTTCTTCTTCCTTGCAGGATTTCAGGCAAGATGACCATACCCTCGAAATCACTTCTATCTTTGCTTGCTAGATGCTCGCTCTTTTGCTATGCCTATACTATGATACCTACCACTTGCTTATCATGCCTCTCATATCATTAAACCAAGCCTCTAACCCACTTTGTCCTAGCAAACCGTTGTTTGGCTATGTTACCGCTTTGCTCAGCCCCTCTTATAGCGTTGTTAGTTGCAGGTGAAGATGAAGTTTGTTCCTTGTTGGAACATGGAGATGTTGTTCCTTGTTGGAACATGCTTACTTGTTGGGATATTACAATATCTCTTATTTAATTAATGCATCTATATACTTGGTAAAGGGTGGAAGGCTCGGCCTTATGCCTGGTGTTTTGTTCCACTCTTGCCGCCCTAGTTTCCATCATATCAGTGTTATGTTCCCGGATTTTGCGTTCCTTACGCGGTTGGGTTATAATGGGAACCCCTTGACAGTTCGCCTTGAATAAAACTCCTCCAGCAATGCCCAACCTTGGTTTTACCATTTGCCACCTAGCCTCTTTTTCCCTTGGGTTTCCGGAGCCCAAGGGTCATCTTTATTTAAACCTCCCCTGGGCCAGTGCTCCTCTGAGTGTTGGTCCGACTGAGTAGACCGCGGGGCCACCTCGGGGCAACTTGAGGGTTGGTTTTACTCGTAGGATGTCTCATCTGAGTGTGCCCTGAGAACGAGATATGTGCAACTCCTATCGGGATTTGTTGGCACATTCGGGCGGTGTTGCTGGACTTGTTTTACCATTGTCGAGGATATCTTGTAACCGAGATGCCGAGTCTGATCGGAATGTCTCGGGAGAAGGAATATCCTTCGTTGATCGTGAGAGCTTGTGATGGGCTAAGTTGGGACTCCCCTGCAGGGATTTGAACTTTCGAAAGCCGTGGCCGCGGTTATGGGCAGATGGGAATTTGTTAATGTCCGGTTGTAGATAACATGAAACTTAACTTAATTAAAATGAATCAACCGCGTGTGTAACCGTGATGGTATCTTCTCGGCGGAGTCCGGGAAGTGAACACGGTGTTGGAGTAATGCTTGACGTAGGTTGTTCTAGGATCACTTCTTGATCATAGTTCTTCGTCCGTGCCTTGCTTTCTCTTCTCGCTATCTTTTGCGAATAGGTTAGCCACCATATATGCTAGTCGCTTGCTGCAGCTCCACATCATACCTTGCCTTACCTATTAAGCTTAAATAGTCTTGATCGCGAGGGTGTGAGATTGTTAAGTCCCAGTTACTCACAGATACTTCCAAAACCAGTTTGCAGGTGCCGATGAAACCGTGCAGGTGGCGCAACCAAGTTCAAGGAGGAGCTCGTTGAAGATCTTGTCCTTTGTGTTGTTTCGTTCTAGTTGATCAGTAGTGGAGCCCAGTTGGGGGTCGATCGGGGATCTGTGTAGCATTTGGGGTAGTCTTCTTTTATTTTGGTTCCATAGTAGGACCTTGATTGTATCTGGTTGGTGTAATGCTTTATTCATGTAATTGTGTGAAGTGGCGATTGTAAGCCAACTATGTATCTCTTTCCCTTTATGTATTACATGGGTTGTGTGAAGATTACCTCACTTGCGACATTGCTTTTAATGCGGTTATGCCTCTAAGTCGTGCTTCGACACGTGGGAGATATAGCCGCATCGAGGGCGTTACATATATGTATACAGATTCAATGATATCTAGTTGTTCCCTACACGGGATATGGCTAGTGGCCCGAGTGGGGCATACCATGGATTTCTTCGGAATCCTAAGTGGTGTCTGCCAAGCCGACTAAGTCGCCTTTAGATAGTGTCCCTTAGGAACACCCTCACATCTTGTCCTGAGTCATTATGCCTAAGGTCCCTATTGTTAGGGGTTCAACCCTCGACCCCGCAAGGGGTACAATGATCACCTTTTGCTCGGATGTGCCCAAGCAGCTTAGGTCAGAACCTATTATTGTCTGCACTTGGGAGCTAAAAGGCCTAGTTTTTGCATGTGCCCTCTTTGTTTTGCCTACCTCCTTTCCCATGTCCACGAGAGTAACCCTCGAGCCCTCGCTTGGTTGACTGAATCGAGTGGGGGGTCTTGTAGAGGTTGGCCTTGACTGCTCGTCTCCCTTTTGTGTAGTTGTACTTAGTGCAACCCCCAACTTTGTTATCGAGACTAGGTCAAGGTCCTAATGATAAAGATTCATGGCACATGGTCTCGAGGTTCTCCCAAACATGGATGATCTTCTGCTAAGGGAGCTGGCAATGGCGACCGTGGACGAGCGAGTTGTGTCCCTTCTGAAGGGGCATGTCAAGCGGGTGAGGAGCTCCTTTTCAAGTTGGTGGGCAATGTTAGTTGTCGGTCGTAGAGGTCTGTTCTTACCGAGTGTCCTCCAGTTCGGCGATTATCATGTTACCCAGTACAGTGATCGCAACACCCGATAGCTCAAGTAGATCCAGATTGCTGGTGGATTAATGTGGCAAGGTGATCGCCTCTGACTTCACAGCTCCAGGTAGGGCGCACGCGGGTGATCTCAGACATGTCTGGGGTAATTCATGCTTAGGCTTTGGCCGCACCTTTCACGGACCCGAGCTTAGGGCTTTTCGCGCTTTGAATAGACCCTATTCCGGAGATAACCACATGCTGAGATGCATTTTCCTTGGGCTACATGCGGAGCTTGTTGTGGCCCTTCAATACTTCTGGGGCCTCGACCACACATGTCGCGGTCGTGAGGTCGATAGTGTTTTGACTCAGGGAGGTGACAATCGGGTTGTCATCCTAAGTCTAGGGGTTGAGCGCGGAGCTGGCATGGAGCATGCAGACAAGCAGCCCCGAGTACGCTGCCTCCACCTACAAGCAAGATGATGACCCACAAGTATGGAGGATCAATTGTATTCCTTTCAATAAGTGTGTCAAACCCAACGAGGAGCAGAAGAATTGACAAATGGTTTTCAGCAAGGTTTCACTGCGAGTGTTGTAAAGATAGTTTTGATAGATAGTTTGATAGCAATGTAATTCATAACAACGTAGCAAGTAACAAAAGTAAATAGGTGCAACAAGTGGCCCCATCCTTATGTATGCTAAGGACAATCCAAAGGTGTTTCTTAGAATGACTAAAATGCTCTCGAGGACACACAGGGAATCTCCTCAAGTTACTTTCACCACAATTCATTAAGTTACCATTAATTGCTTTTGGTAAGTATTGTGTGGATGGGCTGGAGCTAAGATACTTTCATAACTTGAACAAATACCTACTTATGGTTATACTCTCCATGCAAGCATCTGCAACTACAAAAGAAGTAATTAAGATAAATCTAACCATATCATTAAACAGTTGGATCAAAAAATAGCCCCTTACAGAACAATGGTGGTGTCGCTCCTCCCTTGACCAGCACGATGGTGGTGTCACTCCTCGCATCTCTGTGGATGAGGCGACACTCAACCGCCTTGTGTCGGGAATGCGGTCCATGGAGGATGCATGATTCACCCGCAGATGGATCGAGGACAGCGTCGTTGACCCAAGGCCGAGATTTCCCCATCCTCGGCCATGGCACCGAGATATCCGTCGTCGGGCTTATCCTGCCTTCCTGATTGACACTCTTGATAGATTGGTGATTAGCGTGAATGTTAGTTAATGTAATTCTTGAAGCAAATCATTGCTTCCCCATGTTAAAGATCAACTTAATGAATACAAATTCAAATAACATGTTAACCAAGACCAATGAGCTGATAAATTTAGGGTACAACTTAGATGTGCCCACATCATGGTTATGCCTTTTCTTTTTTAAAAGGGTAATCGTCTGAACTCTACATCGATTGAAGAAAACATTCATCATTTATTTTGAAGAAATAAATCCTACATAAAGTTATACAATCCGGGCACAAGGCAAAAACAAAGGCAGCAAAGCTTACATGACGCACTCAAGCATCAGTAATGCTATTGCTAGACCCCCCATCTATATTGATTGAACAAAGCCTATGATACCATCTCCAAATGGTTACAAGCCAAAGACTTCGAAGCATCCTCACGTTGAAGTGGCCACATACAGATTCAGTGGATAGCCTTGTAGATAATCTCCAAAAGATTTCCGCAAAAAAAAAGATAATCTCCAAAAGAAAAGGAAACTCCAATCCTGATAAAAATAAAATAATTACAACAATTTCATATTGCCCAACATAATGCTCATATCCCACTCGAATTTGAGCCTTAAGTCTATGTTGGATCCCACCTAACCACTTGTAGAACATATTCATAATGTTCGTGGATGGCTGTGGATTAGAAGCAACATGAATCGTAGTCATACAAGTGGCAAAAAAATAAGACAAAAATTGACGATGTATTATTTTGTCTTTCTCACAATAAAAGACATTTTTTACTTCATTGTCATATGCGCTTGCATTCTGTTAAACCACTCTCCTAATACCACAATAAAGATTTAACAACACTGTTTATTCCATTGCCATCTGGCTTCCAGAATCATCTGGTCGCCTTTAGTTCCCAATGTGCAAGTGACACAAACAACATTCCTACGTCAGGTGACGTAGCGGAGTCTCTGTGTTGTCCTGATATATTAGCTACTTTGCAACCTCTAGTATGAAAATATATTAGGGAGTACAACCTCTGTGAGGAATTCAACTAATAGAGAATTATCCTCAATTTTCTCGGTATTCGGTTAAGTTGTATGAGGCAGAAAGGCATTGTGGTAAGTCCTCTATCCTAACCTTTACCAAGGAAGCACAAATCTTCGGTGGTCATGAATGGAAGTGCTAAAGGTTTCATGTGATATTGACCTCAATGAAAAAGACCTCAAGAACCCGTTCATCCCTTCGATCGAGGATTGGTGAGTCCAAAAAGGAAGTACATACTTATGTATGGCGGAACATGCCAATCAGCTCTTTCCAAATAAAAAGATAGACTGAACTGGTCTAAACATAAGAAGAGTATATCAAGGGTGACCTTGAATTAGCCAACAATAGTCCGTAATTTCTTTTTGCCACAATGGGGTTTGTCGCCGAGTAAAACTTACTAAAAAATTAAGTGTCATTGTGGGTATAAGAGTGTGCATATTTGGCGAACACAAGGGGAAAACACAGTAGTCATCTAATGAACAGCTTTGAACTAGTCTATAGTACGCAAGACGGATCACTACTCGAACGCCCAGGCGTTCTCCTTGCGGACGTCCTCTTCCTCCCGTGCGGTGTAGTCGTTGACGACGTGGAACTTTTTGCGGATCTCCTCGATGGTCTTGCCCCTCATCTGGTCCGCCACCGTCTCGCACGTCAGGTCCATCAGCCCCTCAATGTCGAGGCACTCGGCCGCGTGGATGAGGTCGAAGAGCGTGTCTTGGTCGACTTGGACGAAGGCGTCCTCACTAGTAGAAAAAGGGTCAAACGTGAAGCACATTAGTGCCGGTTTGTATTTGAGCCGGCACTAATATATACATTAGTGCCGGTTCCAACGGCTAGCCGGGCCGCTTTCATTAGTACCGGTTCATGGCGAACCTTTAGCACCGGTTCGTGCCACGAACCGGTACTAATGAGAGTGGTGGCAGGATGTTGTCAGACTGGGGCCCCTCCAGCCCCTTTAGTACCGGTTCTTGGCACGAACCGGTACTAAAGATCGTCCTACATAAACCCTTCGTCCACCCGAGCTCGCTCTGTTCTTCCCCTTTCCCCTCTCCTCTCTCTGTTCTTCCCCTCTTCCTCTCGAGCTCATCACACATTTTGCCCAAAAATTGTCATGATTTGAAGGCCCCCATCCATTCAAATGATCACAAAGGTTAGCAACTTTGTCCTTTCATCTCTCATTGCTAGATTAGCTCTTGCAATGCTTTATATAGTGATTAATTTGTGAGTTTAGTAATTTGGGAGGATATATATATGTGCTAGTATTTGATTTATATGCAATTTGAGGTCAAAAATAACACTTAGTTTGCATATGTAGGTGTGGTTTACTTAGTGCCTTCTAAATCTCCGTCGTAACCACCGTCGATCGCCCGCACCGTCCCGTCGCTGGCACCACCTTGTGGTGAGCCTCTTGTTCATGAAATTTTATATAAAAATTGATGTTTGTGTGATTTGGATATATAGTTACTCGTATAATTATCTTACCCGTACGTTGTTTGTTATACATATAGTGCCATGGTTTTGATATCCGTCGCCGTCAGCCCTCGTCCTTGTTATGATTCGGATGTGGTATATATATTCTCTTTTAAAACTAGTTGCATTTCGTGTTTATGACAAATTATGCCCATCAAGTTGACATAGAAATTTTTTCTAGGAGGTATGTGAACCGGAAATTCCAACCGACCCTATTGTCGAGAGGTTAAATTTAGTTGAAAGAGAAAACGAGTACTTGAAAGAAAAATTGAAAAGAATTGAGGGGGAGAAGATGGAATTGGAGTTGCATGTTGCTGATGTCGTCGATGATCACAAGATCAAGATGGAGAAAATGCGCTTGAAGATTAGAAAGATTAGAAAATATGCCATCGATAGTGAGGCTTGGTATCATTATGCTGTTGGATCCATTGTTATCTTAGTTGCGATCTTGATCACATTTGTTGTTGCATTTAAATGCTTTAGCTAGAGAGTTATTTGTTTGTTGCATTTAAGTGTTGTATGAACTTTATGTATGAACTTGTATTAATTTGGTCTATTCGGTGTTGTGTAATGAAGATGAGCCGGCAATGGATGTACGATGACCGATGCTCTCCCCAGTTTGTTGAGGGCGTGCATACTTTTCTGCTTGCGGCTGAGGCAAACAAGCGGGCGGATGGTTTTATGCCTTGTCCATGTGCTGGCTATAAGAATGGTCACAATTACTCTACATCAAGAACCATTCACGTCCACCTGTTTAAGTCCGGTTTCATGCCCTACTATAATGTTTGGACCAAGCATGGAGAAAGAGGGGTTATGATGGAAGACAATGAAGAAGAAGAGGACGACGATAGCTATCCTGGCCATGGGTTCCCTGAATATGATGATACAACAATGGGGGAAGAAGCTGAGCCGGTAATGCGGGAAGAAGCTGAGCCGGCAATGCGGGAAGAAGCTGAAGAAGAGGCATCAGATGAGCCCGTTGATGATCTAGGTCGGGCCATTGCCGATGCAAAGAGAAACTGCGCAAGTGATTTGGAGAAGAAGAAGTTGCAGCGCATGTTAGAGGATCACAAAAAATTGTTGTACCCGAATTGCGTAGGTGACAAGAAAAAGCTGGGCACCACACTGGAATTGCTGCAATGGAAGGCAGAGAATGGTGTATCGGACAAGGGATTTGGAAAGTTGCTGGTAATGATAAAGGATATGCTTCCAAAGGACAACGAATTGCCCGAGAGTACGTACGAAGCAAAGAAGGCTATCTGCCCTCTAGGGTTAGAGGTGCAGAAGATACATGCATGCCCTAATGATTGCATCCTCTACCACGATGAGTACGAGGATTTGAACGCTTGCCCGGTATGTGGTGCATTGCGCTATAAGATCAGCCGCGATGACCCTGGTGATGTCGAGGGCGAGCGCCCCAGGAAGAAGATTCCTGCCAAGGTGATGTGGTATGCTCCTATAATACCACGGTTGAAACGTTTGTTCCAAAACAAAGAGCATGCCAAGGCGATGCGATGGCACAGAGAAGACCGTAAGAAAAACGGAAAGTTGAGAGTACCCGCTGACGGGTCGCAGTGGAGAAAAATCGAAAGAAAGTACGGGAAGGAGTTTGCAGATGACGCAAGGAGCGTATGGTTTGGTCTAAGCGCAGATGGCATTAATCCTTTTGGGGAGCAGAGCAGCAACCATAGCACCTGGCCTGTGACTCTATGTTTGTATAACCTTCCTCCTTGGTTGTGCATGAAGCGGAAGTTCATTATGATGCCAGTGCTCATCCAAGGCCCTAAGCAACCCGGCAACGACATTGATGTGTACCTAAGGCCATTAGTTGAAGAACTCTTACAACTGTGGAATGGAACAGGTGTACGTGCGTGGGATGATCACATGGGGGAAGAATTTGACCTAAAGGCGTTGCTGTTCATGACCATCAATGATTGGCCTGCTCTTAGTAACCTTTCAGGACAGACAAACAAGGGATACCGCGCATGCACACACTGTTTGGACGATACCGACAGTATATATTTGGCTAATTGTAAGAAGAATGTGTACCTGGGACATCGTCGATTTCTTCCAAGCAGGCATCCCGTAAGAAAGAAAGGCAAGCATTTCAAAGGTGAGGCGGATCACCGGACGAAGCCTCGCCACCGTACTGGTGCTGATGTACATGATATGGTCAAGGATTTGAAGGTGGTCTTTGGAAAGGGTCCTGGTGGACAACCTATTCCGAATGACGCTGACGGACGTGCACCCATGTGGAAGAAGAAATCTATATTTTGGGACCTGCCCTATTGGAAAGACCTAGAGGTCCGCTCCGCAATCGACGCGATGCACGTGACGAAGAATCTTTGTGTGACCCTGCTTGGCTTCTTGGGCGTGTATGGGAAGACAAAAGATACACCTGAGGCACGAGAGGACCAGCAACGTATGCACGGAAAAGACGGCATACATCAGGGTCATGCAAGCTACGCTCTTACCAAAGAAGAGAAGGAAATCTTCTTTGAATGCCTGCTCAGTATTAAGGTACCGTCTGGCTTCTTGTCGAATATAAAGGGAATAATAAACATGGCAGAGAAAAAGTTCCAGAACCTAAAGTCTCATGACTGCCACGTGATTATGACGCAACTGCTTCCGGTTGCATTGAGGGGGCTTCTACCAGAAAACGTTCGATTAGCCATTGTGAAGCTATGTGCATTTCTCAATGCAATCTCTCAGAAGGTAATCGATCCAGAAATCATACCAAGGTTAGAGAATGATTTGGTGCAATGTCTTGTCAGTTTCGTGTTGGTGTTCCCACCATCCTTCTTCAACATCATGACACACGTCCTAGTTCACCTATGCGAAGAGATTAATGTTTTGGGTCCTGTATTTCTACATAATATGTTCCCCTTTGAGAGGTTCATGGGAGTCTTAAAGAAATATGTTCATAACCGTGCTAGGCCAGAAGGAAGCATCTCCAAGGGCCGTCAAAATGAGGAGGTTATTGAGTTTTGTATTGACTTTATTCCTGACCTTAAGCCGATTGGTGTTCCTGAATCGCGGCATAAGGGCAGACTGGATGGAAAAGGCACGCTAGGAGGGGAACAAATAATATGTATGGACGGGCATTCTCTCACTGAAGCACACTACACAGTTCTACAGAATTCTGCCTTGGTGGCTCCATATATGGATGAACACAAGAATTTGCTATGCTCCAAACACCCAGAGCGGTCTGATGACTGGATTACACGTGAACAAACCAGGAGTTTCGCCAGCTGGTTGCAGACACGTACCATGCATGACACCTCTATTGAAGATGACCTGTACTTGCTGTCCCAGTTACCATCTTCGAATATAATGACTTTCAAAGGGTACGAGATAAATGGTAATATATTTTACACGATCACCCAAGATAAGAAGAGCACCAACCAAAACAATGGTGTCCGCTTTGATGCAGAAACCAAGACGGGAAAGGAAACATATTATGGTTATATACAGGACATATGGGAACTTGACTATCGACGTGGTTTGAAGGTCCCTTTGTTTCGGTGCAAATGGGTCAATATGACACGAGGCGGGGTAACGGAAGACCCGCAGTATGGAATGGCAACAGTGGATCTCAACAATCTTGCGTATGCAGACAAACCATTCATCCTAGCCAATGATGTGGCACAGGTTTTCTATGTGAAGGACATGTCTACCAAGCCAAGAAAAAGAAAAGATAAGGAAATGAATGCATCGTACGATGAGCCAAAGCGGCACATAGTTCTTTCTGGGAAGAGAAACATCGTGGGAGTGGATGACAAGACAGACAAGTTAGAAGATTATGAAAAGTTTGATGAAATTGCTCCATTCACAATGAATATTAACCCGAGCATCCCGTTAAATGATGAAGATTTTCCATGGTTATGGCGCAAAGGGACACACGCGAAGAAAAAGTTTCACACCCAAAGATCTGGGATGTGATCGGCTTCACTATCATCACTTTCTTCTGTGTTTCACACCCAGAAGGGAATCTTTGTAATAGTTAGGGTAGTTAATTATGTGTTTTGGCATTTGAAACGCGAAGAAATTTTATGTGCAAACAAATTCTTTCATGCCTTTACTGATTTCTAAAGTTAAGTTATTCACAAACTAGTGATTCACACTAATTTCAAATAATTCAAAATTTAAACTATTCAAATTTGAAAACTACGGGCACTAACAGAAAGTTTGTAATTTTTTGTACCTAAAGCAAAAATATTCACAAAGAAACTCTAGATACACAAAAAAACTCAAAAATAAATAAAGCAAAAAAATATAAAAAAGCCCGCCTACTAGACCAGAGCGGCCTGCATACGACTAGAAACCCAACCTGTTGTTGGGCCAGGATGCAGGCCCGCAAAGGCCCAGTAGGCCAACAGGGCAGCATAGAACATGTAGGCCCAGTAGGCCTGCTTTGGAGAGGAGCTCGAGAGAGCTACCGCATGGGGGTTTATAAACCAGTGTGGTCGCCCCTCGGCTAGCGAGGTGGGACTAAACTTGTGCACCGCACCTGCGCCAGCGCACCCCCTTTAGTACCGGTTTGTGGCACCAACCGGTACTAAAGGGGGGCCTTTAGTACCGTTTGGAGCCACCAACCGGTACTAAAGGGGGTGCGGTTCCCGCCGCTTGGCCTGACCAAAACAGGCCTTTAGTACCGGTTGGTGGCTCCAACCGGTACTAAAGGTGCCTTCTATATATACAACACTTACAAAAATTTCATTCTCCCTCTGTTTCTTCCTCTGTTTCCCCATTGAAGCACCGCCCGCGTGCCCCGATCGATCGATGCCGTTGCCGTCACCGCCCCCGCCCCCGTCGCCGCCCCCGTCCCCGTCGCCGCCCCCGTCCCAGTCGCCGCCCTCGTCTCTGTCGCCGCCCTCGTCTCTGTC
>NC_041388.1:576901579-576902822 GCF_002162155.2 Triticum dicoccoides | reverse complement strand
CCCCGGCCGTCGCCTTGCCGTCGCCGTCGCCCCGCTGTGAGCTCTCCCCCTCTAACCCCTCTCCCTCGCCCCCGGCGGCCACCATGGGCGCCGTCCCTCCCCGAGCCCATACACACACACACAACCATGATGAACACACACACACACACACGTACATATGTATGAATTAATGCATGTATATATTAGTATATACGTATTTTGTATGTTTAATTGAAGGAAATATGCCCTAGAGGCAATAATAAAGTTATTATTTATTTCCTTATATCATGATAAAAGTTTATTATTCATGCTAGAATTGTATTAACCGGAAACATAATACATGTGTGAATACATAGACAAACAGAGTGTCACTAATATGCCTCTACTTGACTAGCTCGTTAATCAAAGATGGTTATGTTTCCTAACCATGGACAAAGAGTTGTTATTTGATTAACGGGATCACATCATTAGTTGAATGATCTGATTGACATGACCCATTCCATTAGCTTAGCACCCGATCGTTTAGTATGTTGCTATTGCTTTCTTCATGACTCATACATGTTCCTATGACTATGAGATTATGCAACTCCCGTTTGCCAGAGGAACACTTTGTGTGCTACCAAACGTCACAACGTAACTGGGTGATTATAAAGGAGCTCTATAGGTGTCTCCAAAGGCACATGTTGGGTTGGCGTATTTCGAGATTAGGATTTGTCACTCCGATTGTCGGAGAGATATCTCTGGGCCCTCTCGGTAATGCACATCACTTAAGCCTTGCAAGCATTGCAACTAATGAGTTAGTTGCAGGATGATGTATTACAGAATGAGTAAAGAGACTTGCCGGTAACGAGATTGAACTAGGTATTGAGATACCGACGATCAAATCTCGGGCAAGTAACATACGGATGACAAAGGGAACGACATATGTTGTTATGCGGTTTGACCGATAAAGATCTTCGTAGAATATGTAGGAGCCAATATGAGCATCCAGGTTCCGCTATTGGTTATTGACCGGAGACGTGTCTCGGTCATGTCTACATTGTTCTCGAACCCGTAGGGTCCGCACGCTTAAGGTTTCGATGACAGTTATATTATGAGTTTATGAGTTTTGATGTACCGAAGTTAGTTCGGAGTCCCGGATGTGATCACGGACATGACGAGGAGTCTCGAAATGGTCGAGACATAAAGATTGATAAATTGGACGGCTATATTCGGACACCGGAAGTGTTCCGGGTGATTTCGGAGAAAACCGGAGAGCCGGAGG
>NC_041388.1:576894099-576901207 GCF_002162155.2 Triticum dicoccoides | reverse complement strand
CCCTCTCCCTCCCCACTTCTTTCCCCCTCCTAGTAGGAGTCCTACTCCTACTAGGAGGAAGACTCCTCCTTGGCGCGCCATAGAGGGCCGGCCGGCCTCCTCCCCTTGATCATTTATATACGGGGGCAGGGGCACCCCTAGACACACAAGTTGATCCACGTGATCATATTCTTAGCCGTGTGCGGTGCCCCCTTCCACCATAGTCCTCGATAATATTGTAGCGGTGCTTAGGCGAAGCCCTGCGACGGTAGTACATCAAGATCGTCACCACGCCGTCGTGCTGATGGAACTCTTCCCCGACACTTTGCTGGATCGGAGTCCGGGGGTCGTCATCGAGCTGAACGTGTGCTAGAACTCGGAGGTGTCGTAGTTTCGGTGCTTGATCGGTCGGGCCGTGGAGACGTACGATTACATCAACCAAACGCTTCCGTTGTCGGTCTACAAGGGTACGTAGATCACACTCTCCCCTCTCGTTGCTATGCATCACCATGATCTTGCGTGTGCGTAGGAAATTTTTGAAATTACTATGTTCCCCAACACTTTAGCTATATTTAAGTCGTCTGATTCGATGCAAGGTGTTTTTTTCTCGAATATGCACGAGTGTGCATATCATATATTAAAGAATGAAATGCATAGAAAGCCTTCACCGGTCATTTACAAGTGCGGTGATTTCTCACACCCATATGTACAACTCCACTCCACCTAATACAAATTAGACTACTCCTTGCCACTGGTCCACCTTACTAAGTCTGCAAACACAAAATCACCTCCCCTCTCGTTGCTATGCATCACCATGATCTTGCATGTGCGTAGGAATTTTTTTGAAATTACTACGTTCCCCAACAGTGGCATCCGAGCCTAGGTTTTATATGTTGATGTTATATGCACGAGTAGAACACAAGTGCGTTGTGGGCGATATAAGTCATACTGCTTACCAGCATGTCATACTTTGGTTCGGCGGTATTGTTGGACGAAGCGGCCCGGACCGACATTACGCGTACGCTTACGCGAGACCGGTTCTCCCGACGTGCTTTGCACATAGGTGGCTTGCGGGTGACAGTTTCTCCAACTTTAGTTGAACGAAGTGTGGCTACGCCCGGTCCTTGCGAAGGTTAAAACAGCACCAACTTGACAAACTATCGTTGTGGTTTTGATGCATAGGTAAGATTGGTTCTTGCTTAAAGCCCGTAGCAGCCACGTAAAACTTGCAACAACAAAGTAGAGGACGTCTAACTTGTTTTTGCAGGGCATGTTGTGATGTGATATGGTCAAGACATGATGCTAAATTTTATTGTATGAGATGATCATGTTTTGTAACCGAGTTATCGGCAACTGGCAGGAGCCATATGGTTGTCGCTTTATTGTATGCAATGCAATCGCGCTGTAATGCTTTACTTTATCACTAAGCGGTAGCGATAGTCGTGGAAGCATAAGATTGGCGAGATGACAATGATGCTACGATGGAGATCAAGGTGTCGCGCCGGTGACGGTGGTGATCACGGCGGTGCTTCGGAGATGGAGATCACAAGCACAAGATGATGATGGCCATATCATATCACTTATATTGATTGCATGTGATGTTTATCTTTTATGCATCTTATCTTGCTTTGATTGACGGTAGCATTATAAGATGATCTCTCACTAAATTATCAAGAAGTGTTCTCCCTGAGTATGCACCATTGCAAAAGTTCTTCGTGCTGAGACACCACGTGATGATCGGGTGTGATAAGCTCTACGTTCAAATACAACGGGTGCAAAACAGTTGCACACGTGGAATACTCAGGTTATACTTGACGAGCCAAGCATATACAGATATGGCCTCGGAACACAAAGACCGAAAGGTCGAGCGTGAATCATATAGTAGATATGATCAACATAGTGATGTTCACCAATGAAACTACTCCATCTCATGTGATGATCGTACATGGTTTAGTCGATTTGGATCACGTAATCACTTAGAGGATTAGAGGGATGTCTATCTAAGTGGGAGTTCTTTAAGTAATATGATTAATTGAACCTAAATTTATCATGAACTTAGTACCTGATAGTATCTTGCTTGTTTATGTATGATTGTAGATAAATGGCCCATGCTGTTGTTCCGTTGAATTTTAAATGCGTTCCTTGAGAAAGCAAAGTTGAAAGATGATGGTAGCAATTACACGGACTGGGTCCGTAACTTGAGGATTATCCTCATTGCTGCACAGAAGAATTACGTCCTGGAAGCACCACTGGGTGTCAGGCCTGCTGCTAGAGCAACACCAGATGTTGTGAACGTCTGGCAGAGCAAAGCTGATGACTACTCGATAGTTCAGTGTGCCATGCTTTACGGCTTAGAACCGGGACTTCAACGATGTTTTGAACATCATGGAGCATATGAGATGTTCCAGGAGTTGAAGTTAATATTTCAAGCAAATGCCCGGATTGAGAGATATGAAGTCTCCAATAAGTTCTATAGCTGCAAGATGGAGGAGAACAGTTCTGTCAGTGAGCATATACTCAAAATGTCTGGGTATAATAATCACTTGATTCAAATGGGAGTTAATCTTCCAGATGATTGCGTCATTGACATAATTCTCCAATCACCGCCACCAAGCTACAAGAGCTTTGTGATGAACTATAATATGCAAGGGATGAATAAGACTATTCCCGAGCTCTTCGCAATGCTGAAAGCTGCGGAGGTAGAAATCAAAAAGGAGCATCAAGTGTTGATGGTCAACAAGACCACTAGTTTCAAGAAAAAGGGCAAAGGGAAGAAGAAGGGGAACTTCAAGAAGAACAGCAAGCAAGTT
This sequence comes from Triticum dicoccoides, assembly GCF_002162155.2. Taxonomy (NCBI): domain Eukaryota; kingdom Viridiplantae; phylum Streptophyta; class Magnoliopsida; order Poales; family Poaceae; genus Triticum; species Triticum dicoccoides. The sequence continues at coordinate 576,898,418 of NC_041388.1, read as the reverse complement.
GCTGCTCAAGAGAAGAAACCCAAGTCTGGACCTAAGCCTGAAACTGAGTGCTTCTACTGCAAGCAGACTGGTCACTGGAAGCGGAACTGCCCCAAGTATTTGGAGGATAAGAAGGATGGCAAGGTGAACAAAGGTATATGTGATATACATGTTATTGATGTGTACCTTACTAATGCTCGCAGTAGCACCTGGGTATTTGATACTGGTTCTGTTGCTAATATTTGCAACTCGAAACAGGGACTACGAATTAAGCGAAGATTGGCTAAGGGCGAGGTGACGATGCGCGTGGGAAACGGTTCCAAAGTCGATGTGATCGCGGTCGGCACGCTACCTCTACATCTACCTTCAGGATTAATATTAGACCTAAATAATTGTTATTTGGTGCCAGCGTTAAGCATGAACATTATATCTGGATCTTGTTTGATGCGAGACGGTTATTCATTTAAATCAGAGAATAATGGTTGTTCTATTTATATGAGTAATATCTTTTATGGTTATGCACCCTTGAAGAGTGGTCTATTCTTATTGAATCTCGATAGTAGTAACACACATATTCATAATGTTGAAGCCAAAAGATGCAGAGTTGATAATGATAGTGCAACTTATTTGTGGCACTGTCGTTTAGGTCATATCGGTGTAAAGCGCATGAAGAAACTCCATACTGATGGACTTTTGGGACCACTTGATTATGAATCACTTGGTACTTGCGAACCGTGTCTCATGGGCAAGATGACTAAAACGCCGTTCTCCGGTACTATGGAGAGAGCAACAGATTTGTTGGAAATCATACATACAGATGTATGTGGTCCGATGAATATTGAGGCTCGTGGCGGATATCGTTATTTTCTCACCTTCACAGATGACTTAAGCAGATATGGGTATATCTACTTAATGAAACATAAGTCTGAAACGTTTGAAAAGTTCAAAGAATTTCAGAGTGAAGTTGAAAATCATCGTAACAAGAAAATAAAGTTTCTACGATCTGATCGTGGAGGAGAATATTTGAGTTACGAGTTTGGTGTACATTTGAAATAATGCAGAATAGTTTCGCAACTCACGCCACCCGGAACACCACAGCGTAATGGTGTGTCCGAACGTCGTAATCGTACTTTACTAGATATGGTGCGATCTATGATGTCTCTTACTGATTTACCGCTATCGTTTTGGGGTTATGCTTTGGAGACGGCCGCATTCACGTTAAATAGGGCACCATCAAAATCCGTTGAGACGACGCCTTATGAACTATGGTTTGGCAAGAAACCAAAGTTGTCGTTTCTGAAAGTTTGGGGCTGCGATGCTTATGTGAAAAAGCTTCAACCTGATAAGCTCGAACCCAAATCGGAGAAATGTGTCTTCATAGGATATCCAAAGGAGACTATTGGATACACCTTCTATCACAGATCCAAAGGCAAGACTTTTGTTGCTAAGTTCGGAAACTTTCTAGAGAAGGAGTTTCTCTCGAAAGAAGTGAGTGGGAGGAAAGTAGAACTTGACGAGGTAACTATACCTGCTCCCTTATTAGAAAGTAGTGCATCACAGAAAACTGTTTCTGTGACACCTACACCAATTAGTGAGGAAGCTAATAATAATGATCATGAAACTTCAGAACAAGATACTACTGAACCTCGTAGATCAACCAGAGTGGTACGGTAATACAGTTCTGGAAGTCATGCTGCTAGATCATGATGAACCTACGAACTATGAAGAAGCAATGTTGAGCCCAGATTCCGCAAAATGGCTTGAAGCCATGAAATCTGAGATGGGATCCATGTATGAGAACAAAGTGTGGACTTTGGTTGACTTTCCCAATGACCGGCAAGCAATTGAGAATAAATGGATCTTCAAGAAGAAGACTGACGCCGACGGTAATATTACTGTCTACAAAGCTCGACTTGTCGCAAAAGGGTTGCGGCAAGTTCAAGGGGTTGACTACGATGAGACCTTCTCACCCGTAGCGATGCTTAAGTCTGTCCGAATCATGTTAGCAATTGCCGCATTTTATGATTATGAAATTTGGCAGATGGATGTCAAAACTGCATTCCTGAATGGATTTCTGGAAGAAGAGTTGTATATGATGCAACCGGAAGGTTTTGTCGATCCAAAGGGAGCTAACAAAGTGTGCAAGCTCCAGCGATCCATTTATGGACTAGCGCAAGCCTCTCGGAGTTGGAATAAACGCTTTGATAGTGTGATCAAAGCATTTGGTTTTATACAGACTTTTGGAGAAGCCTGTATTTACAAGAAAGTGAGTGGGAGCTCTGTAGCATTTCTGATATTATATGTGGATGACATATTACTGATCGGAAATGATATAGAATTTCTGGATAGCATAAAGGGATACTTGAATAAGAGTTTTTCAATGAAAGACCTCGGTGAAGCTGCTTACATATTAGGCATAAAGATCTATAGAGATAGATCAAGACGTTTAATTGGACTTTCACAAAGCACATACCTTGACAAGATTTTGAAGAAGTTCAAAATGGATCAAGCAAAGAAAGGGTTCTTGCCTGTGTTACAAGGTGTGAAGTTGAGTCAGACTCAATGCCCGACCACTGCAGAAGATAGAGAGAAAATGAAAGATGTTCCCTATGTTTCAGCCATAGGCTCATCATGTATGCAATGCTGTGTACCAGACCTGATGTGTGCCTTGCTATAAGTCTAGCAGGGAGGTACCAAAGTAATCCAGGAGTGGATCACTGGACAACGGTCAAGAACATCCTGAAGTACCTGAAAAGGACTAAGGATATGTTTCTCGTATATGGAGGTGACAAAGAGCTCATCGTAAACGGTTACATTGATGCAAGCTTTGACACTGATCCGGACGATTCTAAATCGCAAACCGAATACGTGTTTACATTAAACGGTGGAGCTGTCAGTTGGTACAGTTCTAAATAAAGCGTCATGGCGGGATCTACGTGTGAAGCGGAATACATAGCTGTTTCGGAAGCAGCAAATGAAGGAGTCTGGATGAAGGAGTTCATATCCGATCTAGGTGTCATACCTAGTGCATTGGGTCCAATGAAAATCTTTTGTGACAATACTGGTGCAATTGCCTTGGCGAAGGAATCCAGATTTCACAAGAGAACCAAGCACATCAAGAGACGCTTCAATTCCATCTGGGATCTAGTCCAGGTGGGAGACATAGAGATTTGCAAGATACATACGGATCTGAATGTTGCAGACCCGTTGACTAAGCCTCTTCCACGAGCAAAACATGATCAACACCAAGGCTCCATGGGTGTTAGAATCATTACTGTGTAATCTAGATTATTGACTCTAGTGCAAGTGGGAGACTGAAGGAAATATGCCCTAGAGGCAATAATAAAGTTATTATTTATTTCCTTATATCATGATAAAAGTTTATTATTCATGCTAGAATTGTATGAACCGGAAACATAATACATGTGTGAATACATAGACAAACAGAGTGTCACTAGTATGCCTCTACTTGACTAGCTCGTTAATCAAAGATGGTTATGTTTCCTAACCATGGACAAAGAGTTGTTATTTGATTAACGGGATCACATCATTAGTTGAATGATCTGATTGACATGACCCATTCCATTAGCTTAGCACCGATCGTTTAGTATGTTGCTATTGCTTTCTTCATGACTTATACATGTTCCTATGACTATGAGATTATGCAACTCCCGTTTGCCAGAGGAACACTTTGTGTGCTACCAAACGTCACAACGTAACTGGGTGATTATAAAGGAGCTCTAAAGGTGTCTCCAAAGGTATATGTTGGGTTGGCGTATTTCGAGATTAGGATTTGTCACTCCGATTGTCGGAGAGGTATCTCTGGGCCCTCTCGGTAATGCACATCACTTAAGCCTTGCAAGCATTGCAACTAATGAGTTAGTTGCGGGATGATGTATTACAGAATGAGTAAAGAGACTTGCCGGTAATGAGATTGAACTAGGTATTGAGATACCGACGATCGAATCTCGGGCAAGTAACATACCGATGACAAATGGAACGACATATGTTGTTATGCGGTCTGACCGATAAAGATCTTCGTAGAATATGTAGGAGCCAATATGAGCATCCAGGTTCCGCTATTGGTTATTGACCGGAGACGTGTCTCGGTCATGTCTACATTGTTCTCGAACCCGTAGGGTCCGCACGCTTAAGGTTTCGATGACAGTTATATTATGAGTTTATGAGTTTTGATGTACCGAAGTTAGTTCGGAGTCCCGGATGTGATCACGGACATGACGAGGAGTCTCGAAATGGTCGAGACATAAAGATTGATAAATTGGACGGCTATATTCGGACACGGAAGTGTTCCGGGTTATTTCGGAGAAAACCGGAGAGCC
>NC_041388.1:576845235-576893874 GCF_002162155.2 Triticum dicoccoides | reverse complement strand
ATATGGGCCTTAGTAGAGAGAGAGGGGCAGCCAAAGGTGGACCGCGTGCCTCCTCCCCCCCTGGTCCGAATTGGACTAGGAGAGGGGGGGGCCCCTTTGGCGCGCCATAGAGGGTCGGCCGGCCTCCTCCCCTTGATCCTTTATATACGGGGGCAGGGGGCACCCCTAGACACACAAGTTGATCCACGTGATCATATTCTTAGCCGTGTGCGGTGCCCCCTTCCACCATAGTCCTCGATAATATTGTAGCGGTGCTTGGGCGAAGCCCTGCGATGGTAGTACATCAAGATCGTCACCATGCCGTCGTGCTAACGGAACTCTTCCCCGACACTTTGCTGGATCGGAGTCCGGGGATCGTCATCGAGCTGAACATGTGCTAGAACTCGGAGGTGCCGTAGTTTCGGTGCTTGATCGGTCGGGCCGTGGAGACGTACGACTACATCAACCAAACGCTTCCGTTGTCGATCTACAAGGGTACGTAGATCACACTCTCCCCTCTCGTTGCTATGCATCACCATGATCTTGCGTGTGCGTAGGAAATTTTTTGAAATTACTACGTTCCCCAACATTAATTAGTTTAGATTATTTAGATTATTATTTTTTCAGTAGTATATATGTATGAATGCATGTTAGATGGATATAATTAGTGTTTAATTAGTATGGAAATTTTTTATATAATGTTGTTTTTCAGTTTTTTAATGGATGTATAAAAGTTGTGTTTTCTGTTTTTAGTGTTAGATGCTTAATTAGTATGAAATAGCATATAGAATTTTGACATATGCAATGATAGCATAATTAGTGTTATATAGAAATGTTAGAAATTTTAGTTATCAAAATCCAATCATTAAAAAAATGTTACTTTTTGTGGGCATATAGCTAGTATTTGTTCTCGACGATGCCCGGCCCGCATCCTCGCCGTCGACCCGTCCGCGACGACGTCCGACTGACCCATGTCCGGGACTGGGCTCCGCTGGGCTGGCACTGGGAGGTGCTGCCTGGAGGGGCGCGCCGCTTGATGAGGAACTCGGCCCCGGGTCCCGTCGTCGACCCTGATCTCGTTTGGTGGCGTTCGCGTGGGCCAGTTTCGGTGCGGAGGGAGCCGGCCCCGCCGGAGGTGGTACGTCGCCGTGTCAGGGAGGAGGACGAGCACGTCCATCGCTACATGGTTGCGTTAGAGGGCGGCAGGTTCTCCAATACCTGGCAGTTTCTTCAGGGATCTCACTTCAGCTATGATCCTGTGAGGGTTCCTTCTCTTTGGGTGTCCACCGCCCGCGCCGCAGGAACCGCGAGTGTCCTAGATTCTTCTGTAGTATTTGATCTTTAATTAGCTACCTAGCCAGTGATGTACTATTCAATATTATATATTATTCGAGACGATGTATTCGAGATTATATCTATTATTCGAGACGATGTATTCGAGATTATATCTATTATTCGAGACGATGTATTTGAGATTATATCTATTATTCGAGACGATGTAATTTGAATACTAAATTGTTTTATATTTCTTTTGGCATAGTTAAATAAAAGCTATGGCGGACAATACCGACAGAGAGGGAGAACAGACCATGTTCGATATAATACGCGGGCCAGATGATGATCAGAATGAAGAAGATTATGACGGCTCTGAATTTCTAAACAACACCGGAGAGGGTGATATGATATTCGATCACGACGACCGAATTGATGAAGTCGTGAACTACGATTATGACAATGACGAAGAACATGTTGATCCTGAAACAACAAAGACCGGCGAGGTATATATATTTATATAAGCAGGCATCTGGTGATCATCACATGTTTTAAATGAGCTGAAGATATATTAATGAATCGATCTTTCTTCTTTCAGCCATCCGGGTCGAGCAAATCTTCAGGCAACAGGACGAAACGAGGCCCGAACAAAAAGTTGAAGCAGGGCGTAAAGTATAATATCGAGGCAATCAAACCTAATGGCGAACCATTAGCGCCTAAGAAGATTGTGGACAAGTTCATTCGTCAGTGCAGAGTTCTTGTGAAGGACCAACTCCCGATCTCCCTTCAAGAATGGAGAGAGCCAGCAAAGCCATGTCCAGATCTTACTTTTGTCGTCGACAGACAAAAAAGTATGCTTTGGGATACTCTCATGGAACATTTCACCCTACCAGATCATTTCACAGAAGCAGATGTGCAGAAAGTCAAGGACGCTGCTCTTAGGAAGATGGCGGTTGCATTCAAGAACCACAAGAATCGTGAATGGGACAAGTACGTCAAGGGAGGAAGGAAGACTCCAGTATTCGAGGGAACACTAGAGAATCAAAGTGCTCATTGGGACGATTTCGTGAAATTCAAGGATTCAGAATTAGCTAAGGAACGGTCGAGAATAAACAAGAAGAATGCCGAAAAAAAGGATAAGTTCCATAAGCTGGGGCCAGGTGGCTACGCGGTGGCAATGCCTAAGTGGGATAAGTCTAAGAAAGAGATGGAGGATGCAGGTGTCACTCCGGTTACTAAGAGCTGGTCCCCCAGGTGCAGGACTTGGTTCTATGCGCATGGGGGGGAGTTGGACCCGAAGACAGGCAAAGTTTCAATGAAGGCATGTCTGAACGGAGCCGACGATAATATACTTGTTGCAATAGAAGAGGCTCGAACGGGGGTGTTCCAGCCCAACAGAGAGAACGACGAGCTTACGCGTGCCCTGGGAAATCCTGAACACCCGGGAAGAACACGAGGCAAGGGCGCTATTCTGTGATATGAGGGGTTTTTGGACTGGAACGCCGACTATAGAACCCGTGCGAGAAGGAAGATTGCGGAGGAGAAGCAGAGGAAGATGGAGGAGGAGAAGAGGAAGCTGGACTATGAACGCCTTCAAGGCCTAGAATCAGCGCACACGGACTTGGTAGTCAAATTCCAGCGGCAGCAGGAGCAGATCGACTCACTTAGCCAGCAAAGGGGGTCTCAGCAGCTGCAGCAGCTAGCGGATGATCCAGCATTGGATACCACCGCCCCATCCATGCCGAGAAGCAGCGTGGGTTCCGCCCCGTTTGACGCAATGCTGGATAGATACCCCGTGGATGACATCGCGCAGAACACTAACTGCGAGCTACACTTCAAAATTAAGAACATATCCTTGAAGGTGGCGGACGGCGTTGCTTATACAAATTCCCCCGATGCAACCTTCCATTGCAACCCGATTCCAGCAGGCTATGCTCGTGTCGTGGTTGATGAGGTGGTGGACCAATATTCGGGGCTAGAGCTTGACATTCCTGGAGGTGACGAGGAGCACACACTCGGAGATGCCAAACATCGTATCATCCTATGGAGAAAGGATTGCATCATCTTTCGAAGGCCACCGACACCGCGTCACCCGACTCCTCGTCGAAGTCCGCCACCGAGTCAGCAGACTCCCGCTCCTCCAAGTCCACCAACGCATGAGGCCACTCCTCCTCCAAGTCCGGCAAAGTGTCAGGCCACTCCTCCTCCAAGTCCGATACAGCGTCAGACGTCCACTCCTCCTCCAAGTCCGGCACAACCTCATGCCACTCCTCCTCCAAGTCCGGCACAGCTTCAGGCCACTCCTCCTCGTCCAACTCAGCCCCGTCAGCCGTCTCCGCCGCCTTAGCAATCGCAGAAGAGACACCCCGCAGCTATGATGCGTAGCGGTATGAGTCGAGGTCATAGTACAGGAAGTACAGGCGGAGGCAAGCGATATAAATATGGTCCAAACCTCACTACTCCTCTTCCTGAGAGGGCTTACGATAGGACCGAGGAGCAAACCAATGCCATAGTGCGGGCAGAAGTCGACGCCCATTTTGGACCGAAACCGCCACCGCCGCCAAGGGAGAAAGTGCCTGTGGAAGTAGTTGACCACTTCATTCGTATGGCTCAAACACCAGCTCCTAAGCCTGTAGACATAGACTATGAGCGCCACATCAGGAAGTTACATCGACAATGTCTATAGAAGGAGGCGAGCTCGAGCTCGAGCAAACAACAAGCAACTGTCAAAAATGCGGGAAAACCGTTGCCCAGCTGGGAGAACAGGCGGCGCAATCGATCCCCCCGCTTGTTGTGCCGCCAACAACACGTGACAGTACGCGCGCCCAATATTATTGTGGGCAAACAGTTTACGTTCCCGAAGTGGGCGATGTGGTAATAACCCAGGAGCATATAATGCAGGCTGAAACTCTCCAAATCACTGTTGGACAACTCCTCGAGATCGAGGACATGTCTGTGCTTACAGAGGAGGAAATAAAACGGAAATATGCCCGGGGCCAACCTTTGGTCAAGCCAGAAGAGGTCAAGAAGCTCCCAACGAGAATGTATGAATTGCATCAATGGTACATGGACATTACCAAGAGATCCGATCGAGAGTCCCTCATGGTGCAAGTCAAGAAGGATCATTACTACCATCAGAAACCTGTGACCGTTGAGTATTCTGAACTGTTTTAGTTATACAATCAAGACGCACTCGACAAATCTATCGTCTGTTGCTATTGTATGTAAGTGATTTCTTTCTGTAATTTAAGTCTCAAGCTAGCTGTAGTGATCCTTTTGATCAATCATTACCTGTAATTATCCTCACTATATTCTTTTCTGTGGTATTATGCAGGATGAAGATGTATGAAATGAGAAAAGGTGGACGCTATGGCATTGGGTTCATTGACCCAAACACCGTTAATGAATACACATGGAAAATAAACAAGTATCATGAAAAGCAGGTAGAGGACAGCATGCTAGAGTTCTTGAAGCGCCTCAAATACAATGAAGATATACTACTTCCTTACAACTTCCAGTGAGTCACACTTTCTTGTACTACAAATTCTCTATTTTTGCCTACTAGCTAGCTACATGTTTTTGCTTACATATGCCCGCTTAATTAAGACATGCAAACGTGTGTGCATGCAGATTTCACTGGATCTTGTGTATCATTAAAGTTGACGCCGGAACAGTTGAAATACTGGACTCACTACTCAAAGCAAATAGTGACTATAACATCTTGTTTGGGATAGTCAACAGGTAATTTCAATCATTATTAACTATATATCTCGGCCTATTTAGTTCGTCATTTCATGATATGAACTATTTAATAACCCCTTTATTCATTTTCTTTGTCGGCGGGCAGTGCTTGGGCAAGGTTTATCAGCGTCATGGAAGGCGAATGGAAACGACAGCTGAAATGGTTTCGACCCAAGGTAAGTAATTAAGTATTACTAGCTAGCTAGCTAGCTGCCATCTCTTTAATTATCATGCTTGATTAATTATTATCTGATCAAATTAAATTTCATTCTCGTAATAAAGGCCCTGAAGCAGGCGCAGGGGACTGATCTGTGTGCATTCTGCGTTTGCGAGAATATTCGCATGATGGCGTCCGAAAGGAGCAGATCTCAAAGACAGGAATGGGTACGCTTGTCAGAACACTATTCACAATTTTTACATCATTATCGATATCTAGTCACACAACTAATACACATGCATATTGATCTCCTTCTTAACAGTTCACAAAGGTGCGGAACAAGCTCCTAGAAACGGAGCGCGTAGAAGCACTTCAAGAGAAAATAGCGGGATTTTTGCTCGACCAGGTCATAAATCCGAAGGGAGAATACTATTACCCGCTACCGCCCCCATCGACCATGTCATGAATCACTTCCAATTGTCATCGTGCTCCGAAGGCATCAATTAGGCTAATGCCACTGGCTCCGAAGGCAACATGCATATGTAGGAGAAATTGTATATAGCTATACATGTGTATATGTGTGAATTAATATGGTGGTTTGTGAGACATTGATGATATATATATGATTGGTTCTACTAGAAATTCTATTTATATATATATATATATATATATATATATATATATATATATATATATGCATAACGTGTACAATGTGTAGTATCGTAAAATACCAACAAACGAAAAAGAATTAAAATGGAAAACACAAAATTAAATGAAAAAGAAATCATAAAACCAAAAAAAAACCAAACATTTTAGTACCGGTTGGTGTTACCAACCGGTACTAAAGGGCTCCCGGCCCCGGAGCTGGCTCATGCCACGTGGTTGCCCTTTAGCACCGGTTCATGCTGAACCGGTACTAAAGGGGAGGGGGCCTTTAGTGCCCACACTTTAGTGCCGGTTATGGAACCGTCACTAAAGGGCCTTACGAACCGGTGCTATTGACCGGTTCTGCACTAGTGCGTCGAACGCCTTGAACGGGTCGTCGAAGTTGGGGATGTGGTCGAAGGGGTCCGCTGCCGCGCCCGGGTCGGAGAAGTGCCTGTTGACGTACTCGAGGACGCGGGAGAGGACCCGGCCGATGACGCCGGGGACCGGGATGGCACCGTCGGCGGCGCCGCCCTTCTCCAGCGTGTCCTTGATCGTCTTAGACGCGGCGGCGATCGCCTCCTCCATCACCTCGAGCTCCTGGCCGTCGGAGCTGCGCAGGCGGACCATCTTCGTCGTCATCTTCGATCTTTCTGACTTCGGTTCTGCGATCGGTGGCCGCTGCGTATTTATATGCGAGGACAGGGAGACGATCGAGGACTTTGGGTCGGTGTACTCGGGCCGCCGCCGACTCCAACTCAGCCTTTTTTTTTAGAGAAACCGACTCAACTCAGGTTGCGTACGTAGTAAATCATGTACATTTATTATTTATTTTGTAACTCTCACTTTTTTTAACAAACTGTACGAAAAAAGGAAGTTATTTTGTAATTGTCACCCGAAAAATGAGTTGGAATTTCTTTCAAATTAATACCCCAAAACAGCAAAGTAAGTAGTTGTTGTTCTTAATGCAAAATGCCATGATTTAAAAACAATAAACCCTTACAAGGCAACCCCCAAAAAATTAGAAATTCCAACCGGTTCCTTGGACAAAATAACGCCATCTTCCTCCTGCACACGCTGGTGGTGCGCCATGATCCATGCTCGATGTCCGCACACGTCGGTGGCACTCCATGATTCATGCTTGATGTCCGTGATCCATGCCTGATGTCACGACTGAAACTCTGCATCACCGCCGAAGCTAGCAAGACTTTGAGTCCGCGGCCGGAAAGCCGTCGAGATATGCCGGAAGAAGCTAGTGGCCATTATCCAAAAAATGGATCGTTGCCCTAGAGAGGAGGACAAGGAGAAGGGCTAAGAATGACGAAGACGACTACCACCTCGTCAACATGGACCTTGACGCCATGACGCACGACGCGCTCACCTAGATTTGAAAGAGTCCATACGATGCAGACACTACCTCCTAGAACCAACACCAAGAGCAGAGGCCTGACCTGGTCGACCCCCGATCAAACTATTTCGCGTCGAAGGATGATCTAGAGAAACCTTATTCGACCGTCAAAGCCGAAGCCACGATAGCCAAAAATCCTAATTGAACAAACCTACTCCCTCCGTTCGGAATTACTTGTCTCGGAAATGGATGTATCTAGAACTAAAATACGTCTAGATACATCCATTTCTACGACAAGTAATTCCGAACGGAGGGAGTAGACCGCTGGATGCACCCGGAATAAGGTCACAGGGTTCCCCTCCCTCCCCACTGCCGCCAGAGCAGAACCCCATGACCCCTCATTATTGTGGCAATCGTAATTTGTCGCAACTGATGCAGTTCAGTTGGACCATGAACAGTCACCTTCACCGTTCAATTCCAGGAATCCTCTTTAAGCTATATGCGTACAGTCTACATTTTTAAAGACAAGAAAAGGGCTGAATTTTGACAGCACAAGCATCGACTGCACCTGTCCATAGGAGGCAGCAATTCACCCAGGAAAGGGAACATCTTCCATTCTGTAAATGTGTTCCATGCACAAGAATTCCTTTACAGGTACAGCTGCACATATATGCACACAGCACGCTACTGTCTCAGATAATCTAATCTCCTTCACTGACCCCAATATCTGCACAGGTAACTATGCGACATCTCGCTCTACACGAGCAACATTCCTATGTCAGGCGACGCAGCAGCAGAGTCTCTGAATCATATGCACAGCACCTCGACTCTGACTCATGTCTTGCTTCTAAGTATATCAGGTATCACAAAGCTGACTAAATCAATTGAAGAATCTATGAATCATGAATGTGATCTGAAGAATCTATAGCTCCGCGGGGGATCGCACTGGGACGACGAGCAAGAGGTCAGTCTGCAGCTAGTGCTTGGAGCTCCCGCAGGTGGTCTGGTATCAGTGTTCCCAGGTGAGGATTCTGGGGGTTCTCTGCATATGCAACATGGTATGCCGCAACGCAAGCCTGTGGCCACGCAATCATCATCCGGCACTGCAACATTGCAACACGGAAGAAAAGGGAATCATAAACCGGAAGCATAGAGCAGTAAGGGACATCTACACTTCATAACTGATGCTGGACCGCTACCCTTTTCGGTGGGTATATAACAGTATCTCTCCCTTTTCAGTTTTCAGTGGACAAGCATCTCTCTTCTTTTGGATATAAATATATAAATGGATGCCATTTTCACATAATTCTGATAAAAGAAGCATCTAGAACTACAAAAGTGGAAAGGTGCAATTTCACCAAGGCTATGTAAAGTCAAATCCATATTTTATATATCTCTGTACCAACTAGCTTTTGAGGCTTATGGACGCAACTACCTAAAATGTCAAGTGGCATAGGTATGCAAGCAAAATGTTGAACTAAACAGGTTTACACTACTTCTTTGTAAACAAACACCAATACATAGTCTATCAGTTTTACTAGTGCAGACAGTGTGCTACCGTCGTCTTGTCAACAGAAGATTATAACAAATTCAACCAGGTTCACCAATAGACAGTCTGCTTTTTTTTTCTTTTTCTTTTTTGCTGTTTGCTAGCAAAAGACCAATGCAGACTTAAGTTGTCACTAATGCTGATAAATAAACACAGGGAAAAACAGCCGGGGAGGAATTAAGAAGAATACCATGTAATAACCGATGAGAAATGAGTAGAACGATATTGGCAGAGCAAGCTCCTTACGATCCCTATCCATGGCCAGTGCCCATGAACCAGCAACCAATGAGGCCAAGGCGCCTCCAGTGACAGCCGAAAGGAAGCAGAAGGAACCGGTGAGGTCTGAATCGACAAGCTTCGCCATCCCGCGGAGAACGAAAAGGGACCACACATCCCGCGAAGCCACACAGAACGCCTTCCCCCGCGCTCCGACATGGACAAAGCCCCACCGGTTCACCCGTCCCATCAATTTCTCCGATACAGTCAGGCAGCAGCCCTGGCAGCATGAGAAAAGGAACTCGTCGTTGCCCCCTGACAGGGCGTTGATCGCTCGAGCGAAGCTCCTCACCGCTGCAATCACCGGGACAAGCACAGTCCCCATGCATATGTCACCAAAAGCTGGCCCCGACATCGTGCAACAGAATGCTTCGACGGCACCACCTGGCATACGGACTCCGTAGGCAAGCGCCGCATGTGCCAGCCTTGCCACGGCCACATAGACGAAGTAACGCAGCACCTGCATTGTCCATGATATGCTCACCAGGAGCGCGGCCACATAGACAATATGGAAATCCATGAAGTGCCCTTCTGCAGCTGAAATGCAGCTGATGGCAACTGTCCAGAAGGCCATGTAGCCAAACGCGGCAAGGACAACAAAAAGAACCAGGCAAGAGGCACTGAAGGGCAAATGTGCTCCATTGACAGAGGTGGAAAGTACTGCGGCGGCATGTTGGAGGCGCGGACCAGTGGCCCAACAACTGTACAGCGCCGCTGCAATGGCGATCACAACTATGAGCACTCCGATGCCAAGGGCTTCGCCGTCACCGACAAGGAGTATGACTACATCGCAGCCAAGTGCGGAAACAGGAGCTGTCCAGAGAGATGTTTTGATGGCTTTTGCAGGATTAGTGACAGCAAGGATAGTCCAAAAGCAGGCAGCGATAATAGATAATATCACAGAAGAGGCGAGCGGAATGAAGTGGGCGAAGGGCTTGTAGGTAGGATTCGGGTGGGAAGAAGCCTGGACTCCAAGAAAGATTGTGAGGGCGATGAAAGCAATGAGGTGCATGATGAACAGAATCTTTGTGAAACTGGCTGTGAAACCACTGCAGTAACCACGACTGTCACGGACTGCAATGTTCCCATAGACTGGAGAGTAAACTTGCTCTTCTATTTCAAGTGGCACCTGAAGAAATAGTGGTTGGAACATTAGTGAAGTGGAATCTTAAAACCAAAACAGCGAAGTCCATAACGAGATTTTGTATTTTGTATGTGTTTGTGTTCAAAGCTCGAGATGGTAAAAGTTTGGTATCATTTAAATGTTATGAAAACTAGTATATGGATCATTAGTAATTAATTATGTTGGAGCAAACATGGTGCAGTAGTCGTACAGGCTATGAAGAAATAAACTCATCCTTATAGTGATACCTTGGAAATGATTCCCCAAAAGTTATTCCAGTAACCCATATCTGTAATAGATGTTTTAAAATAATGAAGAAGAAAGCTAATGTTATAGTAAGTACTTCATATCTAGCTTAGATAGCAAATATAGGGACTAATGCAAGTGGGCAGTCAGGATTGTTCTTGCCATCTTGTCTGATAATAGCAAATTCACTTATGATGCTAGAATACGAAAATGTGGTCAGATTGTGATCTTGTCAGAATAAGATGAATGTTTTCACTATCTGTCTATAAGTCAGATGGAGGGGGGAGTTTGTGAAGATAATCCTATATGCAACTGAATATACTCCCTCCGTTCGAAAATAAGTGTCATGGTTTTAGTTCAAATTTGAACTAAAACCACGACACTTCGGAACAGAAGGAGTATTTGATAAATATAAGCAACAACTAGTTCCTCCTAAAATGAAACCGACTTCTAGTAGGTATTTCGGTGTTAATTTTCTTCTAGAAACTTGCAACGAGTTTTTTTTCTTTAACCCCAACATTAAGCTGCAATACGTGTTTTAAGCTATCCTGTAGGCTACAGTTTAATGCTAAACTAGCATATCCCCGCATTTTTTTTGCTAAACTAGCATATAGTACTACGTTGTTTTTTCAGATATCCCATTCTATACAAGCACATAAACAGACATTGGCAATCACAATAATTGTACCAGAACTTCAAAGGAAATCAGTTCAAGATGCAGATAGAGTTGTACAGTACATTTCAAATATGATCACAGAAACACTTGGTATTTTCTTCTATTATAGCTGCATAGTAGCCATACTGAATGTGCATATCATCAGAGAATTGAGAATGCCAAAATATAAAACTATGGATCAATCAAAATTTGTGCAATCACAAAAACTCTAGGGCCAACAAAGTGATGCTGGCACGCAAGTAGTCCGCCATACCCCAACCACTTGAGCACCCTACTGCCTCATTTCGGTCTGCACATCTAAAAACACGAGCAATTGTTGTAGTCTTATACCAACCCCAATCCACAACCACCCGTCACAGGATTTGTTCAACCAATTCTACACATGGGCGGGGCGGCATGGAAACATCCAGTTCGAAAACACGGCCTTGCGCGCACGAAACTGATTGGAGCAACATCGACACGGGCAAAGCGATTCCGAACACACGTACACGGTTCATCCGAATTACAGTAGGATATGATTCAGTGGTCCAAGCAGAAGTGGCACAATCAGAGCAGCCCCCCGATTGGGCGGGCCTGGTTCGCCAGAGATCCTAATCTGCCAGCACCCCTCTCCCTCTGTGGCACGCGAACCAAATCGCGGCGCGGAATCGCCCGATTCCAGCACACGCGCGAGAGGGACTCGGAATCCCCCGAGCAAGCAAGAGCAGCAGGGAGCTATCCCCCCAGTCGCGGTCAAACGCAGGCACGCCGAGCGCGAGCGACAGCCCGATGGGGAGGGGAAGAGAGAGGAGGGGAGGGGCGCGCCGGTCACCTGGTAAGGGCTGGCCGCCGGCGTGTGCGCCGCGCCGCCGTGCCCGGGGGTAATGCCGCCGGCGGCCGCCGTGACTTCGCCGACGCCGACGCCGGTTCCTCCCTGCCTCGCCGCCATCGCCCTGCCGACTGCCGTGCCCGACTCCCTCTCTCTCTCTCTAATCCGCCGTGAGTGGCTTTGGTCAGGTGGTAGTAGTGATAATCATGCGCTTCGGCTTTGGGCTTGGCTTTGCTCTCGCTTTCGCCAGCGGCCGCGCTTTTCCGCCTGCTCTGCTTGGACGGGGGAGGAGAAGTGGTTCCACTACCCTCCTTTTTTTTCTGCTTTGGGGAGGCGTGGCGTGGGGAGCGAGTGGTCTGGGTCTCTGACGCGGTGGGGTCACTGGGGTTCTGTGCTCTTCCGTCGCGGCCGTGCGCCCTAGTAGTTGTGATGGCGAGGCGAGCGATGACTTGGTGGAGTACAGGGTGACGGGTCGCCGTCGGGTTTTGGACCTCGGGCTTACACGTCATCCTGAGCACGTGCTGTGGCGTGGGAGCTATTTCTCGCCCATTCGTGTGACTTAACCCCGTCTCATTTCGGTGCTACTGAGCCAGTCCAGCACTGTAGCTGACTCTGCCCGAGTTTGTTTTTTCTTTTCCAGGTTTAACTGCTTGACTGGTTATCTTCGGGTTTTTATCATTCTAGTATTAATTATTCTTTCTTTGGTTCTCCTTGTTTATTTCTTCAGTTTTCGCTGGGTTTTTTCGTTTCCTTTATTTTTCATAAACATTGTATATTTTTCTTATTGGTCAGACATACTTATACCTATATAACATTTCTCAAATGTATGATTAATATATTAAAACAATTAAAATTTATGTTTAGATATAATTATACATCTCATACACATTGCGTATTTGTCTTATATACATTAAAAATATTTTATACACATTTAAAATAAATTAAATGCATGATTGATACTTATCTAAATATTTTTTTTAATTTTTTGAATGACTGCTAGTTTGTTTGCAAAAATATGTTCAAACCTGTTTTTCTGAATTATAGAAACATTATTTTAACTATGCAAGCAATTTTACATAGTATAATCATTTTTTTATAAAATGTCACAAACATATTTTCAAAACAAATAACATTTTTAAAATGTAATGTACATTTTTTCAATGGTATGAAACATTGTTTTAAATTACACAAATATCTTTTTTACATTGTATAAAATTTTCCAAAAATATCTGAACATTTTTCTACAAATATGTTAACATTTGTTTCGATGTCACATACATTTTTTTCAAGGTACAAACATTTTTTACATTGCATGATCATTTTTTATGTGTGCGATGAACACTTATAAAAAATTAACTAAATTAATTCTAAAATATATGTATTTAGAATTTTTTTATAAAAAATATGTGTGTGATGTCAGTATGACGAGCCCCCGCATGGTTACTGGGTCGACCCTCTACCAGCTCCCCTTAGGCAAGCGGAGCTACTGTCTCACATAAAGCAAGGCATAGTCGCGCCTGTGTTGGGGTGTTTGATCACCGACAGAGCTACACTGGGGCCCAACCAGGTCATGGCCCGCTCAAATTTTCTAAAAAGAAGATTATACTAAGCCCATAGATACACAACACTACGAAGCAGGCAACAATCCAAGTTTAGGGTCATGTTTAGCAAAATGGGCGACCAATCTTCCTGTTGGTAGGTCCGCAATTGCGCGTTTGAAAGTACTAGTAATCTTGCACGCGCAATGCGCGTCTAGACTAACAAAAAGCAGGTTGCAAACTTGATAGTAAACTAAAGAAGACATAACACATGTGTTTAGTATCATGTTCTCAAATGATGGTCCAATAACTTGTCATGAAGCCAATATTGAAGAGACTTTGAACATACTTGCAAACTATCCCATAATGAATGTTTAACTCTAATGTGAAAATACATGTTAAAGCAATCTCCGAGGGAGGGTTAATCTTCTTTTATATAGTAGATTATAAATATATGGACAGAGGCACATTGAGAAAAAGATTCACAAGAGTTCGGAGTTTCATATATATGTTTGGAACATTGAAAAATTGGACCTATGTAGGGATCCTGGACCGCACAAACTATGGATATCATCAGAGAATAGAGAATGTGCATATCATCCTGAAAGCTCCTTCAGGTGGCCACCGATGTCTTCCTAAAGGTGGTTTCTTTTTCCACATCTGGTAGTTGACTTTGGTGGGATATGCAAACTATGACGATGGCTTGATGCAGAGGGATGGTTGTGCAACGACGGTGGTCGACATTGCATGTAGCTGCTGGGATGACGGTAAAGTGGTGGCAACAACACATAAGTGACTTCGATGCGTGCTACTCAAACACCCGCTCTCAAGCTCAAGGGTGAAAGGCTAGGTCTGACATGTGTTGGTTATACCTGACAATGATGGTTTTCACGTCGTTACCTTGTTGAAGGCAGTGCTCGAATATGCTCAGACTGATTCTTCAGGTGAAATCTAGATTCTGGCTTTGCGTGGTTGGCCCGGTGACATGTATGGCTTTACTCTTTGTCGGTGTGATCCTTTGTGTGTGTGTGTGTGTGTGTGTGTGTGTGTGTGTGCGCGCGCGTGCGCATGCGTGTGTGTGCATCCTAGTTATGTCCATATGATTGTATCTCTTGATGCTACATTATGATCAATAAAAAGTGTCCTTTATTTGAAAAAATGTGTTGTTTGCAAGGCATTATTCTCCTCCGAAAACAGCTTTGTTAGTACTTTTTTCTTATGGCGTTACATTATCTCATCTTGTATGGAGGCAGTTGTGTTTAGACATTTGGTTAGTGCAGATTGATGTAAACGGGTGCATGGTGTATGTATGATTGTGAGGCATGAGATATCTTTTGCAGATATGGACTACTTTGTCTTCCACAGCCGTGTTGTGCTGCTGCTAACTATAGCCAACTAACCAGACATGGACTTGTTCCTTTGCATCACGCATGTCTCTCTTTTGAACTTTCTTTCTGGTTAATTAATGATATTTGCTAGTACCCTCCACCTTTTTGTGTATTTTTAGTGGGAAGTATTGATCCCGCGAGCATGGTAACCACCAGCATATCCTGGACCTCACGTCCCAATTAATATAAGCACTGTTGCCAGTGTCTTGTAACCTGCATGAGTTGACTGGTTATCCCCCTCTCATCTCATGTGTTAACGTCATGATAGTAGATCACTACTTCAAAGTACAAACGCTTTCTCACTGTGGCTGGACCGCAGGCAATGATCCACGTAGGTTGGCTCAAATGTAATTGTCCCTCTTTTTCGATGGAACCTCGTGGTTTCGCTTCTTCCAGATATTCCAGATATTCCAGGATAGGCACCGCTCGTCCATCTTGTCGTGTAAGCTAGTACTCTTTTCATTTGAAAATACTTGTCATCAAAATGGATAAGGCTTCCTTTGGTTGATAGGGTAGAAAAATTGTAGGAATAGAAAAGTCATAGGAAATGAGATGACATGCATCTCAAATCTTATGAGTAGAAATAGGAAAGAAGATGTCCTTTGTTTCACATCATAGGATTTTTTTTTTCATTCAGTCTAGTCTAATGTTTATTTTCCTATGAAATGTGGAGGATAGGAAGATTTCCTCCATAAAAATAGGATTCCATTCGTACAAACCAAAGAGCTCTATATGAATTTTTTCTATAAAAATCCTACCCTATGAAATTCCTACAAAATTCCTCCAAACCAAAAAAGGCCTAAGAAGGGATGTATTTAGAACTAAAATATGTCTAGATATATCCCTTTTTGTTTATTTTAATGACAAGTATTTTCGGACGAAGGAAGTGGTATTCTTTATCTCATCTCGTGCGTTCAACGTCTACAAATTTCTCCTTTCACCACGCCACAAGGGCAGGGCGGATCCACATAGGTTGACTGCTCCGTTTTTTTTACATGGTTTTCGCTGATTTGAAACATTCGGAATTCTCTGCTTGCCCGTGTATAGACAAACAAATCGGACCATTTCATTCCCCATGGAGAAATGAAGAAAAATGTATACACTATCAATAGTTTTACACAAATTGACATGCTAGAAGCCTAGCTGACGACGTACATGAAAATGTAAAAAAAAAAACAGTGACTTTTTCCATGTGGTGCATATGAGAAATTGTTAGACCATTTCTGCCGTTTTCTCTCATTGACGGTGATGGTAGGCGGCAGTCCAGCGGGAAGGCAAAATCCTTGACCGGATATTGTAGTGACGACGACTGCCCCAACTACCTACCTACCAAAATATCGCAGCAGAAAAGAAAGAAAGAAAGAAAGAAAGAAAGGCACTTGGATACGTCACCCACCTACCTACCGCTTGTGTGTGTGTGTGTTGGTTTGGCAAGGCTTGAATACTAATCTCAATTCCAATGATACGATTTAGCAAAAAAGTCCAATTATCGATCATGAAGCAAGGAGGTGTTAGGCTGGACGAAAAGCTCGTTGCTCGTGAGCTTAACGAACACTCGAAAGCTCGGGTCGTTATGGCTCATGCTCATTAGTAAATGAACTGAGCCGAACAACAATCTTAGCTCATTAAGATTTAATGAGAGAGCCTACCAATTTCATGAGCAGCACGTTTGGCTTGTTATTATTTTGGGGGTGCCCCTGCTGAACCCACTACTGTTAATAATTATCAAGGCTCGGTAGTAGCCCACTGACCATGTGCTAGTGCTACTATTTTAAAAGTTTAAATTATGCAGAGGTTGTTGCAGTTCTACATGTTAAAATTATGAATACACAATACAATACTTTTATGTTGTTTACCACTATAATGAGTACTCACAAGCACTCATGAGCTTAACAACTATTAAACGGATCGAGTCAATCACGAGTTTTATCTCATTATCATTAATGAGCTTAATGAGCCTTGCCTCAATGAGCTGATCGACTCATTAATCTAGCCCTAGATGTTGTCTTCCTTTCGGATGAATTTCGTAAAAAAAAATGAGCGTGGAAGTACAGTCTGAAATCTAACATGCATGGCAAGTTCCTCATAAGGGAGATAGTGACGGACCTAGGATCAAATTATTGGAGGTGCCAAACATCGATACGTAGGTAAAAGTTTTAGTGAAATTACACAAAAGTATTATGGTTGTGCCTAAGCATCATAGTAAATCTAACGAATAGTCCAAAATTAAGGTTAATATACTTCTATAAACTATCTTTTTTTGTTTTTATAGGGGGTGCCATGGCACCCACGACACTCCCTAGATCCGCCCCTCAAGGGAGGAATCAATTATCTCCACACACACCACTTATTCAGCGTCCTTCTCAATGGTTTTGTCCACAAAACACTCAAGAGGACCACCAAGGAGAAATGGATAAGAGGTAGAAGCACATCATCGATCACGAAGCAACCAACCAGCCGGATGTTTCTCGTAATTGAACAAATCATCATTAATAAATGGGAGAGGGAAGGGGATAAATCAACAAGCATTTCACATTGATTGGTCACTAGCATGCCCTCAGGCCTCACATCCCAACTAACATAAACCCTGGTGTCAGTTTCATGTAAGCTACATAACGAATTGATTGATTGGTTGGTTACCTCATCCAATCTCATGAATAAACCTCGTGATATACATATCATCACTTCCAGGTACACATGCCAAACGACTTCCGTGGCGGCGTGGACCGCATGAACGCCATGTACTGGATTGGTTGGTATGTTTTCCCCCTTCAAGATGCCTCATGGTTTGACTCCTTCTAGACATTCTAGGAATGTTGGGACATCCAAAAGGGAACGGATAAAACACATGTCAGATATATTTCCCCATTTTTTTTTACATTTACACAAAATTATTTATACCAGTTCCATATCCTCTTGGGAGTCGTTTTGCATTTCCAAACGTATAGATGGTGGTTTAGGTGGTAGGAGGGTTGACAGTTTTTTCAGAACAACATGACAGTTTCTCTCAGAGAAAAAGAACATTTTTTTTTTCTAAAACTGCCACCGTTTGATCTCGCAGCGCAAGGCTGCCAGGAAAATGCGTTCGCTTACCACCCCTTCGCAGCTGACTTCCGCCAGATAACATTCCGTTGTGCTTTTGTCGAAATCTTTACTGCATGATTATCACTACAGCGTTTGAGTGGCAATCTGTGTCCTTCATCATTCACAGGGACGGACGCACTTCTTCTCAGTACCTGCCAAAGTTGCAGCAGAAATGAAAGAACAGTACTTGCATCGCATCGCATGGACACTTGGATTTGGGCTTGTCCCTTTCTCTTCTCCTGGACAAATCATCCACCCATCCACGTGCTCATCGCACCAACCCAATCATGCTTCTGACCTCCGACATCATGGAGCAAGATGCTGTTCTTCGTTTGTGGTTGGTTTCATTCATTTCACCAACAAGGAATTGCTGCAGATGCAAGAACAATCCAAACGCATGCCACCCATTTCGAGCTGCCCAACTCCAAGACCCTCACTCTGGCATGTTACCAATGATTGATTCATTCATTTTTCTCAACGACTTTATTCACAAAGAATTTGGCCCAATGGGTGGGAGAGCAAAATTAACAGAGGAAAATCGCAGCTAGCAGCAACCAGAGCATCAAAACGGGGATAAATTAACAACGAATCTCTTGCACATTGATTCAATTGACTGTAATGTAGTAACACCGAGCTAGCTATCATCATCTAGCCGCGCTGCTGTTGATCGGAGGAGGAGGACGACGGCGACGGCGCGGCGTCCCATGGCGTCATGTCCATGGGGTAGCTGCCGAGCACCCTGAGGAAGGACGTGAACTCCTGGATCTCGGCGAGCGCGTTCTGGGCGCGCACGTCGGCCATGGACGCCTGGAAGTCGATGTAGAACATGTACTCGAAGTGCTTGGCGGTGCCGACGTTGGCGTCGTCCACCAGCCGGATGGGCCGGTGCCGGTGCGGCCGGCTCTCGATCTTGGTCAGGCTGATGTCCCGGAACGCGAACGCCGACAGCACCTTGAACAGCACCGAGGTGCCCTCCCGGTCGTGGGCCAGCACGATGCTCGTCTTGAACGGCCGGTCCGTCCGCGGGATGATGGGCTCCCGCGCCAGCATCACGAACCGGGTCACGTTCCCGGCGTCGTCCTGCACGCCGTCCGCCAGCACCTGGAGGCCGTACAGCTCCGCCGCGCGCGCCGACGCGATGGCCGCCGTGTCGCGGAGCGCGTGCGCCGCGATGTGCTCCGCCGCGCCCGCCGTGTCGTCGAAGGCCTCGCGGGCCACGTTGAGGCCCATGCGGGTCAGCGTGTGCTCGCACTGCGCCAGCGCCTGCGGGTGCGAGATCACCCGCGCCAGCAGCTCCCGCCGGACCCCCGGGAGCGCCAGCAGGCAGTGGTGGACGGGGAGCTGCACCTCGCCCACGATGTGGAGCCGGTGCCGGAGGAGCAGGTCGTAGTTGCGGTGGATGCTGCCGCCCAGGGAGTTCTCCACGGGGAGCACCGCGCGGTCGGCGATCCACAGCTCCACCGCCTGGAACGCCACCTCGAACTGGTCGCACGGGATGGCCTCGCACCCCGGGTACGCCTTCCCGGCCGCCGCCTCGCTGTAGGCGCCCGGCACGCCCTGGTACGCCACCCGGAGCTGCGCGCCGTGCAGCGGCGCCGGGGACAGGTCGCTGATGCTGAGCGGGCGCGGCAGGTTCCCCGCGCCCGCGGCCGGCACCAGATCCAGGCCGGAGACGGCGTCCTCGGAGCCGGGGATGGCCGGCGCGGCCAGCTTGTTGTTGTTGTTCTGGCCGTTCACCTTCGGCGCCGGCGGGGAGGGGGTGTCGTTGGTGCTGGAGAGGATGGCGCAGGCCGTCTGCCAGTCGCTGTGGCTGGCCGGGGTCGCGCGCGCCGCCGCGGCGCCGGATCCCCTGCTGCTCCTCCCCGCGAGGCGCATCCGCGGCGCGGCCGTGCTCCGGATGGCCGCGGCGGCCTCCATGGCCGCTACCTACGCTACCTACCGAGCTCGCCTCCGGCCGTCGATCTGCTTTCTCTGGCCGGTGGCGGTGGAGGGTGGGTGGTAGGTGGCGCTCGTGGGTGGGGCAGGCGGTGATGCTGGCCTCCAAGCTGACCGGCTGGCTGGTGTGAGAGAGAAAAAAGGCGCCGTTTTTATGGGGAAGGAGGGGTTGGTGGGGGCTCGCCGTCCGTCGTGGAGGGTGCTCCGACCGTGGTGAAAAAGCACATGCGTTTTTTTTCTTCTTTTTTTCTGGCACGTTTTTCTTCTTCTTTTTAGTAAGAAAATAAATGTCATAAATATCTCTCCTGGATAGCAATGCATTGTCTATACGTATCTAGACCCACATGTGGCTAGATTCAAGGATAAGAAAAGGATGACAACATAGGAAACCATTAATCATAATTCCAAAATACTCCAACACAGGCCTTTTTCTAATTATTATATTTGTCATGTTGTCATTCTACGTCTTTTTTACACTTGCATTTGTCGCGTTGGCATTCTAGCCCTTTGGACAAAGCTGGTATTAGAATCTACTACGGTCAATTGGATCGCAGATCCTTACATACACGCACATAAAAAAACCAGGGTCAGTTTGACTTGAACCCAATTAACAAAATGTTCGGTTACCACTACTCATAGTGGAAGGCGGTATTTTTTTTTTGTAGCTTTGTTCCTGATTTTCAGGATCTCGTGAATTAAAAAGCCTCTAAATCAAATGGCATCGGGTTCTCAAACGTCGAGTCATCTCATTTGGCCCCAAATTATTTAGACAACTCTAGGGTCTCAATAAGAAATGAAAAGACTTTAATTATAAGGCATATGCAGTAGGATCCCTTGATTTCTTTTGACAACCACATACCACATTAGTTTCATAATGATAAAGCCGCTTGCGTTAAAGTAGCCTTTAACTTCTCGAGTCAAAAGAAACCGCCGCAGAATGTTGGCCCATCTCATGATTCGTACCAAACGCTCACGCAACTCCATGCCTCAAATAGAAAGAGAGAAAAGGTTATATGGATGATCTCATACTTTTTCCTTTGACAACAACTCCAGGCACTACTAGCTAGGTAGTTGGATACTATGATTTTCTAACAATTTGATAATACTATGATATTAAAATCGACGATGAGTATTGGACACCTGCGAGGCCGCGATGTGAAGTAAGAGAGAAACAACGGCGACGACCATTCACTCAACCAGTGTGCAATGTGCAAGAGTGAAGTGCTTGTTAACTTGTAATTTTCCTCTCGTATTATGTTGTCTCTTAGGTTCATTTTTTCCTTGTGCCCTCTCCTCCTTGAATTAGTTGTCAACACATTTACTGAGAGGAATAGACGAAATAATCATTGTGCTCATGCACATCATTTCAGGTCTTTTGGATGGAAACTAATCAAAAATTGAAGCCAACATCTCCTTGTCTAAGATGCTTATCTGCGAGCACAAACATGAATGGACCATTGTATGATTGGAGTTGAGATCGGTGTTCGACCTTGGCCCAACTAATCATAGGTTTTTTTCTTGAGGGGTAACCAATCATAGGTGTGTGTCTAGAGAGCACTATGTTCAGCCAGAAAGCCCGGTATTCAGGCCAGAGGCTCGGGCCTCACTTTTAAGCCCATGGCTTAGATGAAAGCCCTCGGGGGGCATATTTTTGGGATTGTATATGAAAATGCGTATATCATTACCCGATTTAATTCCAAAGTTGATTCATTTATTTTGTTCAACTATGAAAGTAGTCATTTATTTCGAACCAGCCTCTTACATAGTTACTCCCTCTGTCTCATAATATAAGAGTGTTTTTGACACTGCACTAGTGTAAAAAACACTCTTATATTATGGGACGGATGGAGTATTATGTAAGAGTAAGAGTAAGGTTGTCTAGAAAATCCCTTTTTCCATACCCCCCCTTCTGTGTAAGCTTTTAGCACCGGGCACACCCACATAATTAACCATTATTTATTTAATTTTTTTCACTAAAACAATTAGCCATTATTTCGGGCCTTGGGCCAGGCCAGGGTTGGCATTTGGCAAGCCCGGCCATGACAATGCCAAGGTTTAGTGTGTGACGTGTGCTAAGTGTCCGTCTACATTTCTCTTCCCCGTTGCAAATTTTTGGTAGGTAAAACATGACTAGATGGTGACGTGCGCTTTGCCGCGCCGTTTCTCGGTCGTGAGTTAATTTTTGTGTGACTATTATGGTTAAAGATGAGCACTTTGACACCGAAAAATGAAGAACAAACTGAGCTGGTTTGAGTGTGATTCTGGTTTACTTCGTTTATGGTGTTCGGATTGATGTTTCGATGTTAGTTGTTTGTGTCTTGGTATATTGCCAATTTTCATCTACATAAATTAAATTGATTGTCGAACCATTTATACAGAAATAGACCTCTCTTTTCTCTAACTTCCCTACTTTGCGCACGTGCAGGCATAGCCCTAGAGGCCTAGACCCATGTACGTCGCACGCCCCATGCACCCCAGTTCACTCGTGCCTCTGCTCTCAGAATCACTTCCGTTACACAGGTTTTCATCCCCAAAAGGACTCTAATCTCGCAACTTAGTTGCCTCCCAAACTTGAGGTAATGAGGTTAGGTTTAGTGCCATGAGGCCTCCCATGTTGTGTTGGCTCTTCAATGTTTGATTTTTCCGTTCTAGCTCTCCCTAGTGTTAGCACAATGTCGATCTTTCACCATGAATCCACCGCTTGAAGAGCCCAACGGGGAAGACGGAGAAAGCAGAGACCCAATTGCTCGTCGCAGAACCAACAAGCTGGCACCACCCCCTCACAAACGCACAAAGCAGAAAACTAGTTTGTCCCTCCACCGACAGCTAAATAACCCGCACACACATGAGGTACTATTCAACATGCAACGCTTCGAAGGACGACCAGGATGTTCGCTTCAGCTGGCTACCAGTCCCCCTATTAGGCCTCAACCCACCCAAAGAAGCAGAGGAAAAAACAAAGAGAAGAAAAAACAAAAAAAATGTAGTCAAGATATTTCAAAAATAAAAAATATTCACAAATTTTGAAAATGATGATGAATTTAAATATGTTTGCGGATTTGAAAAAAAACTGCCCGGGAATTCTTAAAACGTTTTTAAATTTAGAAAATGTTTTTGAATTTCAGGAAATGTTCCTCGCTATACAATCTTAAATTAAAAAATATTCATGAATCCGGAAAATGTTCTCGGATTGCAAAAGAAGTTCCCCGAAATTCAGAATTGTTCAAAAATTAAAAATACTCATGAATTTAAAAAATGTTCATGAATTTAAAATTTTGTTTATCCATCAATATAGTAGTGCCACATCAGTGTGTGAATAAAAATCCAACCGTAGCCCAAAGTGGATCCACTTTATGACATGTGGGTTCCATAAATGCAGAAACCACCGGCAAGACACAGGCTGCGACACTCAATGCCAGATGTGTGCGTGGCTGTGTGCATATGCAAGAGTTAGGTTCGAAGGCATCGATTTGGGCCAACCAGCTTGTGCCTGGACCTTGATGGCTTCACCTTTAGACTCAAAATGAAATACAGTACATGGTAACAAATCTTGTACCGCAAAACACACTTCTGGATCCAGCTTGCACCCTTAAAAAATTTCAGTTTATACCAAGGCTTACTCACACTGACCAGTGGGGTCCACCATGAGGCCAAAGCCTGGATCACTCACGGCTCCCTATTTCCAGGGAGCTTAGTATCTCTAGTGATGCGAGAACACAGGGTGGCACAAACAAAGTTGCGGTCAAGTGGTGCCACATGCACAACCGTTGCTCGTTTTCAGACACAACTAACAACACGCGACCTGCTCGTTGTTTGTCTCACCAACCTCTTCTCAGGAACTCTGTCTTTCTGTCCTGACACTTGACAATAGTTGAGAACAGTTTGTGCTTACTCACCAGTCACCGGCTTCTGTTCCAGCCGCCCAAGTCAGTCTATTCTTGCACTTGGACTAAATCATGCGAGTTAGTGCCCGGGTTCAACAAAACTAGCTTAAGTTGTTCTTAATTACTTCCGACAAGCATGATTTTGAGCACCGATTCAAATCTGGATACCGAATGGCATCGAACTTATAAAAATGTACTTCCTCCTGTCCATATTACTTGTCGCTTAGACGGATGTATGTAGCATTGAAATACATCTATATACATCCATTTCAGCGACAAGTAATCTGGATCCGTCCTACAACATATGGCTCAGCAATGGTGCAACCGCACCTTATGATTTGATATTGATTAACTAACTGAGTAGCACAGTAACTAAGTTACCACATGTAAGGCAGGGTAAGCTTGCAGGAATTGGTAAGTATGGGATCACACGACTGCAACACAATCATTGATCAAAGTGTTGGATGTCATTTCAAGCACGATTATTCCCAGGATAGAAGGCCTTTGAAATTTCAACAGGTTTTCAAAAATATACCTCATTTGTGCTTATTATAGGCAATTTAGAATTGTTAGAATGACTGTCTCTTTAGTCAAACAAATATTTCAATATTTTGGCTGGTTATCTTTCGGGTTACATCCTGGATCTTTACGTGTCCATTACTTTAGCGTGTGGACACTCAAAAGTATAAGATCTTTGGGTGCAGCTGTGTGGCCTTAGCCGCCTCCCGCGTGTGGCATTTCCTTTTGATGTCCAATACATTTTTTTTACGGAACAACATGCTTTTTATTGCTTAACGAGGCTCATAGGAGTTGCTACAATGTCATGAGGCTCCACGAGCCAAACATGTCTACCAAAATTCAAAGACAAAGAAAACTTAGCTAAATTATCTGCTTCAAAATCCCTCCTCTTGCTTTTATGAATGAAATACATGCTTCAAATCTCCCACTCGAGCATTTAAAAGTTACTTACCAACGATGATCAGAGGTAGTGAACCAGTGGTTGGATGGTTAGGAAGATAGTGGTATCTCTAATCCATCAGAGTTCAAGTACTGGTGCTCGCATATTCCTAGATTTATTTCAAAATTTCGGCGATGCTTCTACAGTGCCTTTGTAAATCTCAAGATGATATACCGGCCCAGTCTCTCGAATGTGCTCATAGGGGTAGGATGTACATGCGTACGTTTATAGAAATGAGTGTATGCGCATATATATGAGCGTCTGTGTTTGTACTGTATTAAAAAAATAAGCGATGATCAGAGGTAAACACCATTTCCGTCACGGCAAACGTGATGTTTTGGCGTTCAATACGTGAAATTGCACGTTTGTGGGCCGGCCCATTTCAGGTTTTCTACTGTGCCCAACAATTTTACTTGTATTTCTTTTCACTTTTAGCATGTATTCGATCGGAATTCATCCATGAAAATATTTCAGGATACACTTTCAGCTGCGGAATTCATCGAGGTTGCAGTTACTCTGTGGGCTCTCTGGTATGCTCGTCGGCAGGCTCTCCATGAAAATATCTTCCAAAGCCCACTTTCCACGCATAATTTTATCATGAAATATATTAGAGAGTTGGAAGATTGTAAACCCAAGAAGATTGGGCCGCCTGCAACTAGAAGCACGGAACAACCAAGGCAAAGGTGGATTCCACCACCGCCGGGTCTCTCGAAGATCAGGGTAGACGGTGCGGTTTCCAGAGATAACCTGTATGGCTCCTTCAGCACCATATGCAAAGATTCTTCGGGTCAGTTCTTGGGTGCTTCAGTAATCAAAACATATGCCATCACGGAGCCTGCAACCCTCGAAGCGCTAGCTTGCCGGGAGGCGCTTGCACTAGCTTCAGATTTGGCACTGTCCGATTTCATTGTTGCTTCTGACTGCCAAGGTGTAGTAAATGATATCAAGCATGGTACGGGAGGGACATATGCAAGCACAGTCAAGGAGGTTGTTGAGACATCAAGAGAATTTCATCAGTGTACCTTCATCTTCAAAGGTAGAACCACCAATATTGAGGCGCACAGCCTCGCTAAACATGCTTTCGGTCTGGATCTTGGGCGTCACTTGTGGCTAATAAACCCACCAGACATTCATTGTATCCCTATGAACTTATGTGATTAATAAAGTGTGTTTAGACTAAAAAAAATGTATTCGATCGGCAAGAAGGTAAAAGCAAAATGAAAATAGCTAGATTGGCAGCCACGTCGCGTGTGGCCGACACAGAGCAATTTCCTTGTAAGCATGCGTTGCATTCAGCAATTGCCTTGTAATTTGGAAAGCAATCGATCTGAGCGATTCATATGTACGCCATGCATATGCACATCTACCATAGCAACGAACAAACGAAGCAAAAAAGAACTTCCATTGACTTCTCTAGATCGAGGAGACACAGGCCATCCATGCCGTGGCGGCATCCCTGCGTTTACGTTTGCACCTCCATGGTGCTCATCGCCATGGTGGCCGTCGTCGCCGGCACCGTGTGGCTGCTAGACGAGAGCCACCACCGGCCGCCGCCGAGGTACTATGCAGCGGTCCTTGCCGCCGAGATCAGCGAGACGTCGGCGTCGTTCGTCCTCTCCCTCGGCGTGGCGCTGCCGGGCCCGCTCCTCACGAGCGGCGGGAGATGCCTGGAAAGCGGCACATCCGTGGCGGTAGGATATGGCGGCGTGCCGCTCGGGCGCGCGCTGGTCGCCGGCCGGGAGGAGGTCTGCGCCGAGTGGTGGCGGCCGCCGCGGATGCCGCGATGGACGAGGGTCACCGCGCGGGGGAGTAATGCCACCGGCGACGCCGTCGCGCGAGGTGTACGAGTGTTCGACGTGTCGCTCTGGACGGCGGACGGGAGGGCGGTGTGGTGCGGGGCGCGGCGGGTCGGCGACGACAGCAAGGCGGCGGCCGCCTGCGACGTGCACTAGCTGGGAGCGTAGCACGTTCGTTGTCTGATTATGTACCACACGGATCGATCGAATATGTATGGAGTTAGGTTTTCTAGCTAGCAGCTGATTTTTCTTGCATTTGTTTATGCTTGGTACTTGTTTCTTTTCTTGGTTTTGCTATTCATTTTTTTATGTATAATATGGTGGAGAAATGCTAGTAATCTCAAGCGTAGTCTCTTTCACCTTTTTTTCTTTACTAGCTGAATGCCGATGCGTTGCCACGTAACAATAAACTTAGACATGAGACATTGTTAAAAAAATCAAATAAATTTTCATTCATATATGTTTTGAGAATAGAGTTGGATGTGCCATACATGTATTTCTTGCAATCAATTCAAAACAAATCAAACATATATCCCTTCCATGTAGTTCTTTGGGAAGTTAATTCGCTGCATGCAAGAAAATTAGAAAGTAGGTAGTTGGCTAAGGTTTAAAATGTAGAACCAGCAAACTTGATGATATGCATGCTCATAGTTTCATGTCGATCGTGTGTTGCTCCTCTAGTTATTGAACATCCGATCTTGTTGCCAGCCTCTTGAATAAGTAGATTCATTTGCAAAAGCTTAGCTTCTTAGTGTCTGAATTTAGGGGGAATTGTACATAAGTACTTGGGCTGGTGTAGTAGCAGTACACACGTAGCACGTTTTCCACTCATATCTAGACACGACATAATGCTCGCTATCTTTGAACATTGTCCATTCTGCAAGGCTATTTGACTGTCGTCAATATGACTGCACTTGGTGGCATTGGTATTGGTACCAACAAAGGAAAGTGATTTTTACCAATTCATTATCCCATCTGAAACAAACCATGTGGCAAACAACTGAAAAGCACATCTCACTTCAAAATACTTAAACTATATTTGTTCCTGATTTAAAAAAATACAAATTTTATATGTGATGAGTCAAATATAAAAATTATCCCATTTGATACAGTACAATCACAACCCTAATATTACACATCAACTTTCAGTTACTCTGATCCAGAAGACTGGTTACAAACTGGTCAAAGAAGCAAACAAAAGAAAAACTCATCACTGAAACAAAAAATGAATATGATTTAAACTTCATTATGCAGTTACTGTCTTTCGCTCCAAGGATGTTGAGAATCATATAAAATATGGTTATGGTTTATCTATATTAGCAAGACCACAAAAGACCCCTCACTTGAGAGTACCACAAAAGTCCAAAACAATTGTTCTCGGAGGGCTCTTCTCGGGGTGAATTAAACTTTTTCCGCCTGCACTATGCAATAAATTAAAATTTCTCAACAGTTTTTCAATGGCACGAGAGTTTTAGTACTATCCTCCTAGAACTAATTTTGGTACTAGCATGTTTGTTACTAAAGGCAAGTTAAGAGGAGGTCATAATATACTCCCTCTGTTCGATATTAGTTATCGTTTATTTAGTACTTGAACTAAATCAACAATAACTAAAAAGGAGTGTCGAAGGCTTCATGTAACTTCAGTATACACTCAAAATTTGAAACGAGATTTATCTTCTATTTCTACATGCAGTTGAATACATTTCGCAATCAACAAAAATAATACGGGCTTAAAATAGACTATGACAACCATAGAAATAAAAAAATGGGAAATATTTTTGTCCTTACCTTGATACCTCAGCAGCCAAATTACTATTCCATCGCCAAACACAACCTAAAGAATGAATCACATTACTGCTATAGTTGGTGAGATGTTGTCAAGCTTAGTGACAAACAAAAAGATCAGAATGTACCATACCTTCAGCTGGTGACCTCTTGAAGTTAAATAAAGATAATTTCTAAAACGAAAAGTGAGATGTTGTATCTGGTGCCTCACCCAAATATACTTATGTTCGTTCTCTTGCAAGAACTGTATATATTCAGTAGCCTACAATAGAAAATAGTGTCAAGAAAACCCAGCTTAATAAAATGGGTTGCAGCGTATAATCAATAACCTTCTAGGTGTGTGCCATATTACTTTTATGAAAACCAGAACAAAGTTATTTATATGCATCTCTAATTAGGACCCAACCGAAATTAATAAAATATCTGAGGCGAAGAACACATACAAATTAATGGACTAAAAAATTAGCAGGATTGAGCAGAACAACTCCACTGTTGCTTGTTGGAAAGGGTAATCATTAAGACTTTAAGGTCGACCCATCACGAATCAAAGCCTGCACAAATGGTCAAATTCTGTACAAAAAAATCAATACAGACTACCGTTAACTAATACCTCAGGGAGCACTTTGAAGCAGGGAAAATATCATGACAGCTTTATTAACATGATTCTCGACAAGTCGGGTATTATACATTTTTCAAGCTTGACCTCCTATATGGAGTATCTTATATAGTAGACAAGGTAGAAATAACAACTGGGATAATAAAAGGAATTACTACTCAAGTCGACCGACCAAAAGCTAATTCAAATATGTGATTTCAGAATCCGCTCTATTTGCTAAAAATGGAAAAGCAAAACATGGATTATATCGATAACCTTTAAAATAGTTATGTTACATTTACATGATAGCTTAGAACTACTTAAATTAGCACCATGAATCTAGATAAAATAGTGAAAGAGAACTCACCAGCCTTGCTAGTTCTCTCTTTTGGTTGCCCACAGATCTCACAGATTGTTAGAGTTCACCAACGATTGCTTGTCCAAGTAGTATAGAAATCATAACTCTACTTTTCTTTGAGCAGTAATCGTAACTCTACCTAGCCAGGTGATACATGTAGCTCCTAGGTTGTATCAACGTGAGTTGAAGAAGTATAAACAGCAAATAGCGTTACATGCCAATGTGTGCATGTGTGTTGCTAGCTAGTCCATCAACAGAATCCACCTGCTAGTCGACCAATCAATTCATCGACTGGATCCATCTCAAGGCAAAGCTAGCTAGCTACGTTGTTAGCTGATTCAGTCCATCCCAAGGCAAGCCAGGTTTGCTCTGTGTTTGTTTTTCCATCGGCCGAAAGCACCGGCCAAGAGGAATATTGGTTCACGGACACTTAATTAACCGACCAAAACGAAAGAAAGGATCGACATGCACGCACCTGTGACAGAGTCCTGACGGGGGCAAAGGGCTTAAGTCTGAGATGTTTGCCTTCTACGCGTCCTCGTACCCCATCTGCTCCGTCACATGTGTCCTCCCCATGGCCACCTGCGATGAAGACGACCCGTCGAATTCACATAGAGGACGCACACCCTCGGACCCTCCTCGCATAGTTCATGCCTGCCACAAACCCAAATCGTGGAAGCTGACGGCCGCGAAAGACGTCTTGGAGCAAGTGGATGGAGGGCGGAGGCGGAACATGGCTCGACAGCGAGAAAGCCAGACGGCGAGCCGTCGGCCATCTTCGCCACGGCCGAGTCGAGTGAAGTTTCTCGGGAGAGATTAGATTGGAATCGAGGGGGGTGGAGGGAATTGAGACGGAGAATAGATGATCCTCATGCAGATGGGAGTGCTGGGCCGGTGGCGACGTCCACGGCCAGGATTGCAGCCACGACGACCAGGAGAGGACGATGAGGGGAGCAGCGGCGGCGAGTTTCTCGAGAGCGGAGAGATTGGTTGGGTTGTTTCTCTTTTCTTTGGGGTGAGGGGAGATGGAGGATGGGACGTGTGTTCGTGGGTGGGTCGTGGGCTCTGTTTTTCTTTCCTTTCTCTGCGCTGTTTTTTCCGAAGCGGTGGGTAGTTTTCCTGATTTTTCTTAACGTACGAAGGGTGGGGGAAGGGGTATCGATAAAGTAGGAGGTGGAACCATCACGACGTTCGATCCTCCTTTAATAGTAGAAATAACGAAGCTATCTCTTTTAGTACGTGCTTTGATCTATATATGACCGTTCCTCTAATTGTTGGCCTCTTTACCTTTGGTCGATGTATCACTATTTTCTTATTTCTAGATCAACGGTCGATCTTTTTAGAAACAAAGATGGTTAGAGCTTTTTTGCATAACTAATGGACCGTGTTATAAATCTGATGTTAAACTTTTAAACATGGCAAATCAAACGTTTTATGAAAATTATGTGTCCCGAGCCTGGCAATTCTCTTCAGCAAGCATGGCAAATCCTGACATAATTTTTTCTCAACATTTGTCAATGCTTGCTGTGACGCCCCCAATTTGACCGTACACTAATCATACACGCAAATGTGTATGATCAAGATCAAGGACTCACGGAAAGATATCACAACACAACTCTACAAATAAAATAAGTCATACAAGCATCATATTACAAGCCAGGGGCCTCGAAGGCTCGAATACAAGAGCTCGATCAAAGACGAGTCAGCGGAAGCAACAATATCTGAGTACAG
Organism: Triticum dicoccoides; assembly: GCF_002162155.2. NCBI lineage: Eukaryota > Viridiplantae > Streptophyta > Magnoliopsida > Poales > Poaceae > Triticum > Triticum dicoccoides. The sequence goes on along the minus strand of NC_041388.1, from coordinate 576,863,002 downwards.
ACATAAGTTAAACAAGTTTGCCTTAAGAAGGCTAGCACAAACTGGGATACAGATCGAAAGAGGCGCAGGCCTCCTGCCTGGGATCCTCCTAACTACTCCTGGTCGTCGTCAGCGGGCATCACGTAGTAGTAGGCACCTCCGGTGTAGTAGGAGTCGTCGTCGAAGGTGGCGTCTGGCTCCTGGGCTCCAACATCTGGTTGCGACAACTAGGTAGAAAGGATAGAGGAAAGGGAAGGAGAAAACAACCGTGAGTACTCATCCAAAGTACTCGCAAGCAAGGAGCTACAATACATATGCATGGGTAAATGTGTAAAGGGCCATATCGGTGGACTGAACTGCAGAAAGCCAGAATAAGAGGGGGATAGCTAATCCTGTCGAAGACTACGCTTCTGCTCACCTCCATCTTGCAACATGTAGAAGAGAGTAGACTGAAGTCCTCCAAGTAGCATCGCATAGCATAACCCTAACCGATGATCCTCCCCTCATCGCCCTGTGAGAGAGCGATCACCGGTTGTATCTGGCACTTGGAAGGGTGTGTTTTATTAAGTATCTGGTTCTAGTTGTCATAAGGTCAAGGTACAACTCCAAGTCGTCCTGTTACCGAAGATCACGGCTATTCGAATAGATTAACTTCCCTGCAGGGGTGCACCACATAACCCAACACGCTCGATCCCATTTGGTCGGACACACTTTCCTAGGTCATGCCCGGCCTCGGAAGATCAACACGTCGCAGCCCTACCTAGGCACAACAGAGAGGTCAGCACGTCGGTCTAAATCCTATGGCGCAGGTGTTGGGGAACGTTGCAGAAAACAAAAATTTTCCTACGGTTTCACCAAGATCCATCTATGAGTTCATCTAGCAACGAGTGATCGGATGCATCTACATACCTTTGTAGATTGCGAGCGGAAGCGTTCAAAGAACGGGGATGATGTAGTCGAACACGACGTGATCCAAATCACCGGAGATCCTAGCACCGAACGGACGGCACCCCGCGTTCAACGCACGTACGGTCAGCGTAACGTCTCCTTCTTCTTGATCCAGCAAGAGGGAAGGAGAGGTTGAGGAAGATGGCTCCAGCAGCAGCATGACGGCGTGGTGGTGATGGAGCTGCAGTACTCCGTCAGGGCTTCGCCAAGCGCTATGGAGGAGGAGGAGGTGTTGGAGAGGGAGAAGGAGGCAACCAAAGGCATGGATGAAAAAGCCCTCCTTCCCCCACTATATATAGGAGGGCCTAGGGGGGGCACCGGCCCTAGGAGATCCAATCTCCTAGGGGGCGGCGGCCAAGGGAGGTTTCCCTCCCCCCCAAGGCACCTAGGGGTGCCTTCCACTTGTGGGACTCTTCCCCTTTGGAAACCCTAGGCGCACGGGCCCCTTGGGGCTGGTGCCCTTGGCCCATGTAGGCCAAGGCGCACCCCCTTACAGCCCATGTGGCCCCCGGGGCAGGTGGACCCACCCGGTGGACCCCCGGGACCCTTCCGGTGGTCCCGGTACAATACCGGTGACCCCGAAACTTGTCCCGATGGCCGAAACAGCACTTCCTATATATAATTCTTTACCTCCGGACCATTCCGTAACTCCTCGTGACGTCCGGGATCTCATCCGGGACTCCGAACAACATTCGGGTTACTGCATATACATATCCCTACAACCCTAGCGTCACCGAACCTTAAGTGTGTAGACCCTACGGGTTCGGGAGACATGTAGACATGACCGAGATCGCTCTCTGGTCAATAACCAACAGCGGGATCTGGATACCCATGTTGGCTCCCACATACTCCACGATGATCTCATCGGATGAACCATGATGTCGACGATTCAAGCAACCCCGTATACAATTCCCTTTGTCAATCGATATGTTACTTGCCCGAGATTCGATCGTCGGTATCCCAATAACTCGTTCAATCTCGTTACCGGCAAGTCACTTTACTCGTACCGTAATGCATGATCCCGTGACCAGACACTTGGTCACTTTGAGCTCATTATGATGATGCATTACCGAGTGGGCCCAGTGATACCTCTCCGTCATACGGAGTGACAAATCCCAGTCTTGATCCGTGTCAACCCAACAGACACTTTCGGAGATACCTGTAGTCTACCTTTATAGTCACCCAGTTACGTTGTGACGTTTGGTATACCCAAAGCACTCCTACGGTATCCGGGAGTTACACGATCTCATGGTCTAAGGAAAAGATACTTTGACATTGGAAAAACTCTAGCAAACGAACTATACGATCTTTAAGCTATGTTTAGGATTGGGTCTTGTCCATCACATCATTCTCCTAATGATGTGATCTCGTTATCAATGACATCTAATGTCCACAGTCAGGAAACCATGACTATCTGTTGATCAACGAGCTAGTCAACTAGAGGCTTACTAGGGACATGTTGGTGTCTGTTATTCACACATGTATTACGATTTCCGGATAACACAATTATAGCATGAATAAAGACAATTATCATGAACAAGGAAATATAATAATAATGCTTTTATTATTGCCTCTAGGGCATATTTCCAACAGTCTCCCACTTGCACTAGAGTCAATAATCTAGTTACATTGTGATGAATCGAAAACCCATGGAATTCTGGTGTTGATCATGTTTTGCCCTAGGGAGAGGTTTAGTCAACGGATCTGCTACATTCAGGTCCGTATGCACTTTACAAATATCTATGTCTCCATCTTGAACATTTTCACGAATGGAGTTGAAGCGACGCTTGATGTGCCTTGTCTTCTTGTGAAACCTGGGCTCCTTGGCAAGAGCAATAGCTCCAGTGTTGTCACAGAAGAGCTTGATCGGCCCCGACGCATTGGGTATGACTCCTAGGTCGGTGATGAACTCCTTCACCCATATTGCTTCATGTGCTGCCTCCGAGGCTGCCATGTACTCCGCTTCACATGTAGATCCCGCCACGACGCTCTGCTTGCAACTGCACCAGCTTACTGCCCCACCATTCAAAATATACACGTATCCGGTCTGTGACTTAGAGTCATCCAGATCTGTGTCGAAGCTAGCATCGACGTAACCCTTTACGACGAGCTCTTCGTCACCTCCATAAATGAGAAACATTTCCTTAGTCCTTTTCAGGTACTTCAGGATATTCTTGACCGCTGTCCAGTGTTCCTTGCCGGGATTACTTTGGTACCTTCCTACCAAACTTACGGCAAGGTTTACATCAGGTCTGGTACACAGCATGGCATACATAATAGAACCTATGGCTGAGGCATAGGGGATGATACTCATCTCTTCTATATCTTCTGCCGTGGTCGGACATTGAGCTGAGCTCAATTTCATACCTTCTAACACAGGCAAGAACCCCTTCTTAGATTGATTCATATTGAACTTCTTCAATATCTTATCAAGGTATGTGCTTTGTGAAAGACCTATGAGGCGTCTTGATCTATCTCTATAGATCTTGATGCCTAATATATAAGCAGCTTCACCAAGGTCCTTCATTGAAAAACTCTTATTCAAGTAGGCCTTGATGCTGTCCAAGAGTTCTATATCATTTCCCATCAAAAGTATGTCATCTACATATAATATGAGAAATGCTACAGAGCTCCCACTCACTTTCTTGTAAACGCAGGCTTCTCCATAAGTCTGCGTAAACCCAAACGCATTGATCATCTCATCAAAGCGAATGTTCCAACTCCGAGATGCTTGCACCAGCCCATAAATCGAGCGTTGGAGCTTGCACACCTTGTCAGCATTCTTAGGATCGACAAAACCTTCCGGCTGCATCATATACAATTCTTCCTTAAGGAAACCATTAAGGAATGCCGTTTTGACGTCCATTTGCCATATCTCATAATCGTAGAATGCGGCAATTGCTAACATGATTCGGACGGACTTTAGCTTCGCTACCGGTGAGAAAGTCTCATCGTAGTCAACCCCTTGAACTTGTCGATAACCCTTAGCGACAAGCCGAGCTTTATAGATGGTCACATTAACATCCGCGTCTGTCTTCTTCTTAAAGATCCATTTATTTTCTATGGCTCGCCGTTCAACGGGCAAGTCAGTCAAAGTCCATACTTCGTTTTCATACATGGATCCTATCTCGGATTTCATGGCTTCTAGCCATTTGTCGGAATCCGGGCCCGCCATCGCTTCTTCATAGTTCGAAGGTTCACCGTTGTCTAACAACATGATTTCCAAGACAGGGTTGCCGTACCACTCTGGTGCGGAACGTGTCCTTGTGGACCTTCGAATTTTAGTAGGAGCTTGATCAGAAGTATCTTGATCATTATCATTAACTTCCTCTCTAGTCGGTGCAGGCACCTCAGGAACATTTTCTTGAGTTGCGCCATTTTCCGGTTCAAGAGGTAATACTTCATCAAGTTCTACTTTCCTCCCACTTACTTCTTTCGAGAGAAACTCCTTCTCTAGAAAGGATCCATTCTTGGCAACAAAGATCTTGCCTTCGGATCTGAGGTAGAAGGTATACCCAACAGTTTCTTTAGGGTATCCTATGAAGACGCATTTTTCCGACTTGGGTTCGAGCTTTTCAGGTTGAAGTTTCTTGACATAAGCATCGCATCCCCAAACTTTTAGAAACGACAACTTAGGTTTCTTACCAAACCATAATTCAAACGGTGTCGTCTCAACGGATTTCGACGGAGCCCTATTTAAAGTGAATGCGGCAGTCTCTAAAGCATAGCCCCAAAAAGATAGCGGTAAATCGGTAAGAGACATCATAGATCGCATCATATCTAATAGAGTGCGATTACGACGTTCGGACACACCATTACGCTGAGGTGTTCCAGGCGGCGTGAGTTGTGAAACTATTCCACATTTTCTTAAGTGTGTGCCAAATTCGTGACTCAAGTATTCTCCTCCACGATCTGATCGTAGAAACTTGATTTTCCTGTCACGTTGATTCTCAACTTCACTCTGAAATTCCTTGAACTTTTCAAAGGTTTCAGACTTGTGTTTCATTAAGTAGACATACCCATATCTACTCAAGTCATCAGTGAGGGTGAGAACATAACGATAGCCACTGCGAGCCTCAACACTCATTGGACCGCACACATCAGTATGTATGATTTCCAATAAGTTGGTTGCTCGCTCCATTGTTCCTGAGAACGGAGTCTTGGTCATTTTACCCATGAGGCATGGTTCGCACGTGTCAAATGATTCGTAATCAAGAGACTCTAAAAGTCCATCTGCATGGAGCTTCTTCATGCGTTTGACACCTATGTGACCAAGGCGACAGTGCCACAAGTATGTGGGACTATCATTATCAACCTTACATCTTTTGGTACTCACACTATGAATATGTGTAGCATTACGCTCGAGATTCATTAAAAATAAACCATTCACCATAGGAGCATGACCATAAAACATATCTCTCATATAAATGGAACAACCATTATTCTAGGATTTAAATGAGTAGCCATCTCGAATTAAACGAGATCCCGATACAATGTTCATGCTCAAAGCTGGCACTAAATAACAATTATTGAGGTTTAAAACTAATCCCGTAGGTAAATGTAGAGGCAGCGTGCCGACGGCGATCACATCGACCTTGGAACCATTCCCGACGCGCATCGTCACCTCGTCCTTCGCCAGTCTCCGCTTATTCCGTAGCTCCTTCTTTGAGTTACAAATGTGAGCAACTGCACCGGTATCAAATATCCAAGAGCTACTACGAGTACTGGTAAGGTACACATCAATTACATGTATATCACATATACCTTTTGTTTTGCCGGCCTTCTTGTCCGCTAAGTATTTGGGGCAGTTCCGCTTCCAGTGACCACTTCCCTTGCAATAAAAGCACTCAGTCTCGGGCTTGGGTCCATTCTTTGGCTTCTTCCCGGCTGCTTTCTTGCCAGGCGCGGCAACTTCCTTGCCGTCCTTCTTGGAGTTCTTTTTACCCTTGCCCTTCTTGAACTTAGTGGTTTTATTTACCATCAACACTTGATGTTCCTTCTTGACTTCTACCTCTGCTGATTTTAGCATTGCAAATACCTCAGGAATGGTCTTTTGCATCCCCTGCATATTGAAATTCATCACAAAGCTCTTGTAGCTTGGTGGAAGCGACTGGAGGATTCTGTCAATGACCGCGTCATCCGGGAGATTAACTCCCAGCTGAGTCAAGCGGTTATGTAACCCAGACATAGTGAGTATGTGCTCACTGACAGAACTATTTTCCTCCATCTTACAGCTGAAGAACTTGTCGGAGACCTCATATCTCTCGATTCGGGCATGAACTTGAAAAACCATTTTCAGCTCTTCGAACATCTCATATGCTCCATGTCTCTCAAAACGCTTTTGGAGCCCCGGCTCTAAGCTGTAAAGCATGCCGCACTGAACGAGGGAGTAGTCATCAGCACGTGTCTGCCAAGCGTTCATAACGTCTTGGTTCTGTGGGACGGGTGGATCACCTAGCGGTGCTTGTAGGACATAATCTTTCTTGGCAGCTATGAGGATGATCCTCAGGTTCCGGACCCAGTCCGTATAGTTGCTGCCATCGTCTTTCAGCTTGGTTTTCTCTAGGAACGCATTGAAGTTGAGGACAACGTTGGCCATTTGATCTATAAGACATATTGTAAAGATTTTAGACTAAGTTCATGATAATTAAGTTCATCTAATCAAATTATTCAATGAACTCCCACTTAGATAGACATCCCTCTTCTAGTCATCTAAGTATAACATGATCCGAGTCAACTAGGCCGTGTCCGATCATCACGTGAGACGGACTAGTCAACGTCGGTGAACATCTTCATGTTGATCGTATCTTCTATACGACTCATGCTCGACCTTTCGGTCTTCTGTGTTCCGAGGCCATGTCTATACACATGCTAGGCTCGTCAAGTCAACCTAAGTGTTTGCATGTGTAAATCTGTCTTACACCTGTTGTATGTGAACGTTAGAATCTATCACACCCGATCATCACGTGGTGCTTCGAAACAACGAACTGTCGCAACGGTGCACAGTTAGGGGGAACACTTTCTTGAAATTATTATGAGGGATCATCTTATTTACTACCGTCGTACTAAGTAAACAAGATGCTAAACATGATAAACATCACATGCAATCAAATAATAATAGTGACATGATATGGCCAATATCACATAGCTCCTTTGATCTCCATCTTGGGGCTCCATGATCATCTTGTCACCGGCATGACACCATGATCTCCATCATCATGATCTCCATCATTGTGTCTCCATGAAGTTGCTCGCCAACTATTACTTCTACTACTATGGCTAATGCGTTTAGCAATAAAGTAAAGTAATTTACATGGCGTTTCTCAATGACACGCGGGTCATACAAAAAATATAGACAACTACTATGGCTCCTGCCGGTTGTCATACTCATCGACATGCAAGTCGTGATTCCTATTACAATAGCATGAACATCTCATACATCACATATAGATCATTCATCATTCATCACAACTTTGGCTATATCATATCACAAAGCACTTGCTGCAAAAACAAGTTAGACGTCCTCTAATTGTTGTTGCAAGTTTTACATGGCTGAAGTAGGGTACTAGCAAGAATGTTTTCTTACCTACGTGAAAGCCACAACGTGATTTGTCAACTTCTATTTACCCTTCATAAGGACCCTTTTCATCGAATCCGCTCCAACTAAAGTAGGAGAGACAGACACCCGCCAGCCACCTTATGCAACTTGTGCATGTTAATCGGTGGAACCGGTCTCACGTAAGCGTACGTGTAAGGTTGGTCCGGGCCGCTTCATCCCACAATACCGTTGAAGCAAGATAAGACTAGTAACGGCAAGAAAGTTGACAACATCTACGCCCACAACAAATTGTGTTCTACTCGCGCAAGAAGAACTACGCATAGACCTAGCTCATGATGCCACTGTTGGGGAACGTTGCAGAAAACAAAAATTTTCCTACGGTTTCACCAAGATCCATCTATGAGTTCATCTAGCAACGAGTGATCGGATGCATCTACATACCTTTGTAGATTGCGAGCGGAAGCGTTCAAAGAACGGGGATGATGTAGTCGAACACGACGTGATCCAAATCACCGGAGATCCTAGCACCGAACGGACGGCACCTCCGCGTTCAACACACGTACGGTCAGCGTAACGTCTCCTTCTTCTTGATCCAGCAAGAGGGAAGGAGAGGTTGAGGAAGATGGCTCCAGCAGCAGCACGACGGCGTGGTGGTGATGGAGCTGCAGTACTCCGTCAGGGCTTCGCCAAGCGCTATGGAGGAGGAGAAGGTGTTGGAGAGGGAGAAGGAGGCAACCAAAGGCATGGATGAAAAAGCCCTCCTTCCCCCACTATATATAGGAGGGCCTAGGGGGGGGGCGCCGGCCCTAGGAGATCCAATCTCCTAGGGGGGCGGCGGCCAAGGGAGGTTTCCCTCCCCCCCAAGGCACCTAGGGGTGCCTTCCACTTGTGGGACTCTTCCCCTTTGGAAACCCTAGGCGCATGGGCCCCTTGGGGCTGGTGCCCTTGGCCCATGTAGGCCAAGGCGCACCCCCTTACAGCCCATGTGGCCCCCGGGGCAGGTGGACCCACCCGGTGGACCCCTGGGACCCTTCCGGTGGTCCCGGTACAATACCGGTGACCCCGAAACTTGTCCCGATGGCCGAAACAGCACTTCCTATATATAATTCTTTACCTCCGGAGCATTCCGGAACTCCTCGTGACGTCCGGGATCTCATCCGGGACTCCGAACAACATTCGGGTTACTGCATATACATATCCCTACAACCCTAGCGTCACTGAACCTTAAGTGTGTAGACCCTACGGGTTCGGGAGACATGTAGACATGACCGAGATCGCTCTCTGGTCAATAACCAACAGCGGCATCTGGATACCCATGTTGGCTCCCACATACTCCACGATGATCTCATCGGATGAACCACGATGTCGAGGATTCAAGCAACCCCGTATACAATTCCCTTTGTCAATCGATATGTTACTTGCCCGAGATTCGATCGTCGGTATCCCAATAACTCGTTCAATCTCGTTACCGGCAAGTCACTTTACTCGTACCGTAATGCATGATCCCGTGACCAGACACTTGGTCACTTTGAGCTCATTATGATGATGCATTACCGAGTGGGCCCAGTGATACCTCTCCGTCATACGGAGTGACAAATCCCAGTCTTGATCCGTGTCAACCCAACAGACACTTTCAGAGATAGTCTACCTTTATAGTCACCCAGTTACGTTGTGACGTTTGGTATAACCAAAGCACTCCTATGGTATCCGGGAGTTACACGATCTCATGGTCTAAGGAAAAGATACTTTGACATTGGAAAAACTCTAGCAAACGAACTATACGATCTTTAAGCTATGTTTAGGATTGGGTCTTGTCCATCACATCATTCTCCTAATGATGTGATCTCGTTATCAATGACATCCAATGTCCATAGTCAGGAAACCATGACTATCTGTTGATCAATGAGCTAGTCAACTAGAGGCTTACTAGGGACATGTTGGTGTCTGTTATTCACACATGTATTACGATTTCCGGATAACACAATTATAGCATGAATAAAGACAATTATCATGAACAACGAAATATAATAATAATGCTTTTATTATTGCCTCTAGGGCATATTTCCAACAGCAGGGGTCTGGGCCCATCGCCCATTGCACACCTGCACGTTGCGTACGCGGCCAGAAGCAGAACTAGCCCCCTTAATACAAGAGCAGGCTTACGGTCCAATCCGGCGCGCGCCACTCAGTCGCTGATGTCACAAAGGCTTCGGCTGATACCACGACGTCGAGTGCCCATAACTATCCCCGCGTAGATGGTTAGTGCGTATAGGCCAGTAGCCAGACTCAGATAAAATACCAAGATCTCGTTAAACGTGTTAAGTATCTGTGAACGCCGACCAGGGCCAGGCCCACCTCTCTCCTAGGTGGTCTCAACCTGCCCTGTCGCTCTGCCACAAAGTAACAGTCGGGGGCCATCGGGAACCCAGGCCCACCTCTACCGGGATGGAGCCACCTGCCCCTTCAGCCCCCATCTCCGAACAGTATCATAAGTAATGTAACTGTGTAAAGTATATAGTATATGCCCGTGATCACCTCCCGAAGTGATCACGGGTCAGTAGTATAGCATGGCAGACGGACAAGAGTGTAGAGCCACTGATGGAACACTAGCATCCTATACTAAGTAGTAGAATAGCAGGTAATGGTAACAACAGTAGTAGCAAGGACAGGCTATGCATCAGGATAGGAATAACGGAAAGCAGTAACATGCTACACTACTCTAATGCAAGCAGTATAGAGAAGAGTAGGCGATATCTGGTGATCAAAGGGGGGGCTTGTTGGGTTTCGTAGTAATTTCAAAAAATTTCCTACGCACACGCAAGATCATGTGATGCATAGCAAAGAGATGGGAGAGTGTTGTCTACGTACCCAACACAGACCGACTGCGGAAGCGCTGACACAACGTAGAGGAAGTAGTCGTACGTCTTCACGATCCAACCGATCAAGCACCGAAACTACGGCACCTCCGAGTTCGAGCACACGTTCAGCTCGATGACGATCCCCGGACTCCGATCCAGCAAAGTGTCGGGGAAGAGTTCCGTCAGCACGACGACGTGGTGATGATCTTGATGTACTACAGCAGCAGGGCTTCTCCTAAACTCCACTACAGTATTATCGAGGACTATGGTGGCTGGGGGCACCGCACACGGCTAAGGAATAGATCACGTGGATCAACTTGTGTGTTCTAGGGTGCCTCTACCTCAGTATATAAAGGACCAAAGGGGGGAGGCTGGCCGGCCACAAGGGGCGCGCCAGGAGAGTCCTACTCCCTCCGGGAGTAGGATTCCCCCCCCCCCCCAATCCTAGTTGGAATAGGATTCCTCGGGGGGGGGGGGAAGGGAGAGAGGGGGCCGGCCACCTTTCCTAGTCCTAATAGGACTAGGGGAAGGGGGGAGGCGCGCGGCCACCTTGGGCTGCCCCTTTCTCCTTTCCACTAAGGCCCATATGGTTCCCGGGGGGTTCCGGTAACCTCCCGGTACTCCGGTAAAATCCCGATTTCACCCGGAACACTTCCGATATCCAAACATAGGCTTCCAATATATGAATCTTTATGTCTCGACCATTTCGAGACTCCTCGTCATGTCCGTGATCACATCCGGGACTCCGAACTAACTTCGGTACATCAAAATGCATAAACTCATAATATAACTGTCATCGTAACCTTAAGCGTGCGGACCCTACGGGTTCGAGAATAATGTAGACATGACCGGGACATGTCTCCGGTCAATAACCAATAGCAGGACCTGGATGCCCATATTGGCTCCTACATATTCTACGAAGATCTTTATCGGTCAGACCGCATAACAACATACGTTGTTCCCTTTGTCATCGGTATGTTACTTGCCCGAGATTCGATCGGTGGTATCCAATACCTAGTTCAATCTCGTTACCGGCAAGTCTCTTTACTCGTTCCGTAATACATCATCTCTTAACTAACATCTTAGTTACAATGCTTGCAAGGCTTATGTGATGTGTATTACCGAGAGGGCCCCAGAGATACCTCTCCGACAATCGGAGTGACAAATCCTAGTCTCGAAATACGCCAACCCAACGTGTACCTTTGGAGACACCTGTAATGCTCCTTTATAATCACCCAGTTATGTTGTGACGTTTGGTAGCACCCAAAGTGTTCCTCCGGCAAACGGGAGTTACATAATCTCATAGTCATAGGAACATGTATAAGTCATGAAGAAAAGCAATAGCAACATACTAAACGATCGGGTGCTAAGCTAATGGAATGGGTCATGTCAATCAGATCATTCAACTAATGATGTGACCTCGTTAATCAAATAACAACTCTTTGTCTATGGTCAGGAAATATAACCATCTTTGATTAACTAGCTAGTCTAGTAGAGGCATACTAGTGACACTCTGTTTGTCTATGTATTCACACATGTATTATGTTTCTGATTAATACAATTCTAGCATGAATAATAAACATTTATCATGATTATAAGGAAATAAATAATAACTTTATTATTGCCTCTAGGGCATATTTCCTTCAGTCTCCCACTTGCACTAGAGTCAATAATCTAGATTACACTGTAATGATTCTAACACCCATGGAGCCTTGGTGCTGATCATGTTTTGCTCGTGGAAGAGGCTTAGTCAATGGGTGTGCAACATTCAGATCCGTATGTATCTTGCAAATCTCTATGTCTCCCACCTGGACTAGATCCCGGATGGAATTGAAGCGTCTCTTGATGTGCTTGGTTCTCTTGTGAAATCTGGATTCCTTTGCCAAGGCAATTGCACCAGTATTGTCACAAAAGATTTTCATTGGACCTGATGCACTAGGTATGACACCTAGATCGGATATGAACTCCTTCATCCAGACTCCTTCGTTCGCTGCTTCCGAAGCAGCTATGTACTCCGCTTCACATGTAGATCCCGCTATGACGCTTTGTTTAGAACTGCACCAACTGACAGCTCCACCGTTTAATGTAAACACGTATCCAGTCTGCGATTTAGAATCGTCCGGATCAGTGTCAAAGCTTGCATCAACGTAACCTTTTACGTTGAGCTCTTTGTCACCTCCATATACGAGAAACATATCCTTAGTCCTTTTCAGATATTTCAGGATGTTCTTGACCGCTGTCCAGTGATCCACTCCTGGATTACTTTGGTACCTCCCTGCTAAACTTAAAGCAAGGCACACATCAGGTCTGATACACATCATTGCATACATGATAGAGCCTATGGCTGAAGCATAGGGAACATCTTTCATTTTCTCTCTATCTTCTGCAGTGGTCGGGCATTGAGTCTGACTCAACTTCACACCTTGTAACACAGGCAAGAACCCTTTCTTTGCTTGATCCATTTTGAACTTCTTTAAAATCTTGTCAAGGTATGTGCTTTGTGAAAGTCCAATTAAGCGTCCTGATCTATCTCTATAGATTTTTATGCCTAATATGTAAGCAGCTTCACCGAGGTCTTTCATTGAAAAACTCTTATTCAAGTATCCCTTTATGCTATCCAGAAATTCTATATCATTTCCAATCAATAATATGTCATCCACATATAATATCAGAAATGCTACAGAGCTCCCACTCACTTTCTTGTAAATACAGGCTTCTCCGAAAGTCTGTATAAAACCAAATGCTTTGATCACACTATCAAAGCGTTTATTCCAACTCCGAGAGGCTTGCACCAGTCCATAAATGGATCGCTGGAGTTTGCACACTTTGTTAGCTCCCTTTGGATCGGCAAAACCTTCCGGTTGCATCATATACAACTCTTCTTCCAGAAATCCATTCAGGAATGCAGTTTTGACATCCATCTGCCAAATTTCATAATCATAAAATGCGGCTATTGCTAACATGATTCGGACAGACTTAAGCATTGCTACGGGTGAGAAGGTCTCATCGTAGTCAACCCCTTGAACTTGTCAAAAACCTTTTGCGACAAGTCGAGCTTTGTAGACAGTAACATTACCATCAGCGTCAGTCTTCTTCTTGAAGATCCATTTATTCTCAATTGCTTGCCGATCATCGGGCAAGTCAACCAAAGTCCATACTTTGTTCTCATACATGGATCCCATCTCAGATTTCATGGCTTCAAGCCACTTTGCGGAATCTGGGCTCACCATCGCTTCTTCATAGTTCGTAGGTTCATCATGATCTAGTATCATGATTTCCAAAACAGGATTACCGTACCACTCTGGTGCGTATCTCGCTCTGGTCGATCTACGAGGTTCAGTAGTATCTTGACCTGAAGTTTCATGATCAACATCATTAGCTTCCTCACTAATTGGTATAGATGTCGCAGAAACAGTTTTCTGTGATGTACTATTTTCCAATAAGGGAGCAGGTACAGTTACCTCGTCAAGTTCTACTTTCCTCCCACTCACTTCTTTCGAGAGAAACTCCTTCTCTAGAAAGGATCCATTCTTAGCAACGAATGTCTTGCCTTCGGATCTGTGATAGAAGGTGTACCCAACAGTCTCCTTTGGGTATCCTATGAAGACACATTTCTCCGATTTGGGTTCGAGCTTATCAGGTTGAAGCTTTTTCACATAAGCATCGCAGCCCCAAACTTTAAAAAACGACACCTTTGGTTTCTTGCCAAACCATAGTTCATAAGGCGTCGTCTCAACGGATTTTGATGGTGCCTTATTTAACGTGAATGCGGCCGTCTCTAAAGCATAACCCCAAAATGATAGCGGTAAATCAGTAAGAGACATCATAGATCGCACCATATCTAGTAAAGTACGATTACGACGTTCGGACACACCATTACGCTGTGGTGTTCCGGGTGGCGTGAGTTGCGAAACTATTCCACAATTTTTCAAATGTATACCAAACTCGTAACTCAAATATTCTCCTCCACGATCAGATCGTAGAAACTTTATTTTCTTGTTACGATGATTTTCCACTTCACTCTGAAATTCTTTGAACTTTTCAAATGTTTCAGACTTTTGTTTCATTAAGTAGATATATCCATATCTGCTTAAGTCATCTGTGAAGGTGAGAAAATAACGATATCCGCCACGAGCCTCAATATTCATCGGACTACATACATCGGTATGTATGATTTCCAACAAATCTGTTGCTCTCTCCATAGTATCGGAGAACGGTGTTTTGGCCATCTTGCCCATGAGGCACGGTTCGCAAGTACCAAGTGATTCATAATCAAGTGGTTCCAAAAGTCCATCAGTATGGAGTTTCTTCATGCGCTTTACACCGATATGACCTAAACGACAGTGCCACAAATAAATTGCACTTTCATTATCAACTCTGCATCTTTTGGCTTCAACATTATGAATATGTGTATCACTACTGTCGAGATTCATCAAGAATAGACCACTCTTCAAAGGTGCATGACCATAAAAGATATTACTCATATAAATAGAACAACCATTATTCTCTGATTTAAATGAATAACCGTCTCGCATTAAACAAGATCCAGATATAATGTTCATGCTCAACGTTGGCACCAAATAACAATTATTTAGGTCTAATATTAATTCCGAAGGTAGATGTAGAGGTAGCGTGCCGACCGCGATCACATCGACTTTGGAACCGTTTCCCACGCGCATCGTCACCTCGTCCTTTGCTAGTGTCCACTTATTCCGTAGTCCCTGTTTCGAGTTGCAAATATTAACAACAGAACCAGTATCAAATACCCAGGTGCTACTGCGAGCTCTAGTAAGGTACACATCAATAACATGTATATCACATATACCTTTGTTCACCTTGCCATCCTTCTTATCCGCCAAATACTTGGGGTGGTTCCGCTTCCAGTGACCAGTCTGCTTGCAGTAGAAGCACTCAGTTTCAGGCTTAGGTCCAGACTTGGGTTTCTTCTCCTGAGCAGCAACTTGCTTGCCGTTCTTCTTGAAGTTCCCCTTCTTCTTCCCTTTGCCCTTTTTCTTGAAACTAGTGGTCTTGTTAACCATCAACACTTGATGCTCCTTCTTGATTTCTACCTCCGCAGCTTCCAGCATCGCGAAGAGCTCGGGAATAGTCTTGTTCATCCCTTGCATATTATAGTTCATCATGAAGCTCTTGTAGGTTGGTGGCAGTGATTGGAGAATTCTGTCAATGACGCAATCATCTGGAAGATTAACTCCCATCTGAATCAAGTGATTATTATACCCAGACATTTTGAGTATATGCTCACTGACAGAACTGTTCTCCTCCATCTTGCAGCTATAGAACTTATTGGAGACTTCATATCTCTCAATCCGGGCATTTGCTTGAAATATTAACTTCAACTCCTGGAACATCTCATATGCTCCATGATGTTCAAAACGTCGTTGAAGTCCCGATTCTAAGCCGTAAAGCATGGCACACTGAACTATCGAGTAGTCATCAGCTTTGCTCTGCCAGACGTTCATAACATCTGGTGTTGCTCCAGCAGCAGGCCTGGCACCCAGCGGGGCTTCCAGGACGTAATTCTTCTGAGCAGCAATGAGGATAATCCTCAAATTACGGACCCAGTCCGTGTAATTGCTACCACCATCTTTCAACTTTGCTTTCTCAAGGAACGCATTAAAATTCAACGGAACAACAGCACGAGCCATCTATCTACAATCAACATAAACAAGCAAGATACTATCAGGTACTAAGTTCATGATAAGTTTAAGTTCAATTAATCAGATTACTAAAGAACTCCCACTTAGATAGACATCCCTCTAATCCTCTAAGTGATCACGTGATCCAAATCAACTAAACCATAAACGATCATCACGTGAGATGGAGTAGTTTTCAATGGTGAACATCGTTATGTTGATCATATCTACTATATGATTCACGTTCGACCTTTCGGACTCCGTGTTCCGAGGCCATATCTACATATGCTAGGCTCGTCAAGTTTAACCTGAGTATTCTGCGTGTGCAAAACTGGCTTGCACCCGTTGTAGATGGACGTAGAGCTTATCACACCCGATCATCACGTGGTGTCTGGGCACGATGAACTTTGGCAACGGTGCATACTCAGGGAGAACACTTCTTGATAATTTAGTGAGAGATCATCTTATAATGCTACCGTCAATCAAAGCAAGATAAGATGCATAAAAGGATAAACATCACATGCAATCAATATAAGTGATATGATATGGCCATCATCATCTTGTGCTTGTGATCTCCATCTTCGAAGCACCGTCATGATCACCATCGTCACCGGCGTGACACCTTGATCTTCATTGCAGCATCGTTGTCATCTCGCCAATCTTATGCTTCCACGACTATCACTACCGCTTAGTAATAAAGTAAAGCATTGCATCACGATTTCATTGCATACAATAAAGCGACAACCATATGGCTCCTGCCAGTTGCCGATAACTCGGTTACAAAACATGATCATCTCATACAATAAAATTCAGCATCATGTCTTGACCATATCACATCACAACATGCCCTACAAAAACAAGTTAGACGTCCTCTACTTTGTTGTTGCAAGTTTTACGTGGCTGCTACGGGCTTAAGTAAGAACCAATCTTACCTACGCATCAAAACCACAACGATAGTTTGTGAAATAGACTCTGTTTTAACCTTCGCAAGGACCGGGCGTAGCCACACTCGGTTCAGCTAAAGTTGGAGAGACAGTCGCCCGCAAGCCACCTGTGTGCAAAGCACGTCGGGGGAACCGGTCTCGCATAAGCGTACGCGTAATGTTGGTCCGAGTTGTCTCGTCCAACAATACCGCCGAACCAAACTATGACATGTTGGTAGGCAGTATGACTTATATCGCCCACAACTCACTTGTGTTCTACTCGTGCATATAACATCAACATAAGTAACCTAGGCTCAGATGCCACTGTTGGGTTTCATAGTAATTTCAAAAAAATTCCTACGCACACGCAAGATCATGTGATGCATAGCAACGAGAGGGGAGAGTGTTGTCTACGTACCCAACGCAGACCGACTGCGGAAGCGCTGACACAACATAGAGGAAGTAGTCGTACCTCTTCACGATCCAACCGATCAAGCACCGAAACTACGGCACCTCCGAGTTCGAGCACACGTTCAGCTCGATGACGATCCCCGGACTCCGATCCAGCAAAGTGTCGGGGAAGAGTTCCGTCAGCACGACGGCGTGGTGACGATCTTGATGTACTACAGCAGCAGGGCTTCGCCTAAACTCCGCTACAGTATTATCGAGGACTATGGTGGCTGGGGGCACCGCACACGGCTAAGGAATAGATCACGTGGATCAACTTGTGTGTTCTAGGGTGCCTCTACCTCAGTATATAAAGGACCAAAGGGGGGAGGCTGGCCGGCCACAAGGGGCGCGCCAGGAGAGTCCTACTCCCTCCGGGAGTAGGATTCCCCCCCCCCC
>NC_041388.1:576795241-576845113 GCF_002162155.2 Triticum dicoccoides | reverse complement strand
GGAGAGAGAGGGGGCCGGCCACCTTTCCTAGTCCTAATAGGACTAGGGGAAGGGGGAGGCGCGCGGCCACCTTGGGCTGCCCCTTTCTCCTTTCCACTAAGGCCCACTAAGGCTCATATGGTTCCCGAGGGGTTCCCGTAACCTCCCGGTACTCCGGTAAAATCCCGATTTCACCCGGAACACTTCCGATATCCAAACATAGGCTTCCAATATATGAATCTTTATGTCTCGACCATTTCGAGACTCCTCGTCATGTGCGTGATCACATCCGGGACTCCGAACTAACTTCGGTACATCAAAATGCATAAACTCATAATATAACTGTCATCGTAACCTTAAGCGTGCGGACCCTACGGGTTCGAGAATAATGTAGACATGACCGGGACATGTCTCCGGTCAATAACCAATAGCAGGACCTGGATGCCCATATTGGCTCCTACATATTCTACGAAGATCTTTATCGGTCAGACCGCATAACAACATACGTTGTTCCCTTTGTCATCGGTATGTTACTTGCCCGAGATTCGATCGGTGGTATCCAATACCTAGTTCAATCTCGTTACCGGCAAGTCTCTTTACTCGTTCTGTAATACATCATCTCTTAACTAACATCTTAGTTACAATGCTTGCAAGGCTTATGTGATGTGTATTACAGAGAGGGCCCCAGAGATACCTCTCCGACAATCGGAGTGACAAATCCTAGTATCGAAATACGCCAACCCAACGTGTACCTTTGGAGACACCTGTAATGCTCCTTTATAATCACCCAGTTACGTTGTGACGTTTGGTAGCACCCAAAGTGTTCCTCCGGCAAACGGGAGTTACATAATCTCATAGTCATAGGAACATGTATAAGTCATGAAGAAAAGCAATAGCAACATACTAAACGATCGGGTGCTAAGCTAATGGAATGGGTCATGTCAATCAGATCATTCAACTAATGATGTGACCTCGTTAATCAAATAACAACTCATTGTTCATGGTTAGGAAACATAACCATCTTTGATTAACGAGCTAGTCTAGTAGAGGCATACTAGTGACACTTTGTTTGTCTATGTATTCACACATGTATTATGTTTCTGATTAATACAATTCTAGCATGAATAATAAACATTTATCATGATTATAAGGAAATAAATAATAACTTTATTATTGCCTCTAGGGCATATTTCCTTCACTGATACCAACTTGTGACGCCCCCGATTTGACCGTACACTAATCATGCACGCAAATGTGTACGATCAAGATCAAGGACTCACGGGAAGATATCACAACACAACTCTACAAATAAAATAAGTCATACAAGCATCATATTACAAGCCAGGGGCCTCGAAGGCTCGAAGACAAGAGCTCGATCAAAGACAAGTCAGCGGAAGCAACAATATCTTAGTACATACATAAGTTAAACAAGTTTGCCTTAAGAAGGCTAGCACAAACTGGGATATAGATCAAAAGAGGCGCAGGCCTCCTGCCTGGGATCCTCCTAACTACTCCTGGTCGTCGTCAGCGGGCATCACGTAGTAGTAGGCACCTCCGGTGTAGTAGGAGTCGTCGTCGAAGGTGGCGTCTGGCTCCTGGGCTCCAACATCTGGTTGCGACAACCAGGTAGAAAGGATAGAGGAAAGGGAAGGAGAAAACAACCGTGAGTACTCATCCAAAGTACTCGCAAGCAAGGAGCTACAATACATATGCATGGGTAAATGTGTAAAGGGCCATATCGGTGGACTGAACTACAGAAAGCCAGAATAAGAGGGGGATAGCTAATCCTATCGAAGACTACGCTTCTGGTCACCTCCATCTTGCAACATGTAGAAGAGAGTAGACTGAAGTCCTCCAAGTAGCATCGCATAGCATAACCCTAACCGATGATCCTCCCCTCGTCGCCCTGTGAGAGAGCGATCACCGGTTGTATCTGGCACTTGGAAGGGTGTGTTTTATTAAGTATCTGGTTCTAGTTGTCATAAGGTCAAGGTACAACTCCAAGTCGTCCTGTTACCGAAGATCACGGCTATTCGAATAGATTAACTTCCTTGCAGGGGTGCACCACATAACCCAATACGCTCGATCCCATTTGGCCAGACACACTTTCCTGGGTCATGCCCGGCCTCGGAAGATCAACACGTCGCAACCCTACCTAGGCACAACAGAGAGGTCAGCACGCCGGTCTAAATCCTATGGCGCAGGGGTCTGGGCCCATCGCCCATTGCACACCTGCACATTGCGTACGCGGCCGGAAGCAGAACTAGCCCCCTTAATACAAGAGCAGGCTTACGGTCCAATCCGACGCGCGCCACTCAGTCGCTGACGTCACGAAGGCTTCGGTTGATACCACGACGTCGAGTGCCCATAACTGTCCCCGCGTAGATGGTTAGTGCGTATAGGCCAGTAGCCAGACTCAGATAAAATACCAAGATCTCGTTAAACGTGTTAAGTATCTGCGAACGCCGACCAGGGCCAGGCCCACCTCTCTCCTAGGTGGTCTCAACCTGCCTTGTCGCTCCGCCACAAAGTAACAGTCGGGGGCCGTCGGGAACCCAGGCCCACCTCTACCGGGATGGATCCACCTGTCCCTTCAGCCCCCATCTCCGAACAGTATCATAAGTAATGTAACTGTGTAAAGTATATAGTATATGCCCGTGATCACCTCCCGAAGTGATCACGGCCCAGTAGTATAGCATGGCAGACGGACAAGAGTGTAGAGCCACTGATGGAACACTAGCATCATATACTAAGTAGTAGGATAGCAGGTAATGGTAACAACAGTAGTAGCAAGGACAGGCTATGCATCAGGATAGGAATAACGGAAAGCAGTAACATGCTACACTACTCTAATGCAAGCAGTATAGAGAAGAGTAGGCGATATCTGGTGATCAAAGGGGGGGGCTTGCCTGGTTGCTCTGGCAAGAGAGAGGGGTCGTCTATGTAGTCGATCACAGGGGTACCGGCATCGGCCTCAGGGTCTACCGGAAAGAAGTAACGAAGGGGGAACACAATAAATAACAGAGCAATCAAATGTAACACAAAGCAAGACGCGGCAATAAGCGGTGCTAGGTATGTCCTAACGCGGTATTATGTGATACCGGCGAAAGGGGGAAACATCCGGGAAAGTATTCCCGGTGTTTCGTGTTTTCGGACAGATGAACCGGAGGGGAAAAGTTGTGTGTTTGCTATGCTAGGGATGTGTGGCTGACAAACGGGCTGCGTACCCGGATTCGTCTCGTCGTTCTGAGCAACTTCATGTACAAAGTTTCTCCATCCGAGTTACAGATTATTTTATATGATTTTTCAAAGTTTTATTCATTTTCTGAAATTATTACTAATTCAAAATTAATAGACAAAATGCTATGGGTACCCAGCCCTGTGTACATAGAATGTACACAGAGGCTAACATGTGGGCCAGGGGGACCCAGTTGACTAGTCAACGTTTGACTGGTCAACAGGGGTGGGACCCCCTGTCATTGACTGTTTAGATAATTAGGGTTTAGGTTAATTAGCTAGGCTTAATTAGTTGTTTTAGTTTAATTGATCAAAATTAATTAAGTTAATTAATTCTTTAATTAATTAATTATTATTATTATTATTATTTCAATTATTTCTTTCTTTTTTTTATAAACGTTCTCAGGGGCGGGCCTCACGTGCCATTGGCCCAGGGGCCTAACGGGGCGGGCTAAACGGGCGTTGGCGCCCAGATCGACAGACCGAGGGGGGGGCGCTAGTCACGGGCGCGGCGAGGCCACGTCGGGGCAGCACCGGGGCTAGGCGGCGCGGTGGAGGGTGCACGGGGCGCAGGGGGAGGCAGGGCATGAGCGGGTGGAGGTGGCCGCCGGCGGAGGCAGGCGGACGCGGCGGCGGGGCGTGTGCACGCGGGTAGGCGGTGAGCCCGGGCGCGGCAGGGCTCAGGGACGGGGTGCGCCTGGGGCGCACGGGGCGCGGCTAGGCGTGGCGCAGGCGCGCGCGGAGGTGCGGGCGGCAGTACGGCGCGACGGAGGGGAAAGGGGAATGGGCGCGGCCACGACGGAGCGTGCGCGCGATACGGCAACAAAGAGGAAGGGAGGGAGAGGCTCACGAGGCCGGTAGGGAAATGGCAGCGGTTGTCGGGGTGGTCGACGGAGACGACCGGGACGGAGAGGAGAAGCAGGCCAGGCGGGAAGAGGCGCCGGCGAGGTCGAGATCCGGCGGAGAGGTTCGGTGCGGCGACCCTGGAGGAGCGGGTGGGCGGAGGCGGCGGTCCTCAGGCACGGTGCGGCGCGGTCCGGCGACGAGGGGGCTCCGCGCGGCGACGTCAGCCTCGGGGCGCCACGGGTGTCGGGGCGAGGCTCGAGGGAAGTGAGGTCTTCGTCCACGATCCAGACTGGATCGGGAGGGGGAGAGGGAGTGAGGATCGAGAGGAGTGGGGGGTTAGGGTTTCTGGGGTGTGGGGGTGGCCTTATAGGCCATGGGGTGGCCGGTTGGGCCAAGTAGGCTGGTTGGGTGGGAAGGGCCGAGGCCCATGGGGAGCGGGATGGTTTCTTTTGTTTTGTTTTCTGTTTGTTTCGTTTCCTTTTATGTATTTTTCTTCTACTGTTTTACTTTTAGTTTTCTCTTATTTTAGTTTTATAAAAATTACCACTAACACCTAGGGTAATACCTTTAAATATACTACTGCCACATTAATTCTCAACCCAAATTAAAATAGTTTAATATTTTATAAAATTCAAAAGGTATTTATTTTAATATTTAAATCTCTATTTTAATTATTTTGAACACTTAAACATTTTATTAAATTTAGGTTTCTCCACCATTATTACCCATGATTTATTTAACACCTTGACAACATTTTAGTTTTGATTTTTGAAAACTTTAAATGTTTGACTTGATTTTGAATTTGAATTTTAAATTGGTTTTGAACTAACGTGAGATTAACAACAGTAACCGAGGTGACGCAGCATCGTTAACATGGATTACTGTAGGTTAATTATCCGGGCGTCACACTTGCTCAAGGGAATTCTCATGCTCGCGACATGAAAATTGTTATAAAAACATTTGATTTGCCATGCTTAGAAATCTGGCTTAAGATTTTAGCATTTCTGAATTGTTGTCACTGCCAGCGGATCCCCTTACATGTGGGTGATGGAGAACATAGTAATTTCAAAAATTTCCTACGCACACGCAAGATCATGGTGATGCATAGCAACGAGATGGGAGAGTGTTGTCCACGTACCCTCGTAGACTGAAAGCGGAAGCGTTAGCACAACGCGGTTGATGTAGTCGTACGTCTTCACGATTCGACCGATCAAGTACCGAACGCACGACACCTCCGAGTTCTGCACACGTTCAACTCGATGACGTCCCTCGAACTCCGATCCAGCCGAGTGTTGATGGAGAGTTTCGTCAGTACGACGGCGTGGTGACGATGATGATGTTCTACCGATGCAGGGCTTCGCCTAAGCACCGCTACGATATAATCGAGGTGGATTATGGTGAAGGGGGGCACCGCACACGGCTAAGAGATGAAGAAATCAATTGTTGTGTCTTTGGGGTGCCCCCTGCCCCCGTATATAAAGGAGTGGAGGAGGGGGAGGGCCGGCCCTCTCTATGGCGCGCCATAGGGGAGTCCTACTCCCACCGGGAGTAGGATTCCCCCTTTCCTAGTAGAACTAGGAGCCCTTCCAAGTATTAGGAGTAGGAGGGAAGGAAAGGGAAGGGAAAAGGAGAAGGAAGGAAGGGGGCGCCCCCCCCTCCCTAGTCCAATTCGGACCAGCCCATGGGGAGGGGTGCGGCCACCCTTTGAGGCCTTTCTCTCCTTTCCCATATGTCCCATTAAGGTCCAATACGAATTCCCGTAACTCCCCGGTACTCCCGAAAATACCCGAATCACTCGGAACGTTTCCGATGTCCGAATATAGTCGTCCAATATATCGATATTTACATCTTGACCATTTCGAGACTCCTCGCCATGTCCCCGATCTAATCCGGGACTCCGAACTCCTTCGGTACATCAAAACACATAAACTCATAATATAACCGTCATCGAACTTTAAGCATGCGGACCCTACGGGTTCGAGAACTATGTAGACATGACTGAGACGCGTCTGCGGTCAATAACCAATAGCGGAACCTGGATGCTCATATTGGCTCCTACATATTCTACGAAGATCTTTATCGGTCAAACCGCATAACAACATACGTTGTTCCCTTTGTCATCGGTATGTTACTTGCCCGAGATTCGATCGTCGATATCTCAATATCTAGTTCAATCTCGTTACCGGCAAGTCTCTTTACCCGTTCCGTAATACATCATCTCGTAACTAACTCATTAGTTGCAATGCTTGCAAGGCTTAGGTGATGTGCATTACCAAGAGGGCCCATAGATACCTCTCCGACAATCGGAGTGACAAATCCTAATCTCGAAATATGCCAACCCAACAAGTACCTTCGGAGACATCTGTAGAGCACATTTATAATCACCCAGTTACGTTGTGACGTTTGGTAGCACATAAAGTGTTCCTCCGGTAAACGAGAGTTGCATAATCTCATAGTCATAGGAACATGTATAAGTCATGAAGAAAGCAATAGCAACAAACTAAACGATCAAGTGCTAAGCTAACGGAATGGATCAAGTCAATCACATCATTCTCCTAATGATGTGATCCCGTTAATCAAATGACAACTCATGCCTATGGTTAGGAAACATAACCATCTTTGATCAACGAGCTAGTCAAGTAGAGGCATACTAGTGACACTCTGTTTGTCTATGTATTCACACATGTATTATGTTTCCGGTTAATACAATTCTAGCATGAATAATAAACATTTATCATAATATAAAGAAATAAATAATAACTTTATTAGTGCCTCTAGGGCATATTTCCTTCAGTGGGTGCCTACGCAGGTGAGGTGAGGGCAGCCCCAATTTGGATTTGGTTGAAGATTGGGTTAACCATGTTGTTCGATTCATGCAAATGCAATGGTCTATCGTCCTCACCGCAAAAGCAAATTATAAGTTCATACAACTCCGGTCAATAAATAAGCAAATATATAAGTTCATAAAGCTTGAGATATCCATTGGTTGAATTTGACTCTGTCGGTTTTTGTCCTAACGTGAACGCACGTCAATACTTGGTTGAAAAATTATTCTTGATGTAAGATATTTTTTCAAAATAGTGACCTAGTGATGTCTGTACTCAAGGATTGTTGTTGAAAAATAGCATGCTTAGTCACGAGTGAGGATGTCCTGAACCCATTTTTTTAAAATGCATTTTAAACATGTTTTAAAATGTTAAAAAATCCAAAACAAAATTCCACGCATACATCTTCACAAAATGTGTGCATGGCACAAAGTTTTTTAGTTTGCCTCCATGAAAAAGACAAATTTCAGTTCTAAATAGCATTCCACAATAATTTTTTTGTCATTTTTGCACAAGCCAAAGAAAAAGTTGTTTTCCGTGAAACTTTGTGCACGGACATAGAATATGAAGATGTACACTTGCACCTTTTTTTTTCAAAATTCTCTGGCATTTAGAAATGTGTTTTTCAAAGTAGGTTTATACGTACCCAGGCTCATAACGCACACATTTCAGAACCGCTTTGTACAAGTAACACCTTCTACGGCGTTTCCAAAAAAAAAAGGGTGCATGGAAAATACATATCTAACACATTATATACATATCTAATGGCTTACAGCGAGAGGACAAGTATATACTCCCTTCCTTTTAAAATAGATGACCCAACTTTGTACTAACTTTATACTAAAGTTAGTACAAAGCTGAGTCATCTATTTTGAAACGGAGGGAGTACATATCTAACACACAACGTCCAAGAAAGATAAAAATGTCCTGGTGCACACTAACACATTAATGGCTTCTCGACCAAATTAAGCAGGTTCCATAAGATAAAACAGGGCTGGGTGGTGCTTAGGAGAGGTGGAAGAGACACTCCATTTACATACAGAGCTCCCAGGCTCTTACAATTACAAAGCTATTACAAAGAGGAACTGCTATTGGTTGAATGATCTCTCTAGCTCTATAGCTCTCAGCAAAAACAGAACCAACCATTGCTCGTACAGATGCCGCCACGACTTGAAAATTGACAGCGTAGTATCGACAATACACGGATTTTACAGTACAGGGATTACAGGGCTACCCGTCTAAATCATACACTAAGGGGGAAACATGCCAGAAGCGACTCTACTGCCCAGTTTACATGCGCTCAGTACGTATTTTGAGGGTTGAATCGCCTCCTCGCGTCACGCTTGTAGTAAGGCGTGTCGTCGACAGTCTTCCTCACGTACTCCATGAAAGGCTGGGGCGTGCGAGGAGAGAACTCGCCGATAGCCGGGGAGGCAGGGTCAGGCGCAGCGGCGGGCCCCGCTGCTGGTGCCGGCGCGTGCCGTGGTGGTGCCTGTCGGGCCGGTTTCTCCAGCAGCTTCATGATGACCCAGAGTGTACCTGCTGGCACGATGATGCATGTGAGGATAAGACCAAATGTGGTTAAGCCTGACGACGACGATGGCTCTGTTCTGTCTCCTGTAACATAATTAACTTCTAATTCTTCAGTCTGGCCTGCACAAGGGGAAAACAATTTAATCGAGTTAATCATCATGGAGCAATTCCTGTTGGTCAGCGAAAACTCAAATCAAATCTTAAAAATATACTATTAGGGGGAGTTTTTCATCCAAATATTAGGTGGACTTGGTATGGAAATAAGTTTTACCAATCGACAAGGTTCAAGAATCAGAACGATGATTTTTTTAGGTCAGGAACGATGCTCATCAGACCACGAGATGCAATTTCCAGATAGCCAGTCAGCTTGTTACAAGGATATGGCCAAGAAGATGCGAAGAAGATCGAATGGCATACCAGTGGCTGGAAGAATTATAGTGACCTTGTCAGCGAAAGGTTGCCTTTTGAGTGCTTCAACCTGGAAAAGGATGGAAATCAGAATTTGTTTACAGCATTAAGCATTGATGCAAAAATGATGATTTGTCATCTGTGGCTCACCCGGTAAACAACTTGACTAGGACCACCAATGTTCTCATTTGTGTCAACAAGACTGACCGACATTAAATCTTTAGCACTCCAAAATAACTCAACATCTGGGGGAGGAATACAACTGGAGCTTTAGAAACAAACACAGCCAAAGGTAAGTTTGCAGAAATAATAGGCTTTGTAATACCAGTGTTCCCTCCAATAATGATGACGCTATGGTTGCAGCTTGGAGTCAAGTTTAACTGCATGAGATAGACAACTAAGAGTCAGTTGGAATAAACAGACGAGCTTGTGTGAGAGGTTGGGAAAGGGCGGCTACCATTCCAGGTTCTTTAATGTAAAACCCTTTGACAAACAGTGCATGTGCAGATCCGGTCACCATTGAATCTTCTTTTAGATTTGCAAGAACTGAAATGTGTAAAATTCCGTCTTTTGGGTTCGACTTAACAGGCAACAGCTGTGCAGGCGAGTACGGATGAAATACACAGTATGATTTCTTCACAGCACGGTCACTCCATGGCTCAACAAACCTAAGGAGAGAAAACAGTGAGACTTCCATGTATCCCTGAACAGAATAACGAGGCACAGGTGGTCGAATGGTCATTATGGGAAACTTACCCAACAAAAGAAGGTTCGACCTTGCAGTCAAATGGGGCATTTATCTGATTCACAGAGGACTCTGTGCTATGCCCGGCTGAATCACTACTTTCAACAAGGGAATAAAAGGTTAATCTCCATGGACCACAAGTAAATCCAAGAGTATCAAAATGTAAACAGCAAAAAAGTTAGTTTACTGCATTCCTTTTAGACTGGAGGTACTAACAGTGATT
The DNA here is from genome assembly GCF_002162155.2 of Triticum dicoccoides. NCBI lineage: Eukaryota > Viridiplantae > Streptophyta > Magnoliopsida > Poales > Poaceae > Triticum > Triticum dicoccoides. Next base: position 576,835,317 of record NC_041388.1, on the reverse strand, counting down.
ATATTGTTTATAAAGACTATTATATAACACAGGAGTACTGGCCTAGTTTTCATTACAACTAAATGCTTCTCTGCCCTCTCACTCTTATGTAGCGATAATTATATTTGCTGAGTATGACCTAATGCATATCTTATGCTACCTATTTTATACATATTATGTCTGAAACCTCTAGTCTCAGATCATATTAGCAGGCAGTATCAAAAGCAGCATTATGATGACATCAGGGCCCGTTTTTGTAACATTAAAATTCTGGAATACAGAATGTCAGTTTGATATGCTTATGCTGCACCACAAACCTATGATAACCTATTGTTACATTATTCTCACATAAGATCATATCTAATTTATGATGCAAGTATAAACACCAGGACAATCTACCCAGTAGTGACTTTGAATTTGACTACATATTAATCAACACATGTGGAAGGAGTATGATGATATGAGCACTACAGACCTTAATTTCACAGAGAACTTGTATCCATCAGGTGGGGCAGCAGCATTCGTCAGAATCTCCGCAGGAGCATCAACAACTATCTGGTTCACCTTGAGCACATTGACAGTTGTTCGCAACTTCAGATTTGGGCCTTTAAAAATCACTGTACAAGGAAAGAGCTTATCAAAACCCAAAGTACTAGGAATGAACTGTGTCGAAGTTCAACAATGCATTCTACTCCCTCCATTCCATAATGTAGTGCATATAGATTTTTTGAGAAGTCAAAATTTGCAAACTTTGACCAAGTTTATATATAAAACTATTTATATCTACAATATCAAATATATAAAATATGAAACTACATCTTATGATGAATCTAATGTTTGTGAGGTTTGACTTTTTCGAAAAATATATATGCACTACATTATGGAACCGAGGGAGTACTAAGCAAATATAGGTTTTTACTTCCATACCTTCTGCTATACCTTCACCACGTGCATGTGCTTCACCAGTTATTTGATTAACATGCATAACTTTTTCATTGGTACTTAACCACTGGCCAGGTCCACGCGCATCCATGCCTACAACAACAATTGGCCATGGTTAGGAAAACAAGAAAAATTGACAAACTCAGAACATTGCACCAACTGTCTACTTCGTGCAGGATATTAAACTAAACATATTTTGCTCCCTTTCTCTAGCAACGCCTTTTGCTTTATGAATCATGTATTAACTACCAACTTCTGTGCATTTATAAAGTATTCAAAAGATCACTGCATAGTGCTAACTAGAATGCAATTACTGCATGGTGCTAACTTGGAATGCAACAAGCAAAGTGCACAAATAAGGTTAAGCACACCGAAATGATGTGACCAGAGATAATATCTGATACAATATTAAAAGATAATCGCAACAAGTACTAGTAAGAAAATGGATTCAGTGAACATACGGTCCCCGATAATAGTAAAGTTCAGGTGTTGGCCAGAATGAATCACCACATCTCTAGGATACATTCGCGCACCAACAGATACCTGAGAGTTAAAAAACAAGTGTTAGTCAGTACATGTCACCACTTCAATACGTACATCCGATCAAAAGAAACCATCAAAAACTGCATCTTTGTTTAGTAGGAGTATTTGTTTTGCCAGTTCAATGGCACTGCCAATTACTCCATCTGTTTCAACCCACCATGCACACAAATGCACTAAAGTAAGGGTAGATATTGCATATTTGCATTAATTCTCTTGATTTCCTCAAAGGGCACTTATCCTGAAACGTACTATTTTAAGAGCTTGGGAGATACAAGTAAACAGTCCTACATAATTATGCCTTGTAAGTTAGAATAGCAGAATAACCCACCTTTTGTACAAGTTTAAATAGCTATGCATCCTAACATATCAAACATAGGAAGAGCAGATTCAAGAATGGCAAAAAGAATCATACCATTATGAAATCTGATTTTCTGGAAGGATGGTTGATGTGCAACCTTACAAGAGCTGTCCCATGGCTTCTCGCCTTCAAAAAAGAAATATGAAGCAGTTTGCACAGAAGACTAATGAGAAATATGATCAACCAACTCATATGCTTGTCACAACTGAAATTAGCAGAACCAAGCTTCCAAGTAATAAACCCTTATAGGTTGTGCAGGTTTTTTCTTCCTTCTTTGTGATGTTGAAGGGTAAGATGTAAAAGTGGTATTCCCAACCTAAAACTTCAATCTGGATGTATTGCCTTGTGTCTACAGGAAATCCTTAACCGCCTTGCACACACACAACACACCCACACCCACACACGCACACGCACACGCACACACACACACACACACACCCGCGCACACACAAAATATAAGAAAAACTTAAAGCTTGGGTTTCAGGAAGCAACGCATACCTGTAGCACAAAACGTTGATGTGCGCCATCTGTACCATTGACATCTCTGGGCATGACAATTGACAAAACATCAGGATAGTTTGTCTCAATCTTCACAGGTGCTACTCCAAGTGCTTCACTAAAGGTATAACCTGGTGGAAGGCAGGAAGATTAGAAATGAGTCAAAGAATTGATTAAGCATTCGATACTGGTAAATGTGTTACCTAATTCATCAGCATATTTTACATCCAGTTCAACTTTATCATTTACAGAAAGATAGGCTGTCTGGATTGATGATTCTGCAGCAGCTACCCGTACTTGTGCAACCTGAACAATAGATCACAGCATCAGCACGAATAATGCATAGAGATGTAGAAAAGGGCAATTGTTAATCACATGGTATCAGCAGTAGTTAGAACACCTAGCACATAATAATAGTTACTCCCTCCGTCCCAAAATTCTTGTCTTAGATTTGTCTAGATACGGATGTATCTAACACTAAAATGTAACTAGATACATCCGTATTTAGACAAATTTAAGACAAGAATTTTGGGACGGAGGGAGTACAAACTACTCCCTCCGTTCCTAAATATAAGTCTTTTTAGAGATTCCAACATGGACTACATACAGATGTATATAGACATATTTTAGAGTGTAGATTAACTCATTTTGCTCCATATGTAGTTCATATTGAAATCTTTAAAAGGGCTTATATTTAGGAATGAAGTGATATATAGGAGAACTCCTTGGGTGTGATCTAGCTATGGGTTTCCTTCGGCATTGCACTAGCTTTCAGGAAGCTCTTTTGTTTTGACATGTCCAGATAGACTAATCCATGGATGAGGGAAGCACAACACAGCAATATGAATTGACAAACTAGCCCCTAATCTCATAACAGGGCAAGTAGGAATTTCCTGTTCCTCAATCATAAGAGGTGGCATCTATGGCTTCAATCGTACCAAGGAAGGTATTGAATAAGTGATGGTTCAAACGAATAGTGAAAACAGCAATAATTCCAAAATAGACATCTTGGTAGGAATATCTAGTCGTACATAACTTAAAGACTAAACAAACCAATACAAGTCTTTCTGACCTCAGCAACTCGTAGGCATGATGCTATTTCTGTTCTGCCAGTTGAGTGATCTTTTGCCTGAATACAATCAATTGCATTGCTTTCTCCAGTCCTAATTTTACTTCCATCAATAGCATTAGCATTCTGCATAGCAGGATCACTTCTACCACTGCTCCTTAACAGAGAATATCCAATAGTAGTATCCAGGCCATTTGAGTCTTGTTCTCCAAATGAATTAACGGATCTAGGTAAAAGGTCTGTGGTGGTAGAAAAGGGTGGTAATAGCCATGTTATAGGAAGTCCACGTGCAAGGGGGGGATCTGGTACGACCAGGATTGTCTTGGAGGCATCATAAGATACAGATCCAGAACTGCCATGTAGCGAGAAATCACAAGTAACTGAAATGGATATCTTGGTTTTCCCTGCAGATCTGTAACAACAAAAACCAGACATTAGGGCTCACTTGTTATTCGATATAATATGTGAGAGCATTCTTTTATGTGTTCCAAACAAGACATTTGAATTATAAAAATGAAGCGTAAATAGAAACACTTGTACAATATGTTTTAAAAGAGTTGTTGACAATCTACAACTTTGAAAATTGGCATGATATCTTTTTTCTAGAAGGATGACTAATTTCCCTTTGATATGATATAAAGCCACAGAACCAAAAGAAGTCCATCAGGTTTAGGAAGGTTAGAGCATTCAACACACTCCACATAAGCAATCCAGGGACCAAGGTATATTGTTATCCAAGCAGTACCTTCCAATCACATGATTGATAAAAGCATTGCTACTTCCATTGGATAACCATGGATAGGTTTTTCCTTCTGAATAAAGACCTTGATCAAGTCCATTTTGCCAAGATCTAGCCGATTGGAATGTCACAACCTAAGGTACAATAGTTTGTTAGTGCATGGATACAATGGGAATAGAGTAAAGAGTATTCTGACCTTCTGATCTGCTATCATCCAAGTGTAACTTTGACAAGTTTCATAGAAGGAAAATGGATCCCCCTGGGCAGCATATGTGACGTAAGATAAAAGTAAAAAACATTTGTGTGAAAACAACCAGGGACTAAACATTTGTATGAAAACAAACAGGGACTAAACATACCTTAGGCACGGAAGGGTAGACTGGCATGCTACAGCCAACACAAAGGCGGTCACTTTGAGTACTCAATGCCATAGCCACTGGGATACCCACTTCAACTCTTCCAAAAGCTTCACAAATGACGGTGCCACCATTTGCCAAAACAGCTGCACGTACAGTCTAATGGTGCACTAGGTCAGTAACTAATATAAACCCAGAACTTAATGAAAATTGCATGCTTCAAGCTTCAAATAGAATAGATACTTCAAAAGCAAGGTGCTAAATATGTATGACCAAAATATTATAATGTAAGTTTTTGCAATGACAAAATAAAGGCACATGCATGTAATGCAGTAAAAGATGACTCAGGCTATGACTTACAGAGTTTCCTACAGTCTTTGCAGACAGCTTTCCAGTAGCACTTTGAACTTCCAACGTTCCCACGTTCAAACTTGTGTACTCAATGGAAACTCCAATCTTCGGACCACCTTTAACAGAGAGCTAGAGGAAAGAAGAAGTACTCAGAAGCCATTTGTTCTTTACGTAAGTACAACCAAATGGTAGTGATGACAACTAGAAATGCTAGCAGTATATATACGGCCTGTATTGAAAACAAAACTTGCACAGGGAACAGGGAACAGTTTGATTCTCAGTTTTTCAAGGGGGGATGCAATGCCCCCCCAAGAACATTAAAGTCTTGAGGAAATGCAATAACCACATATAGGCGACATTAATTTTAGGGGTCAAGGTAATGATTACCACAAAAGAGGCACCCGGTGTGAGGTAGATGTACTCAGGATGTATTCGCAGTGGTTTGTACACTTCCACATTTATAACCTGACTCAAAACTCTTTGCCCAGAGCGTTGCTTAGTACTAACCTGAAGATTGGAGACATAATGAGGGCTGCCAGACAATAAGCATCTCAAACCAACAATATATTGATTGTCAACTTACATAAAGAGATGTTGTCCCAGTTTTTGCAGCTTTAACTGAAAATTTTGGTCCATCCAGCGACTCGCTTGGATTAACATGATCCAGAATTTCATCACCAAGATGTACCTCAATTCCCATGTACTTGTACTGCAAAGAAAGAAATTGGTAAATGGAAAGAGGTGACAGTAATAAATACCAAGAGATCATTTTCTACCCCCAGAGGGTACCTAGCAACCTAGATCCAGCATTAGTTCTTACTCTGAGATTCACATATTTTGTGTCCCTATACTGTGCAGCACTGTACTCTGTGATGAACTTAATAACTTATACATATACAGCTTGTACTGACCAATTTCCATGCATGCTGGGCATTGAAAATGAATGCACAGTTAAGTGATATTTGAATCCAGACCACATTGACCAATCCTAGAAACAGCAACAGTGTACATTTGGCTTTATTAAGGTGAAACGAGGAGGTGGTATTACTCCCAGATGATAGCAGCAAATTTCTGTAACAATCAAACACATGGAAGGCCAACAGGGGGCAGAAAAATGCATTCAGTTGAGATGCTACAAAGTTTTGGAAAGAGAGAAGGATTATAAAAACGTGGATTGGACCTAAAAAATTACTTGAGATTTGAAGATATTAGATCTGGTATAGTTGATTGAACAGAAGCTTGCCAGTGCAACGAGAGAAGAATTAACACCAACAAATACAATCAATGGGGGGAAATTGTGCATAGTGGCACTAGCAAACCTGAGAATCTCCGAAGACTTGTCCATCTTGGGTCCCAGCTGAAATTTGAAAATCTTTTGTGGTTCCTTCCTAGAAACAAAGCAAGGTGTCAATGGAAATAAACCCCAAAAAGGTTTAGCATCTGGAGAAAATAAATTTGCAACAATGAAAGCATATCACTGTACCATAATGCTGATGTGCTCTTCTGACAATATCTGAATCCAGTCAACATTTGCAACTCTAACCTGCAATAGCATATACAACATGCAAGTTGTTGTCATTTTGACAAATAGTGGGCAGAAACGAAGATTAATACGCCTGTATTGCTGCGAAATAATTTGATGAGAGTTAGCGTGGCCATTAATGATGGCAGGTGTATACTACAAGTTTTATCATCTCAAGAAATATGCTAAATGGCTAAATGGGAGTGCGATAGGCGTAACAGGTCAAACATGGCAAGCAATAAAATACACTTGGTTGATACAACTCATAACTCATAAGCAAAACGAAATACTGAGAAAATCAGGGGCACAGTGGCAAAGGAATATACCAGAGAACTAGTCGATACTCTAGGAGAAAGGCCAATGTCCTGAATTGTCACGACAGCACTGCCTAAGCCTCTAGCACCAAGAATCAACTGGGAACATAGGGCCTTCCCTGGATGTTGAACTATTTGGACCACATGTGTGTCATTGGTAGAGGCATCTAGAAAGCACGTGCCACCACTGACAGCTAAGGTTTCCTGTAGCACAAATACATCAGAGCACAAGTAGAAGAAGAAAAATGATAAATTATTCTATGATGCAGAGAATTTAGAATTGCCATTACATACCTGTGCTTCACGATGGGAAACTAACAAGACATACGCTGGAGTGACTCTTAACGAAGAAACAATCTGGGTAAACCAAAAATGAGTAGATAAACATGTTAGCAAAATCAAGGAAATAATCAACCCCAAAAGAAATCTAGTATGATTTACCTGCAACTGAATAGCATCTGTGAGATTGTCATGTTCACTTGGAAGAAACATGTGTTCTTCACGGGTTTTGCTAGCAATTCTGGAAGAAAAGCCAATGACTGTAGCACGGGCAGTGCACTGGAAGTTCAAATATTGAAAAAGGTTAAATTATGCATCAGAACTTTAAACCACAGGAGGACATACTATTCTTAATTAGATCCTCAACATTCTGCAAACTACTGTACCATTGCTCATATATAGAAGTGGATTCATCAACAAAATATGAGTGCTAAGGACAAGTATCTACTTGATGTTAAATTCAACATTCAAAGCAGTTGGTGTGGACTGCAAGCCATACTAACCATTCCCGTCGAATTGTGTAGGACAAGAAACCTCTCCCAAGATGACTGTTCTAACATTTCAGCATCTTCGTCTTGATCCAAGTAAGCAAGTCCCTCACATTCAGTGACTTCCCATCTCAAGCAAAGAGAGGACGAATTGGAAAAAAATCTTCCATTTTGATGTACACCAGCAGCAGCTAGACGGATGCTTCTTCCATTTGAGATTACAACAGGAGATACTTGCAGCCTATTGGGGCTACGGTCAGCTTTACTTGCCGCTTCCAAAATATCAAGCCGGTTTTCTGTCGAAGTGTCAAAAATGGATATAAGTGCCACATCTAAGCTTCACAGAATGAGACTGTAAAAGGTACTTATCAAAGGCATACAGTAATTTATGAATCATACTGGATTATCAATGAAAAAGAGCATGATCATACCATTTTCATTTGCAATCAATGTTACTGCTGATGGTAAGTCACAAACAATCGATAGCTCTGATTTGGCAACAGCAGGCACAGGATGATCCTTCCCAATCATGTTTCCGCGCGAAAACAACAGTTTCTACAGAAAAAAAATGATAAATTGAATGTATTCAGCAAGGAAGCAATGCATTAGAATTGAATCAACTGATAGCAGTATTGAAAGTGCTTACAAAGATCCCTTTGCTTTGGCAAGAAACTCGGTATAGTCCACTAGATATTTTTTGCACAGCAGTAGAGCCAATGATATAATTTTCTAGTGCGCCAACAACATCAACAGTTTCTACAAAATCAACCACTTTGTCCCACTGTTCAGGCCCTCCAAAGAGAAACACATCCATGGTTGATCCAGGAACCAAGTACAGCTCCATGGGAGAGTTGTTACCCATATTCTGAATTCCACTCTGTAATCTAGATAAGTCAACCCAGTAACCACCAAACTGGTTTCCATTTCCTGCTTGGAGTACCAGAAGAGGATAATATGCAGATACTTTTGATGTGGCCTTCAGAAAAATAGGCTCATTAAAAGTCTCAAAATAGGAATCAGACTCGGAGGAAAACGTCGCAACTATTGTGGCTCGACCAGCAGCAGATGCATTTAGAGATATCCAGGCACAAGGATTGCCATATTGTGCCGAAGAACCACTATGATGCTTTAAGGCCTCAACAGTCAAAGCCTCGGATGCATCAACAACTTCAAAAGTTTGATTCTCAGATAGTAGACTCCACCTTATAAAAGCATTAAAATAATCACATCTCGAGTACGGGTGTCCTGCAAAGAGAAACATTATGAACAGCTATTAGAAATAAATAACAGTGTTTTCAGATCACAAAATAGCCAGCCTATATCATGTTAATCACCATTAGATGTTTTAAATGCCACAGCAGCATGAAGTTGTGTTCCAACAGCCACCTCCACAGGAAAGATTGGCAATATAGCCAGTGCTGAAGGAGAGGATACTTCAATAATGATCTGTGTTATGAAGCAAACATAATGAGCTGAAAAAACTGACTTGGCAACTTGCTTAAATGAAAGACGAATGAAAACATGTACGTGGAGTACTAAGGCCGTACAGAAGAAAGTTCACTCATAAAAGAAAAGAAAGAAACAGACCCTACGCAATCAAGTTACAACACAGTTAAAAGTACAGACCAGAGGACATGCCTATTAAGTGATTGGACCACATGACTGCATGCATAGTTGCATACACAAATAGCATATGCGAGCGTGGTGTGCTTGTGCATGAGCTAGTGCAAATAGGTATTAGATGGAAAAGATACATCAGGCAGCCGGTTAGTACGTTTTTGCATCTTTAAGAAGATGCATAGACTACTAAATAATTTGGTTCGCTGGATTCTAAAAACGCAGGAATAGGAAAAACACAGAATATGATAGGAATGCATGTGCAAAGCAGAGGACTGGTAAACAAAGGAATTCTATCAACTTTGGTGTTTGGTTCATAGAAATTGGAAAAACACGGGAATCCTAATAAACACGGTCAAATCAAAGTCAAACCACACGAAAATATATAGTTAGAATGTTATTATGCCACTAAGGATCTTAGTCTCATTCTTCATGCATAGGTATTTGAGAAGGACCTCCTACGTTTTTCCTTTGAACTGAGATCAGAGGGAAATTTCCTTAACTATTTCCTTTATCCCATTCCTTCGAACCAAAGGCATGAATAGTATCACCATAGGAATATTTCCTATTCCTACGTTTTTCCTCCATTTTTCCTTTGAACCAAAGGAGCCCTTATTAGGTGTGCCCTCTAATTTGAAGTTTTTTGCTACACAGAAGGAAAAGTCCAGAGGAGAAAATAGTGGAAGAGAAACAAGGCATATATTATTTGACTACTAAAGCATTATTAAACAGCAGGAACAATACACATTCTCTACATAATGTTTTAACAGTAACTATACACAGCAGTAAGATTTTAGTTTATGGCTTTTGCTGGCCACAGGTGTTTGTTTGCAGAGAAGCAACAGGCCAACAATTCCCATTCTATTATAAGTCATTATTTTAATGTATTTTTGCTACTAAGATGGCATTTCAATCAAAAAAAGGCACACACAAGCAGGTGTGTTATAAAGAACAGAAAGGAAAAGTAGGCAAAGCAGTCTTTCTTAAGTTCAAAGTACAATAGTTCAACACAAAATATAGATCTCGCAGATCCCAAGCTTAGTACTAGTGCAGAATGAAATAATTAGATTTCCTAGCGAGTGACCTTTACATGTTTAAAGTAGATAAGAGTAAAGACCAGTAGTTTAGGAGAGATCAGAATAACAATATACGAAGGAGATTATATATTCACATACCTCATCAAAATTCAGGAAATCAAAGGTAGAAACTACTTTGATGACAGCTTGACCAGGCTTTTTAGCACGCACAGTATGGGAATCAGACACAGAAACAACACTTTCATCAGACGAAAATAACTTGTAGTCCTCCGGCGTCTTACCACAACCTTCAGTTGAGTACAAAAAGAATACCAGTCAAATCCATTTACAAACCAAAAGTGGGTTAAGACTGAAGATATCACGACAAACATACCTCCAACTGCCATCAGTTCGACCTCCTGATAAACTCCAGGAACCCAGGGTAGATAAATAATATTGGAGTTATCCGTTCCCTCATCCCAGGTTGCCTTCACTTTACTGCATACATTAACTTTTTGCAGCAGCTTGAGAACCTAGAATGGAATGTGCCAATCCAGCAATCAGAAACCTTTGTTGCTTAATTATGAACTGCCAACACCAATTTAATGTTCTTTGCATACAATACAAGTTAGAACCACCCCGAGAAGAAAGCTAGAAATAACATGAATATGCATGAAATGTACCTTTGCTGATCCAGATGCCTCTGCTTGGTAGGTTAAGGCAGCAACTAAATATCCTTCTCCCTGAGAAATGGGGAATAGCAATCTAGAAGTTTGCACTTCATAGGAACCTAAAGAGTTATCTGGAACCTGTGATAAGTTCCAAAGTTCCACTGTGCTGCTCTCCAATCTAAGATTGTTTTCCTGCCAACAAAAAACAACGGTATTAAATGAACAAAATAAGATTCCATGTAGTATATGGCCAGAACAACGAATCCATAACCAAAGTGCTCAAATGGTAAAATCACTATAGCTGTTCAGGTTCATTTTCTCAACATAAAGGACGTGGTGTTCCTTCTCCATACATTCATCTATTATGCATAACATTGCGCAGACGCGTGTACTAAAGAATGCATGAGTACATGTATAAAGATGAGATGAACAGGATTTACAGGCATGAATACTGAAGATTGTTTGTTAACTTCATGTACAAGGGCGGATAGAAGCATGCACATGCATGCAAAATATTTGATGTGAATATTCAGTTCTGCTGACACAAGCATGCATGACTGCATTTATCCGCACGAAGCACAGGAGTGAACTTATTATGGAAAATACATCTAGAATTCAGAGGCTGGCACTTGTGGCTTGCTGATGTATTGATAAATTCATATTCATATTAATCAGTAAAACATAGTACTTCACCATAATTTTGAATTTTGGTGTTCATGTTAATTTCTGTGCATGGCCGGTCACCCAATTACTTCACAGAACAGAATCATGTAAATGCAGCTTTGCAGTACCAAGCTCACTTGGTTAAATAGAGGTGCTGGTGCCCACAGGTGTTCAAGGCCTGCCAACAGGTGCTAGTGCCTGTTGGTCAATGTTATATTTTTTTGCTAAATATTTTGGCCATAGTAAACTAAACATTGCAAGTATTACGCAAGACCTTTTATTTAGATCTAATGATCGTCTGTGCATTATTCGTGTGTCCAATAGTAAGTAACCAACAAAGAGACCAAGTAATCAAATGCATAAGATCAGATGAATAGTACCTCTGTAATAAATATCTCTCTAGCATCAAATCCCTCTGCGAAAGCTTTCGCAAGAACCATATACTTTTGACCAGGAAAAACGTACCACACTTCTGAGGATGGAATACTTGTTATCCCATGAAAATGACCAGAATCATCCATGACAGGAACTAGATAGAGGAAGAGTGTCCGTGGAATAACAACACGTAGAGATGATACTTGTTGGTGGCCAGAAACTCTTGTGTCTTCAACAACGACATCAGTAAATCCCAGACTCAAAGTATGTACAACACCCAAGGAACTATCCACTTGGGCCACCGAAGAGTTCTTCACATGCCAAAGATGGTATTGTGATGGTAAATTAACCACTAACAAAAAGGGAGAAGACCTGTTAGCTTTCATTAGCAGATATCCAATAAAAAAAGTTTTAGCAGAAGTTTTCTTAAAATTATACTAAAGGAGCATGCCACTAAACCAAAGTGCAGCATTTAAAAATGGGGATTTCAGTGCAAGCATCTAAACCAGTTTCTTTGTTTTCCATTGAATAAACATTCTGTTGTATGTAAATCGTTTATCTGCCATGGTAGCGTAACTTTTAAGTGTGGTCCTCTTCTGATGTGCTTTCATATATGACATGGCACCACAGTTTACTTTCTGATTAAACTGAAATTGGTTAAGGTACACTTAATATATGACATGACACCACACTCCACTTTCTGAATAAAATCAAACTGGTTGGTATGCTTCAATAGATAATTAGATGTCTTGTGGCAACAAAATCAACATTTAGAGAGTACCTTGGGCAATCTTTTGTCGAAAAATTTTGAGTTTGAAATTCACCAAGACACCAAGAGTTACAAGGACGGGTGATGGGGGCTCTAGCGACATAGCTTCAGCGACAGTTAAAGTGATCGTGTCACTCACATGCTCAAACTGTGGTTCAAATAACTGAGCACTAACGACCTCTTGGCCAATCCCAACACCCTTCACAACAAAGAAATCAGAACCAAGATCCTGCCAGAAGTATTAGAACAGAATTCAGAACATATATTTTTATATGAAACTGAATGTTTGCTAGAGCTAAAGCGAAAACAAGAGTGTGTAAATATATTATCATACCCTATCTTCAAGCTCAAACCGCGCATTCATCTCAACACAAAAACCACTGCAGTCACTTAAATGTGTTTCTTTCAGTGGAATATGAGCAAGATGATGGTTACTGTTATCAAGCGTCGTCGGGGTAAGCTGCCACATAAACTGCAATCCCACCAATGTCGAGAACACGTTTTCTGAATCAAAATGAAAAAATTAAGCCATACAACCCAGCATTGAAATACTATTATAAAAAGTAACCGGATGGAGAAAATGGCTAATGGAACTATGCAATTAATTATTCCACTAGCACGTTTTTAGACCAAGGAAAAGAAGCAGTAACAGTCAAGAACCAGTGTCAGGAGAAACTCAACCACAGAGGGGGGCTCATCAGTCTAAAGAATTCTAGGTTGTGCTTACCAAAACTAAATAACCAATAACTCATATACTATAATATACAATGGTGCTTATTAATCGCATGGAACAGACTTCATGAATATTTGGAATTTGGAATGATCCAACAAACAATAACATGGATGCCCCATCAGCAACGTGCAAGACTAATGCAAAACAGCAAAAGCAGTATCACAGTTTATAAAGTACTTTCAGTGAGGCATAAACAGGGCAATGGGTCTTTCTGTTGCAAGAGTGACACATGACTATTGTTCTGTTAAAGTATGGAAAGAGTATACGAAGAATAACCTTCATCATCAAAGGCATGAACACGCAATGTGGCGATTTCATCCAGGTCAATTTTAACAGAATGATGGAAAATCCTGATCCGAGAGATTTTGTCGACGAAAACTTTGCAGTGTATTGTGATTCCACTAATAATATCAGTGGCGTAGACAGAGGTCTCCTTGCGGCCACTGTAAGGGGCGATTGATGCCAAACGAGCGCTCGTTGAGCATCTGCTGCTGTCGTTGTACTCTGGCTTAACTGATATAATATCATGATGATCCAATGACCTGTAATTTTAACCTCATCAAAATGTACACTGAAACACTACCCCAATGTCCATCTAAGGGATTGGAGCATGGTCCAAAAACAGTCTCAAATCATGAAGTATCATTCTACAACTGGCTACAGAATCTTAAAACAAGTAGCAAACAACCACATTGATGCGTAATCCAGATTCAAGTGCACAAGATACAGGAGCTTCAAACGGTGTAGACCACCTCAAATTTGAGCAACTTCGATGGATCAATGGTGTATGACAGAAGACAGCTACTAAATTGGGAATTAAGGTACACATGGCATGTTTCCCAGTCTGCAGTCACTAAATAAATCAAAGGTGTATGACGGAAATATAGCAAAATAGTCCAGTTAACTTGTCGATTAAGAGACTAACGAAACCACTCACTCAAAGCACACGAGACCTTCAAACCTCAAGCTAAACCGAGGAATACTACCGCTGCTGCGTCATCGCCAGGATCGGCATCGATACACCCCCAAACATGCAAGCGAGCGCACTAAACAACTCACGCGACATGAACCACCCTAATCGCAGGCCCCGGCACAGCCAGTAACCACACAGCGCCACGGATTCGCGCGGCGTAACAGAGGCAGCGGCGAGGCGCGCCGCCCCACGGACAAGAGCGAGGAGAAGAAGTAACCGAAGCGTGTGAGCGCGCGCGCGTACCAGGTGAAGCAGCCGTCCCCGCCGACGAGTCGGTACTCGACGGGCCTGGTCATGCGCGGGGGCAGCAGCACGCTGAGGTCCGCCATGTGGGGCCCGCCCGCCGCTGCCGCTGCCGCCGAGGCGCACAGCAGCGCGGAGGCGGCCACCACCAGCGCCGCCGCCGCCGCCGCGACGGCCGGCCGCGCGGCCATCGCCCGCCCGCCCACCCGAAGCCGCTGCCGGAGTAGCAAGTGAGCGAGCTCGGCCGCTAAACCCTAGAGAAGAGGGAGGGGAGAAGTGGGGGTTCAAGGTGGGGAGGGAGAGCAAACCGAAGCGAAGGCAGCGGAGGGGAACGAAAGTGAGAGAGGAGGGGGGTGGTGGGTTCTGCGGCCGCTGGTCCCGGAGGTGGTGGGTCGTGTCGTCTCGGTCGCCTCGCCACCGTCCTGGGCCGGACCATTCCTTTCCAGGGCCCAAAATGGGCTTCTTCTCTCTCTCTCTCTCTCTCTCTCTCTCTCTCTCTAGTCTCTCTATACCTGCTTCTTCTATTTTCATTTTTCAGAGAGAACCTAAAAAAACAACGAGAACAGGTCAAAAGGCACAACAGCCACGTTCCATCCTTCGTCCTCTCATCAAGAAATAAAATAAAGTAACTGGTAAGTAGAAGACAGGCATGGTTTGATCAGATTAAGCATGAGGAGAATTTCAAAAAAAAAAAGGGAATGTTTCATATTGAGCATGAGAAGCATACATAGAAAATCATATAGGCCATGTTTGGTTCAGTTTTTATCGACGGATTTCGCTGCCGCGCAGCAGAATCTGAACCAAAGGGCGAACCTAGCAGAATCTGATTCCAGAAATCCGCTGCCAAAATCTGAACCAAAAGCGGAAGCAGTCCAGGACGTGCTTTCTAAAATCTGATTCCGCTGCAGGCCAAAATCTGAAAAACCTGTATCAGCTGGTTTGCCAAATGACCTACATCTTTTTCACATCAGATTTTCCCCAATTGTTTTTCCATAGCAGATCTTTTTACAGCTGCTTTTAGAAATCCACAGCTGAACTAAACAGGGCCTATTAACAAAACAAATTCCAGCATCTTCATGAAATACCCCAGAGATAACTTTGTTATCGAGAGTGGGGAACAAGGTATAGCTCGGCACCATCGTGACCAAGAGCTGGCATACAAGGCAGATGTATATTTTTTGTTATCTACTCCCTTTGTTCCGAATTACTTGTTTTGGATTTGTCTAGATACGGATGTATCTGCAGATGTATATTTTTTGTTATCTACTCCCTTTGTTCCGAATTACTTGTTTTGGATTTGTCTAGATACGGATGTATCTACACTCATTTTAGTGCTAGATATCTCCGTATCTAGACAAATCTAAGACCGGAACGGAGGGAGTATATGTTTTTGTTGTCTGTGTGTGTGGTGGCACTGAGCTCAATTTTCTCTTACCACAAGCACATAAGAACACGTTTCTTTAACATTATATTCATAGCCGAGTTTTCTAAAGAATCAATATAGAACCAATAAGCATTTTTTTGTTAGATTACATCTCTAATTGGTATTTACATTCAGTGGGAAAAAAGTATTTTCTGGGCTATGCCAGTACACAAGGGAATATGTATAGCTTTCCTCTTTTCTTTCTTTTTTTCTTTTTAAGGAAATGTATAGCTTCCCTGGATAGCACACCTAAAATAACAAATGCAATTCTCCTTCAACGCCTGCAGTGCCGATGCAGGCTCAGGACATCCCTTGCTGCAATCTCACTGTTGTCCGCGCGAGCGACCATGGAGGATGAGAGTGTCAATGGTCTCTTCAGGACTTGCAGGAGTTGTTCATCTCTGCAGATAGAACGCTGTCCCGATCAGCACGGCCCACAGGGTGACGATCGCCCAGGCGCTCTTCTTCCACTCGCTCGGCGGCCGCAGGAGGAACAGGTTGCCGAAGACGTTCGTCGACGGCTCCGGTTGGCTCGCGGCGGCCACCATCTTTCTTTTCTTGTCCTCTTGCTCTTGGATCTTGTCACTCCATGTCCCAGCGTACCTGATTAATGCAACAGCACGTGGCAAGTTAGAATGTTTAATCCAGAAGAACGAATTGACAGATAGTTTCCATTGCATGAAATGGAAGGGTATGATATTTCTATGTAAGCTGTAACTACATGGAAAATCTCTTGCAGAATGCAGACAATGTTGCCTACTCACATGGTGCTGTATGTCATAGTTCTGACTCCAGTTAAAGTGTTCAAACCAAGAGTACAAAAGGAAACTAAATCCAGGATGTATAATTAGCTAGAAAATGAGGTCAATCAAAATTAACAGACATTTACTTATGATAAGTAGCCAAAATTATTTTGTTGTGGAAAGAAGAATTTAATAAAATGCTATACTTGCAACCAAAAAACTATTTAGTTACACAGTGTCATATGTGGTAGCATAGCAACAAACAACCAGTTTACAGTATAAAATAAGTACAGTTCAGCAGCGTTTAATACTTCATATACTAGCCGCTAAAGCAGATATGTGACTGAAAATAAAAAATTCTCCTTTAAGCATTGTTGACAGCCAAGAAAAGTCCATTTTATTTGTTTAATGTTTTGCTTGAAGGTGTCACTTAACTCAAACAACGCTCACATGCAGAGAGAAACCAAAGTAGCTGTCAGGCACAGAGATGGTGAGAGAACAAATAGTAAGGTGTCAGAAAGATAACTAACCAGTCCCAGCTAGATCCAATTTGCGGTATCGTGACCACCTCATCGTTGGAGATCTTCAACTTGGGCGCCTCAGCAATGTACCGGAATTCAGCTGCTTGTCTCCTGATGCTAATCATTGGATGTGTATTCTCCAATTCTTTGTACAATGCTATGGATTCCTTGTGCCGCCTATTGGCATCGTATGCCATTGCAAGCCAAATTTGAATCTGGAAGTGAGGGCAGGCAGTAGATGTCACGAAGGCACCTATACAGGATCTTTCATCATAGTTTACAGCCATGATCAAGGTTCATTGAAATCAGTGAACTGGGCCGGGTGACACAAGCTGCTCATATGTTGATCATACAGGATGATGCTGGCTTGATCTTAATATATGCACACGAAGAATAATTTCAATTCTCAATGCAAAATGCCGGTCTTTCTCGTAGGTTGAGATGCAGCTAAGGTTGTGATAACAAGCTAGCAATGAAATGTGCCAACCGCCACTAAGTCCATTCATTTTGCATACTTACCTGCAGTGCATTCAACTGCCTGTAAACTATACCGAGCATCAAGAGCATTTGCTTTCGGCATCCCTGCTCACCAAACGAGAAGGAACTCCAACGTAATTCCAATTATGTGAAGCTTTCTAGTTCCCAGTTTACCACAAAGTAAATAACTTCTATGCTCAGGCTTAATTTAGTCATTCTCACCGATTTAAATGTTCACTCCCATCACTTTATTCTTCTAAATACCAGTTTGGAAAAGTTAGCAATCAGGTGCGCAAACTTCTGTCCATGGTTTTGAAGGATTCATATAAGTAAGGGATGCCTATATGTAGTGAGTTGTGAAATTTTCTAAGAATAAATGAGGGAGCGATGCACCTTGGCGCGAGTGCTCTCTGGAAGAAATATTTCGGTTCTCCCTGGCTCTAGCTATCTTCTTGTTCCACATAAGTGGTGTTGGTTTCATCCTTCATTAACTCGCTTAAATGACCATTTAGTACATCTGATGTCACTTCACTATGTATAACATAGGCAACACAAGACACCGGCATAGCTAGCATACCAGTGAGCAGACTACAGGTAACCTCATACGCATGGATCTCAATATCTCATAGCAATAGCATGATATGTCCAATATAGATAGATACTACCTCACCGCCGAGGAGCGAGGAGGGACGTATGATGGTGAGTGCGGCCTCCAAGAACTCGATGGAGCGGCCATACATCCCTTTCCCATACGCCCTTTGCCCCAGATCGAACATCTGTTTCCCCGTCGCCCTCCTCTCGGCCTGCTCCTTGGCCACCTGCAATGCAAACACACACCCAGTATGATCATCCTACTTCCCCATGTTCTGCAAGTATCCAATTGTAGAACAATGTAGGTACAGATGGGATGATAACAAATTATAAGCAGTAAACTAGCTAGTGGTGTGTAGCTTGGTTCTATCCAATTCTAATCCCCCCCTCTTCATGCTAATTTGGTTCTGCGGCGTCAGTGTCAGTGTGGCTGTGCACATGTGCTGCAGTGCTACTAGGCAATCTGCAATCAACAACGCGGCGGTGGCGGTATGAAGCTGTGGCCGTGGAGTAGAGAGGTTGGGGACCTTCTGAAGCTCGCGGCGGACGCGCTCGCGCTTCTCCTCCTCGGACTCGTCGTCGGGGGCGGCCCGGCTCTGCAGCTCCTCGGCGGTGCGCTCCAGCTCGTCCATCTCCTCCGCCTCCTTCAGCCGCCGCGCCATCTCCGCCTCCCTCTCCCGTCGTACCTCCTCCTCCGAGGGCTCGTCCCATCCGCCCCGCCCGCCGCCCGACGCGGACGCGGCGAACCTGGCCGGCGCGCGCCCCCGGCCGCGGGAGAGGCGGCAGCCGTGGTGGGGCCTCGGGGCCCAGCCGCAGAGGTGCAGGCGCGGCCGGCAGACGGCGATGCGGGCGCGCGGGGCCGCGGCGGCGTCGCCGAGGAGGAGACCGGCGGTCATCGCCGGAGGAGGGGGGAGGAGAAGAATGTAAATTTCTTGCTCGCTTTTTCCACACGTCAGTTAAATAGCCTTCACACGGAACTGCTGCGGATGACAGTGGGCCCGGGCGCTGATATTTCTCGAGGAGGAAGAAAGGATGGGTGGTGCTGGCTAATTTGAAAGGTGTGTAGCCACCGCCCACCATGTTTCTCACCAGAAGAGCATGGAAAACAAGCAAATAGTACTAGTAATTCAACAACCCCTCAAAAGAAAAGTAGTAATTCAACAAACGCTATGACTAAAGAAAAAGTGTGCTTTTTTTTTTGTTTTCTCTGATAATTCCAATGGGTTTCTCTCCATCCTCTTGCCCAGTTGCTCCGGAGAATTTGGGCTATTTCTTGTGACTGTTCAAAACCATTTGCTATGGAATCTCAATACTCTATGGTGTAAAGCGGTCATTTCCGGAGTTGTTGAAAATCTTGATGGTCGAGGGCGAAAAAAAGGAAAATCTGCTTTCCTTTGATACGAAGATATAAAATATTGAAAAATGGCAATTGGGGTCCAGTTAACATTTTGGTGTGTGCCCCAGTTAACATTTGTTTCTGGAAAAATGCCATCAACAAAAAGAGGACTCTGATTGCCATGATCTGAATTATGAGAAATGTCATGCTACTTTATAAAACTACCATTTATCTAATTTATAAATTCACAATGAGTATGATCAAAAGAAAAGAAGGTCCTGTGATCTAGGAAAAAAAAATTTGACATGCTAAAATTAAAAATTGTCATCCTCTAGATAAAAAATATTTTTATCTCAATAAGCCCAAATTAGATTCTATATTTTTTCCGAAAATATAAAAAAACACAGGAATTCCCATGGTCAAAAACGAAAAAATTGCCATGCCATAAAAATAAAAATGGCATCCTCTTAATAATAAAAATGGCATGCTCTTAATAATAAGAACACCATCCTCTTAACAATAAAAATGCCATGTTATTGATTATTAAAATTCCATGCTCTTAATAATAAAACGGCCATCCTCTTATTAATAAAATGGCATGTTCTTAATAATAAAAGTGATATCCAGTTATTAATAAAAACTTCATGTTATTAATTATTAAAATGGCATGCTCCTAATAATAAAATTGACATGTGAAGTAAAAATGCCATGTTTTGGAAGACACAAAAGATGTCATGGTTTTAATAGAAAAAAGAAACGGGTTTTTGTTCTTTCAAAAGTGAAAAATAAATTGAGATTTTTGGTTATTTTAATTCAAGCCGAATTTAAAACAACCTTCAAAGCATATATATATATATAGCAACTTTTACTGCATTGTTCACAAGACAATTTCGGGCCAAGTGGTAAACGCGATGTCATTCCTTAAGGAGGTCATGGGCGGCACCATCCTTGCTCCGCGATTCGTGCCAGAAGATCGAATGATAGTCGATGCGTTCGTTGGATAAATGCCAGATATCTGACGTTCGTCGGATATTTTCAAAAAATAAAAAGTCTGATTTCAACCGTTTCATTGTTTCAATAAATTGTTTTCAACCATTTTTATATATTTCAATTATTCTAGAAAGATTTCATATTATTTAAAAGTCATAACAACTATTTAAAACCTGCAAAATTTCCAAAATTTTAATTTCATTAACTAAACACTAGGAACTACTCCTATTTCACAAATCACAATTAAAATACATATCCCAACTATTTTAGAAACTGCAACTTCTGCATTTTCACATATTTTGATATTTGTAATTAATAGTTTCCCAGCTATTTTTCTAATTTCGAAAGGCTGAAATTTCAACATTTTCACAGATTTCATAAACTGGATCATAGAAATGTCTGAATCATACACATACACTAGCCTCACGCATGTTTCACATACCACAAATTGTATTTCACATATCACGAAATTCACTTTCGTTCACAAACTGCACGTATGATAAATCATATTCCGAATATGGTTCAGATCATAGAGTAATGAAAATAAGCAGACATGCTTGGTTTATCCTCTCCTCTTCTTGTTTTTTTTTTTTGTTGCTGTAGTAGTCATATAGTTTATCACCATAAGCAGACACTAACTTTGTCAAATACGAAGCAAAGTTATGACTGAATTTTCTTCACAAAATGACGAGTAAAACTTTTTTTGTGAGCTAAGTTTCATATATATTCCTCTGCTTTCCTCACCGACGGATGGCGTCGTACAGTACACGTGAGAGGGTGTGCTTGAATTGGTGTTTGTCATTGGAAGGCGGCAAGGCAAAGGTAAGAGGAGAGAGCAGGGTGAGATGGTAACCCCCATGGATGCTCCAGCGGCATTTCGAAGATCTCCATGCTGATGGTATCTCTGGGAGCCGGAGCTGTTCACTTATCGGCGGGCGTCCTCTCTTGTCATACTTGTGCAGGGTGTTGCCGTGCATGTAGCATAGCATCTCGCCGCCATCATCGGCCCAGGCGCTCCAAGGCTTGGTCGCGTAGAATTCGTCGATGTCAAACCTATGTCGCGGTTCCCAGAGCGGCGCTTCGTTGCCGTCGTCCTCCGGCGGTGGCGACATCGTGACCCAATGGTTGAGGCCCCGGGGAAGGTCATGGATGACTTTGTGGATGGCGAGGCACAGCCGGCCTTCGAGCTCAAAGGCACCCACTAGCGGCACGCCATCAAAAGTCTTTACATCGGGGAGACCGTACGAGCGGCACGTCTCGGTGACCACGTCGACCACCAGCACCCGCTTCCAGCAATTCGTCGGCATGTATAGCTTGCCGTCGATCAGCAATGGCGCCCAGGCCGTGGTTTGGGTTGGACAAGACGACCAGCTGCGCAAATGTTGCCGCCACCCGGCGGTGTCGCCTAAGGTGTACACGTCCATGGAGAAGGGCGAGAACCTGAACAGCTTGTACTCGTTGGTAGGCGGGCTGAATCCCAGGGCGAAGAGGTGCTTCCTGCCCTTGGCTTGGGCAGCGCCAGCGTCTCGCCCGTGGCCGGGTTGCACACCACCGCCGGCGCCTCGGGGCCGCCGGCGCGGTGCACGTAGCAGAGGAGGCCGTGGCAGACGTTGGCGAGGTTGTAGCCGCCGGGGACGGCGAAGGAGCGTAGGTCCTTGCCGGAGGACATGCTGGAGACGCTCACGGCTCACCTCGTCGCCCAGGCCGGGCTCGCACGTCTTGGAGACGAGCAGGACCTCCGCCGGGGGCGCGGCGTGGCCGGCCATGGCCATGGCGTTGGCGTGGGCGGTGCGGAAGGAGGGGTCGCCGACGGCGGCGTGCCACTGCCTGGAGATGCAGCAGGACCGGGCCACGTCCCTGGTCGTCAGCTTCATCAGGATGTCGTGTAGGATCTCGCTGGGGATCTCCACGTTGCGGCGGCGACGCCCCATCATTGTCGATAGATGGGCGACGGCGGCAGTCTGGCTGGCAACGTGAAACCAATCGTAGGGTTTCTATTTCTATTTTGGCAACGTGATGAAACCAATCGTAGGGCTTTTCTATACTGGCTGTGTTTTGGCTGCGTGTGTAGCGCGTCTCTCCGGCCGTCTCCTTGGATCTATCGATTCGAACGTGTCCGACTCCGACTATGAATATGGTCAGGCTCGCGCCGTCGTGCGACCTTGCCGCTCGTGGGCCAGCCTCCCGCCGGACCTGCTCGGCGACGTCCCTGGCCGCCAACTTTGTCCGCTTCCACGTGGTGGCGCGACACGGCGACGTTGAAATCCCCGGTGTCAGGCCCCGGTTTCGGCCCTAGCTCCTCGCACCACACAACACGGTCGTCTCTTCCAGCACGACGAAGAGCCCTCGATGCCGGAGGAACCCCGCCCCGTGAAACTCCGGCGATCACCTGAGTTGAGAGAGAAGGAGCGAGTTTTTGCACTACGAACAACGTGCAGCTTTTCTTCTGCTGCTGCTTTTATTCCGTGGTTACAAACTCTAACCTAAAACGAAAAACCAGGTTCGTGAGTACTACTACTGCCATCCCAGCACTCCCCGCTCAGCGCCTGTCATGTCGCCATGACCGTTGCATCGTGCCATCCCACGATCAGGTCAAGGCGCCGAGGAAATCTGGCTAACTA
The DNA here is from genome assembly GCF_002162155.2 of Triticum dicoccoides. NCBI lineage: Eukaryota > Viridiplantae > Streptophyta > Magnoliopsida > Poales > Poaceae > Triticum > Triticum dicoccoides. The sequence continues at coordinate 576,812,117 of NC_041388.1, read as the reverse complement.
GGGCATCTCCAATGGGAGACGCCTGTGCAGGCGCTAATGAAGGAAAAAATAAAATGTTAGAAAATTACGAGCACACCTAAGCGCCTGAGCTTTGAAAGCACAAGTGCTCCCTAGGTGGTTTTGATAATTGATGACAACATATCCCTTATTGGACTAACATTTCGATCTAGCATGTTTCAGATAAGTTCAACAATGGAGTGGCATGGACTAAAGGTTGTGGGAACTCCTTCAAGATGCTAAGGACAAAGGATTGGCCAAAGCTTCAAGCTCAAGACTCTTCATCTTATATTTTAGTGATCCAAGATCACATTGAGTCTTTAAGAAAAGCCAATACTATCAAGGAGGGATGAGGTGTTGCTTAATGAGCCTCTTGCTTTATGTGCTTAGTGATATGCTCCAAAACCCTCAACTATTTTCCCACTTCCACATATAACCTAAACCCTAAGCCAAACTCAATCCTACCGATTCCTCATATCCGACGCCACCGAGTTTCACTTGTCATAAGCCACTGCCAAACCCTAATCAGTTCGGTCTCATCGATGGGATCTCGGTCTCACCGAGATGGGTTTGCAAACTCTCTGTTACCCATTGCAATATTCTCGGTCCCATCGAGATATGCAATCGGTCCCACCGAGTTTGCTTGACCAAATCTCAGTTTCACTTATTACCCAAATCGGTCCCACCGAGTTTGAGTAATCGGTCAAACTGAGTTTTGGATTTACCCTAACCCTAGCACATCGGTCTCACCGAGTTGATCCAGTCGGTCCCACCGAAATCTCTAACGGTCACTAGGTTTACATTTTCGGTCCGACCGAGTTTATTAATTCGGTCCCATCAAGATTGGAAAACTGTGTGTAACGGTTGGATTTTGTGTGGAGGCTATATATACACCTCCACCTCCTTCTTATTCGAAGAGAGAGCCATCAGAACACACACATCATTCCAACTCATATGTTCTAAGAGAGAACCACCTACTCATGTGTTGAGACCAAGACATTCCATTCCTACCATATGAATCTTGATCTCTAGCCTTCCCAAGTTGCTTTCCACTCAAATCTTCTTTCCACCAAATCCAAATCCTATGAGAGAGAATTGAGTGCTGGGGAGACTATCACTTGAAGCACAAGAGCAAGGAGTTCATTACCTACACACCATTTGTTACTTCTTGGATAGTGGTGTCTCCTAGATTGGCTAGGTGTCACTTGGGAGCCTCCGACAAGATTGTGGAGTTGAACCAAGGAGTTTGTAAGGACAAGGAGATCGCCTACTTCGTGAAGATCTACCACTAGTGAGGCAAGTCCTGTGTGGGCGATGGTCATGGTGGGATAGACAAGGTTGCTTCTTCGTGGACCCTTTATGGGTGGTTGCTTCTTTGTAGACCCTTCGTGGGTGGAGCCCTATGTGGACTCACGCAACCGTTACCCTTGGGTGGAGCCCTGTGTGGACTCGCACAACCGTTACCCTTCATGGGTTGAAGTCTCCATCAACGTGGATGTAGGATAGCACCGCCTATCCGAACCACGGGAAAAACATCCGTGTCTCCAATTGCGTTTGAATTCTTCAAACCCTTCTCTTTACATTCTTGCAAGTTGCATGCTTTACATTCCGCTGCTCATATACTCCTTGCATGCCTGCTTGATATGTATTGTGTGTGTTGAAATTGTGCCTAAACTCCACTTAAACCTAAAAAGCTTAAAAATTGCAACTTTAGGATGAAGTGTCTAATCACCCCCCTCTAGACACATCTACTTCTTGATCCTACAAATGGTATCAGAGTTTTGGTCTCCATTGCCTTGGTTTAATCACCATTGGAGGAAGATGGATGTGTCTACTCTAGGGAGTCTTAGACATAGAGTGTCTATTCTTGATGGAAAATATTTTCATGAGTGGAAAAATGAGATGCTTGTAATCTTCAATCAATATCACTTGAACAAGTATATTGCTAGCCCTTGTGCACCCCATATTGATCCCTTGCATCCTACCCTAGATGAAGATATTGACATGATTCGCAATCTTAGAACTATTGAGCTCATCATTAGAGGATTGCCCAAAAATTTGATTGCTAGTTTGCCTACTCAAAATTGCGCCTATACTATATGGAAATTTCTTGAGGAACGGTTTCCCAATCATTCCTTGAAAACTTTGGATGAAATTCTCCATAAATCTATTGCCTTGAGTAAGATGAACTCTAGTGATCCTAGTTTTGGTAAATGTCTTCTTGAACTTGCCAATCTTAAGCATGCTAAAGGAGATGTTGGAATTATTAATGATATCATACTCAAAGCTATAAGAATTCATAAAAGTGACCACTTTGATGATCATTTATCTGATGAAGTACCCTCTCTAGGAAATGATGGATCACAAGATCATGATGAACATGAATATTACGATGATGATGATAGTGACTTTGATCTTGATGATGCAATGAGACATTTTGGTCTTATGGCAAATCTTCGGGGGTATGAATCAGGAGGAAAGGAATGGGTTCTTGATAGTGGATGCACTGATCATATGACCGAAGATGAAGAGATGTTTCGTGAGCTTGCTGAAAATGACGGTCCTTGAAAATATGTCACCTTTGGTGATAATTCAAAGGGTAAGGTGGCTGGCCTTGGTAAGGTGGCCATCTCACATGATAGTTCCATTTAAAATGTCATGCTCGTTGAATCTCTTGGCTACAACTTACTTTCAGTATCTAGACTTGCTGATTTTGGTTTGAATGTCCTATTTACCGAGGTAGACTGCCAAGTATTTCGTCGAGACAATCATAAAATGGTCTTTACGGGTATGCGTAGAGGAGATCTTTACATTGTCGATTTCTCTAAAAAGGCACAACCTAAAACTTGCCTTGTTGCTAAATCCTCAAAAGGTTGGTTGTGGCATAGACGACTAGGTCATGTTGGCATGAGAAACCTTGACAAGCTTATTAAAGGAAATCATATCCTTGGAGTTAACGATGTCATATTTGATAAGGATAGACTTTGCAGTGCTTGTCAAGCAGGTAAACAGGTTGGAGGAAGACATCCCGTGAAGAACATCATGACCACAAGGAGGCCACTCGAGCTAATTCACATGGATCTTTTTGGTCCCAACACCTACAAGAGTCTCGGTGGAAATTCTTTTGGTCTAGTTATAGTTGATGACTTTTCAAGATTTACGTGGGTGTTCTTTCTTAATGACAAGTCGCGGGTCCGGAAGATCTTCAGAAACTTCGCTAGGAAAGCCCAAAATCAGTTTGATGTGAAGATCAAGAAGGTTCGGAGTGACAACAGAACGGAGTTCAAGAACGCAAATGTGGACACCTTTCTTGACGAAGAAGGGATTTCACACGAGTTTTCAGCTACGTACACACCTCAACAAAATGGAGTTGTTGAGAGAAAGAACCGGACGCTCATCGAAATGGCAAGAACGATGCTTGACGAATACAAGACACCAAAGCATTTTTGGGCAGAAGCGGTTGAGACAGCTTGTCACGCAACAAATCGCTTATATCTTCACAAGCTACTCGGCAAGACGGCATACGAGCTCCTCACCGGTAACAAGCCTCAAGTTGGATACTTTCGAGTATTCGGCTCAAAGTGCTACATTCTTGATAAGCATCATCCTTCAAAGTTTGCTCCTAAATCTCATGAAGGTTTTCTATTTGGTTATGGCTCAAACTCTCACACTTACCATGTCTACGACAATTTCACCCGAAAGGTTGAAGAGACGGTAGATGTGAAGTTTGATGAATCTAATGGCTCGCAAGTAGAGCAACTGACAATTGATGTAGGAGACAAAAACCCTTCAGAAGCAATTCAAGACTTGTCCATTGGCAAAATTCGTCCAACGAAGGTGAAGGAGAGTACTTCATCCGTCCAAGTGGAAGCTTCTATTTCACGACAAGGTGAACCAAGAATCGACATGGAAGCATCCACAAGTGGGACACATCAAGATGAAGAAAACGAGGAAATACGTCAAGACGAACATCAACAACCTCCTTCTCCACCACGATAAGAGAACGACGATGTCAACAATGAAGAAGGCCAAGAAGAAGAACAAGATGAAGAAGATGTTCAACGAAGACCCAAGCAAAAGCTCTCACGAGTTCGAGCAAGAATTGCCAAAGATCATCCCGTCGAGCAAATCCTCAATGATATACAAACCGGGAGAATCACTCGCTCAAAAACTCGTTTAGCTAACTTTTGTGAAAACTATTCATTCATCTCTAGCATTAAACCTATGAAGGTTGAAGAAGCATTGGAAGATCCAGATTGGATAAACGCTATGCATGAAGAGCTACATAATTTTGAGAGAAACCAAGTTTGGACATTGGTCGAGAAGCCCGACAACAACCACAACATCATTGGTACCAAATGGGTGTTTCGCAACAAGCAAGATGAAGATGGACAAGTGGTTCGCAACAAAGCACGTCTCGTCGCCCAAGGATACACACAAGTCGAAGGTATGGACTATGGTGAGACGTATGCTCCCGTTGCTAGACTTGAGTCCATTCGCATCCTACTTGCCTATGCTAATCACCATAATATCACCTTGTACCAAATGGACATTAAAAGTGTTTTTCTAAATGGTGAAATAGAGGAGAAAGTTTATGTCAAACAACCTCCCGGCTTTATCAATCCTAAGAAACCAAATCATGTTTACAAACTTTACAAAGCTCTTTATGGTCTTAAACAAGCTCCTAGAGCATGGTATAAATGCTTGACCAAGTTCCTTACTACAAGTGGTTTTGAAATTGGTAAAATTGATTCTACTCTTTTTACTAAAAGGGTTAATGGAGAACTATTTGTATGCCAAATTTATGTTGATGATATCATATTTGGTTCAACTAACCCCCTCTTTAGTGAAAAGTTTGGTAAGCTAATGTCAGAAAAGTTTGAGATGTCTATGATGAGTGAACTCAAATTCTTTCTCGGGTTGCAAATCAAGCAAACTAAGAAAGGTACATTTGTCTCTCAAACAAAGTACACCAAGAACTTATTTAAGAAGTTCAATATGCAAGAATGCAAAGGTATGTCTACACCCATGCCTACTAGTGGATATAATGATTTAACCAAAGATGGTGAACCGGTTGATCAAAAGGTTTATTGCTCTATGATTGGTTCACTGTTATACCTATGTGCTTCACGTCCCGATATTATGCTAAGTGTGTGCATGTGTGCACGATATCAAGCCGCTCCTAAAGATTGTCATCTTAAGGTTGTGAAAAGGATAGTGAGATATTTAATCCATACACCAAATTTTGGCATTTGGTATCCTAAGAGGTCTTCTTTTGATCTTGTTGGCTATTCCGACTCGGATTATGCTAGAGACAAGGTTGATAGAAAGTCCACTTCGGGTACTTGTCAATTTCTTGGAAGATCTCTTGTGTCTTGGTCTTCCAAGAAACAAAACTCGGTATCCTTATCCACTGCCGAAGCGGAATACATTGCCGCTGGTTCATGTTGTGCTCAATTACTTTGGATGACCCAAACTCTTAAAGATTATGGGATTTATGTGAAACATGTTCCACTGCTTTGTGACAATGAAAGTGCTATCAAAATTGGTCATAATCATGTACAACATTCTCGGACTAAGCATATTGAAGTTCGTCATCATTTCATTCGAGATCATGTTGCTAAGGGTGACATCAATCTTAAGCATGTTCGCACCGATAAGCAATTAGCGGATATATTCACTAAACCGCTTGATGAGAAAGTGTTTTGCAGGTTGAGAGGAGAATTGAACATCATTGATGCTTCGAACTTGGAGTAAAAACTCCATTGGATACATGCAAGACATGAGCTTATGACTAATCCATGATATATCTCTTATAATAACTATCTTATGTCTTGGATATATTTGCACCTTGCATGTTGTCTAACCCATGTAGGTGCTTGGTTGAATCTAATTCCATGAGATTGCGACTCACTCATATCCTGAGCAATCTCTACATCACCAAGACTCTACACAATAGTGGTCAAAGACAAGGAAGCACAAAACCGTACAAACATATCATTTGACAAATTCTATGATTGAGCTTCATGATTGTCATTTTTGGACACACAAGTGCTCTTCCTTACAAGAACTAACCCATGTAGGTAGATGAACTCAAACTCCAAATGATGCTCCCAACTCTCGATGAGCTACATCAACCTTGAGCACCCACACAAGTTCAACTACATGAGCAAGAACCACATCACCACCCAAGGTATGTTATTACATCTTAGAGAAGCTTTATCCAAGACATGAGTCAAAGCAACTCAACAAGATGTGAATACATCAAGATGCTTAAACGAAAAATGGTAACCCCATTTTGAGCTTAAACGATGAGTATGACCTATGATCAAGTGTTCTCACTTGACTCCTAAGTCAATATACTCTAACATAGGTGACTATGTCACCGCCCAATTCTATATGAAGTTGTCTTGTGTTCTTTTCTGAGTTATTGCATTTGTCCCTTGCATATTTGTTTCTTTCTTTTTCAATCCAAAAAAAAACTTCATCTAGAAACTTTCACTTTTTTTTATTTTTGTTCTACATATTTCTGCATCAAATTCCTTGCAAATCTTTGTAAGATCTTAGTTGACTAGTGAGCTGAGGTGACAAGTGTTTTTCTTTGTGATGAACTCGGTTTCACCGAATAGCTATTTTCGGTCCAACCGAATCCCTTCGGTACTACCGAAACATGCCACTCGGTGCCACCGATTTCGCAACAGGAAAAACAGTTTGCCACATATTCTATATTTCTTCTGATCCAGCTCCACTCAATGAATCTTGTCCTCTATAAGCATCATAGTTTTATTCACTGCTTTGTACTGAATCTCAAGGACCAAACCTATTCGACGGATTCCAGGAAAAACCTTCTTGGAAATTGATGTCAAAGGGGGAGAGAGAGATCACATTAAAGCTTATCATCAGAGAGAGAGATCACATCAAAAGCTTATCACCTATAAAGGAGAATACTAAGGGGTCCCATATATTAAGGGGGAGAGAATACTCAAGGATTCCAATCCCAAATGCTTGATGCTCAAGAGGAGAGATGCCACATGTCTTTTTGGTGGAAAGACATGTTCATATGAACTCATTTGAATTTAGTTCTACTCATATCTTTCAGCTCTGATTTTCTGTTTCCTATCTTCTCCCAATATTCCATGTAAGATTTAGGGGGAGCAAGACACCTAAAGGAAAGAAATCAGTCAAATTCATTGCATATCTTTATTCTTGGGGACATGTTGAATTCAATATAGTATCTTGTACTCACTCTCTACATGATATCCCAATCTTGGTATTCTTGTGGTTTCTTTTGTTTGCTCTGGCTAGTGGACGTACCTGTGTTATCTAATCTTGTTTGTGCAGGTTCATTCCATCCTAAGCCAACTCAAGACCACAAGGTAAGTATATGCATTAAAATCATGAGTATGAGGAGTTCTTGCTTATGTACATACTGTTTGCAAGAAAGACTCATGAGCATGAAGGTATTTTCCTTGATAATCTTTTGCTCTGATGCATATGGCCAAGATACATGTAACACTTTGCCTACTCTGTCATGGTTATGCTCTCACATGCCTCTCTATTTCGTATTTACATGAGTGCATACATGTAGGGGGAGCCTATGCTTGTTACATGTTCTTCCAAAGCTTTACTTGCTTTTTTTTATATCTTTATCTAAAGCTTTGATGTATGTTGCCATCAATTACCAAAAAGGGGGAAATTGAAAGCACAAGTGCTCCCTAGGTGGTTTTGATAATTGATGACAACATATCTCTTGTTGGACTAACATTTCGATCTAGCATGTTTCAGATAAGTTCAACAATGGAGTGGCATGGACTAAAGGTTGTGGGAACTCCTTCAAGATGCTAAGGACAAAGGATTGGCCAAAGCTTCAAGCTCAAGACTCTTCATCTTATATTTTAGTGATCCAAAATCACATTGCGTCTTTAGGAGAAGCCAATACTATCAAGGAGGGATGAGGTGTTGCTTAATGAGCCTCTTGCTTTATGTGCTTAGTGATATGCTCCAAAACCCTCAACTACTTTCCCACTTCCACATATGACCTAAACCCTAAGCCAAACTCGATCCTACCGATTCCTCATATCCGGCGCCACCGAGTTTCACTTGTCATAAGCCACTGCCAAATCCTAATCAGTTCGGTCTCACCGATGGGATCTCGGTCTCACCGAGATGGGCTTGCAAACTCTCTGTTACCCATTGCAATATTTTCGGTCCCACCGAGATATGCAATCGGTCCCACCGAGTTTGCTTAACCAAATCTCAGTTTCACTTATTACCCAAATCGGTCCCATCGAGTTTGAGTAATCGGTCAAACCGAGTTTTGGATTTACCCTAACCCTAGCACATCGGTCTCACCGAGTTGATCCAGTCGGTCCCACTGAAATCTCTAACGGTCACTAGGTTTACATTTTCGGTCCGACCGAGTTTATTAATTCGGTCCCACCGAGATTGAAAAACTGTGTGTAACGGTTGGATTTTGTGTGGAGGCTATATATACCCCTCCACCTCCTTCTCATTCGAAGAGAGAGCCATCAGAATAGACACATCATTCCAACTCATATGTTCTAAGAGAGAACCACCTACTCATGTGTTGAGACCAAGACATTCCATTCCTACCATATGAATCTTGATCTCTAGCCTTCCCAAGTTGCTTTCCACTCAAATCTTCTTTCCACCAAATCCAAATCCTATGAGAGAGAATTGAGTGTTGGGGAGACTATCACTTGAAGCACAAGAGCAAGGAGTTCATTACCTACACACCATTTGTTACTTCTTGGAGAATGGTGTCTCCTAAATTGGCTAGGTGTCACTTGGGAGTCTCCGACAAGATTGTGGAGTTGAACCAAGGAGTTTGTAAGGGCAAGGAGATCGCCTACTTCGTGAAGATGTACCACTAGTGAGGCAAGTCCTGTGTGGGCGATGGCCATGGTGGGATAGACAAGGTTGCTTCTTCGTGGACCCTTTGTGGGTGGTTGCTTCTTCGTGGACCCTTCGTGGGTGGGGCCTTGTGTGGACTCACGCAACCGTTACCCTTGGGTGGAGCCCTGTGTGGACTCGCGCAACCGTTACCCTTCGTGGGTTGAAGTCTCCATCAACGTGGATGTACGATAGCACCACCTATCCAAACCACGGGAAAAACATCTGTGTCTTCAATTGCGTTTGAATTCTTCAAACCCTTATTTTTACATTCTTGCAAGTTGCATGCTTTACATTCCGCTGCTCATATACTCCTTGCATGCCTGCTTGATATGTATTGTGTGTGTTGAAATTGTGCCTAAACTCCACTTAAACCTAAAAAGTTTAAAAATTGCAACTTTAAGATGAAGTGTCTAATCACCCTCCCTCTAGACATCTCTACTTCTTGATCCTACAAGCTTCCAACGGTAGACGCTAATAACCTGGACTAAAGCGAACAGCCTGTGCGCTTATTGCGGGAAGAAAAACACCCAAGCACTCGACGCATACTTTGGCAGCGATGCCACTTCCGACACCAGGATTTAACAGCGCAACTGCTAAATGGGCTGGAAATAAATCCTAGCGCCTGCACAGGCGCCCGGCGTTGTAGCAGCCCGGTTATTTTCCTGACGAAACTGAAGAAAAGAAAACACTACAGTACTATTTTCCTGACGGAACTGAAGAAAACAAAACAGTGCCGTCGAGACTGTCGTAACTGAAACCCGACACCTAACACTGACGAAACTGAACCTTTGTTTATCTGCAACACTCGATGCAGCTGCGCGCGAGTCATCGCCGAGCTGCCTGCGGCTGGCGCACTGTCGGTATAATCTTGCCTAGCCTGATGATGAGTTAGTCGTTCGTGCCAGTGCCAAAGTACTTTATACTCCAATACGTACATAGCTTACCACAAAAACACAACATACACAAACGTTTTTCTATTACGATGTATGTACACACATCATACCGTATACGAATACACAAATGCGTCACACGGACGCGGTCGTACACACAACGTACATCGGAGTCCATTGTACTTATTATTTATTATTCGTAGTAAAGCATGGCTGCAAATGCTAGCCGAGCTTTGACGGAACATAGAGACACGCATGCATAGCTGGCTCAGTGTTGTCCGCCGGGAAGCTTCTCCTTGATCTTGTCCATGACGCCCTTCTTCTCGCCGGTGGCCTCGGTGCCGTGCGTGCCCGCGTACTCGCCCGCCACCGCCGTGTGCTGCTGCCCGGCGGTGGCGTCCTTGTGGGCTCCGCCGGGGAGCTTCTCCTTGATCTTCTCCTTCATCCCCTTCTTCCTCCTCCCGCCCACGCCGTCGTCCTCAGACTACGTACGTACACAAGCACAACAAGTTAAGATGGTGGAATACACGGTATATGCAGCGCTAGATCTGCCCGGGAGCTTACCGAGCTGCTGGAGCTGGAGCTGCCGGAGCGGCGCAGAACGCCGTCGGTCTTGTGCTCGTCCCGCGTCGCCTGGAGCTGCGCGCCTCCGGCTCCGGCAGCGCCGTGCGTCCCCGTGGGGCCGCCGGTGGCGCCGCCGTACCCGGCCACGGGCTGGCCGTACTCCTCCACCTTGTCGGTGGCGTGGCCGTGCTGCCCCTGGTACTCCATATCGTCGGACGTGGTACGGACTACGAAATGTGATCGATCTAGAGGTGATACGTGTGGTTGTGTAAGTGTGTTGAACTGTTGCGAACTGCGATGGAGATAAGTGCAAAGCTGTCCGGATGGTCTGTTTATAATGGTCGTAGGTGTTCGAGCAGGTGGAAGGACGTGTGCGTGCATGTATAGTGGAGCGGCTATCCTTCGGCCAATAAACAAAGCCGGCGAGAGTAAAAGGTGCGGCTGCATGCCACGCGGAGTCGTCTGCGGCGCCACGTACGTCTTCGGACATTCTCGAAGGGCATGACTACCTGACTAGTCCATCGACGCGTTCATGGATGAACAGATGTTAGCTAGGTACAGCGTGCGTGCTACGTGGAAATTGTCTTACTCCTCGATCGACAGGCGTAGAGTTTTTTTTTCAAAGGAATATAGTGTACGACGCAAGCGTTCATATATATATACACACGTGCATACACTCAGCTTTATGAACATAAATATGCATTTCCTATTTGTGTGAGCACCTTCGAAAGATTCGTCGTCGACGGGAATGTCTCTTTTCACTGAAAGCACATCGCTGAAAATTCTGAAATAAATCCAAAAATAATGCGAGCATTAGGACTTAAATCCTGATGGACTAAGAATACCACTGTCCTCCTAACCATCCAACCACAGATTGGTTCGTGTACGAAGAATTTTAGAATGAAGGATCAAGACATGAGTCCAACTTTGAATTAAGAAATAAGAAAGTCACAAGCACACAAAATGACTAAACGATATAAGAATGTTGGGAGCATCTACAGCTGGACTTGACAAATCCGGCTCCTGCACATCCACGGGCATGTTGACCCCTTATAAATGTGGATCATTAAATCCATGCATGTTGATCATAGGTTATAAATTCATCACATTCAATAGTTTGAAATAAATATGACAAAACAAAACAAATCATAGTTCAACAATCATACCAACATGAAATCAAAGTCCAAGCGTGACGGATCACCTACTGGCCGGATCATTCGTCGGACGTCATCCATATCATCTGCTCCATGGCCATCCTTGTATCCTACTCCGCATGCATCTTTGCCTCCTCTTCCACTACTGCCATAGTCGTCCTCGCCGCCTTGTACGTCTTACGTTCGTTGATCTCCTTCTTCATTTTCACAAGCCACTTTTTTGCATGTTCATCCAAGAGGTTTCCGTCTGTCAACATTATCTTGGCATCCTCCGCGCCTCGTGCGATTGACAACCTCTCCTTCTCATGCTCAATCTCTTCAAATGTCTTGACCTTTTCGAGCTCCCATCTTATCAACGCCTCTTTCCTCCCCAACTTGATCTTCTCTCTTTCTCTCACAATTTGCAACTTCTTGTCCGTCCTCTTCTAGTCTCAATTCATTGCTTTTGCGCATCCAACATGAGCTTGTACCTTTCCTCTTTCTTGTTCTCCCTGACAGAAAAATGCACATCCATGTGAAGAACATTTTTGTACCCGTGACGTCACGGAAGGCCCTCAACTTCTCCCACTTGTGTTTCCATCACTTGCCGGTCATCCTTTAGCACGGTGGCTCTTTCATTCTCAGTAATGGTATGATCACGGTAGCTCAAGCTCCTACCATTACTGATAATTCAGACTCAAACCATAGAGCTTGAGCATAAATCAGAGTGCCCTCATGGTTCCGTACTCCTAGCCTAGTACCTCCCCGATGAGTCTTCTCCAGGAAAGAGGCATCAACATTAATCTTTATGAACGGATCTTTAAGTGGCTGCCAACTCTGCATATGTTTCATTGGTCTGAGTATTTGATGTTTACCGGCCTATGATAGGTCCGTTGCTATGTCTATAGTCCATTTCACAGATTGTTGAATGGTTCTAGTCGTCTCCCCATGAACGCGCGCATTGCTCTCAGTCCAGACTGCCCAAACGCCACATAAGACGACACAAGCATCAGCTTGTTTCACTGCCATTTCGTCAAGCATAACCATCGCCCAAAAGTTTGGACGTAGGTTTGGTATTTTGACTCATGTGATAAGTTTCACCTCTTGCCCGAAAAGTTTCGCCCAAATGCAATCAATCAATGCATGCTACATACTTTCTTCCTGACCACAAGTTCCATAGAACCCAATATGCTCCACACGTCTTGCACACAAGACTCATCTAGTTGGTACAAATCCTTTAATAACTCGCCACCAAAATTCCAGACTTTTAGGGGTATCGGAAGGCGTTTGAGGGTGATTTAAAGAGTAGATGCTCTGGCTGAACAGTTAAACAAGCAACACATATTACGAACAGAACAAAGTCGGAAAATGATATGACGCATCCAAGGAGTACACTACCCATACGACACCGTAGCCACCCAATCCGGAACTCTTTTGTTCAACTGATACAGAATTTGATTTAGTTGCTTAGTCAATTCAATTCCAATATTTACATTTAGATGTCACATGAAAATAATTATTTCCTTAATAAGTTAGGTATGCTACGAAAATTTGTTGCTTAGAAGACATGATCTCTTACACAGCCGTCTTCTACCTATGAGGGTTCCTCTGCCGCCCTCCGGCGCTGTCGCTGGCCCACTCGTCTCTGGGGGCTTAGGGGCGCGCTGGATCCGGCGCTTGCCAGTGGGAGAGTTACATTTTTAAGTGTTTCTTGAAGTCTTGTTACGGTTTGTGTCCAGCTCATAAAAACGAGACATCGGCGGTTCCTTGAAAATGTATAATTTTCCTCGCGTAGCCCTCGTTTCGGTGGTGTGTCTAGCATCATGATGGGCGTATGAAGGTGTGTCTTCGGCGGATTTGGTTGTCGTACGTCTTCGATCGTGTGTTTTCAGCTTGGATCTTCCGATCTACGCTACTCTTCATCGGCGACGGTTGTTTTTCCATAGCACCACGACTTTTCAACTGACTTCCCGATTGTCTAATACAACAACTTTTGCTCGCGGCTCCGGCGAAGAAGGGGCGATGACGGTTGCGGACCTTCGTCTCGCTTCAGTGTTTGTAGTCATTGCTAGGTGATCTAAAAATCTGGATGTAACTTTTATTATTTCTGATTCCGTTGTACCGCCATGAGTGAAGATAGATATTTCATCAAAAAGAAAAAAAATTGTCAACTAAAAACAAAAATTTGAACCTTGTGTTCTCATGCAAAAATTACAATAAATCAGTTGAAACTTTACCAACGGACCAAAACTGCATTCGACCGATTGAAGTTTACATTAGTCGTTGCATCGATCAGGACTTTTTTTCATAATAATATGTGTCTCACTCATATTATAAAGAATAAAGTACAAATTACGTAAGAACCAATATGACAAAACTGAAAAGACAGCATAATATCTTTGAGCTTGACACTAACGATCGTCACCTGCCTCCGGCACCACCACAGTAGTCACCGAAGAAAAAAATAACGGATCACCTTCTCACCCGAGCTCAACGCGGCTCCATCGCTGATGTGCAGCTTTACAGACCTTCAAGGTGGCTCATCAAAAACAAACCATTGTCGTTGAGCGAATCAGACCGGGACAACACCCCGAACACGCCATCGAACTCCAGATCTGGCGTCCCACCACGACTAAGACGTCGAAGGAGGAAACCATACTTGCCATCCATGAACCATCAATCCAACACATGTTCCGTCTTCCAGATGTCGTTGATGCAGATCACAATCTGCATTCGCTCCTGGACTACCTCCCAAGCTCCACGCTCACGCTGGAGCAAACGCCGTCGTAACAGCAGAGCCCGAGAACATAGTTCCACCACGAGGATGTCGCTGCCGCCATCCTTAGTTGAAAAGACTAGTTTCTAAATCTATCCCATCCATAGGACCGATGGCCTCGTCAGGGAAGAATTCGAAGAATCTTTATTCAGCGCCCTTATCGTCGCCGTTGAAGCCAAGGCGATGAACAACCTAAAAACCTACCGTAGAAGAGAGTAAAATTGATCAACGCGCTTGGATCCGGCGACCCCCTCATACCGATGACCGAGGTCGCCGAAGAGGGGAGCTGCCGAAGGACGGCGCTGAAAGATGGCCTCTCCTAGCGGCGGCTAGGTTCCAGCCGCCAGAGAGGAGGAGAGAAAAACAATATACGTGTATTGCTTTGAACTTTTTTAGCATCATAAACTTTATTCATCAAATGATAGCTAGATCGTTTACATAATGGTGAAGAATAAAGTTAGAAATGACAGTTTCCCATGTTTCAGACTTGCCAGAACTAATACAATGTTTTGCTAAATCATCCGCGGCCGAATTGGCCTCTCTACTACAGTGATCAAAAGTGATACTAGCAAACTCCGGTGCCGAACACTCGGCTATGATTGGTACGCTTATTCCCATATGTGTTTGGATCAGAGATGGGCTCAAATGCAAATAGTCAGACTCGACTGCCAAATTTGTGCACCCCAGATTTGCTCCAAGATTTAACCCACATCAAATAGCGATTAGTTCTGCTACTTATATACTCGCCATATGCGGTAATAGGTGAGTCGCTGCACCTAGGAACTTACCGTGATCGTCACGGGCAATGACATCACAGGATCCTGTGAACCTATCCGCATGAAAAGAAGCATCAACATTTAATTTAACAGCTCCCACTGCAGCCTTCTTCCATACATGATCCCGCTTGCGAGTAGGCTGATTTGGAGTGTTTACTTGTAAGAAAATTGTTGCTAGCACCCAGATCGTCATAGCTGCTTGTTGAGGCATCTGAACTATCTCACCTTTTATATGAATTCTCCTTTGCCATCAAATACAAATACAAACAAGCGCTTTATTACGATGGAGATACAAATACACGTACACAGGGTCCACAAATACGTCACACACACAACATATATACTCCGGCACCTCGAACGGCGCTCATTATTTATCCGTAGGAACGCATGCAGAAGTACGCATGCTACCGAGCTTCGACCGAACGCAGACACAGCACAGGTCGATCGCTAGCTGCCTAGCTTACCCTAGTGCTGTCCGCCGGGAAGCTTCTCCTTGATCTTCTCCATGACACCCTTCTTCTCGCCGGTGGCCTCCGCGCCGTGCGTGCCGGTGCCGGTGCCGGCGTACTCGCCGGCCGCCGGCGTGTGCTGCTGCCCGGTGGCGTCCTTGTGGGCTCTGCCGGGGAGCTTCTCCTTGATCTTCTCCTTCATCCCTTTCTTCCTCCTCCCGCCAGCGCCGTCGTCCTCAGACTACATTTTAAACACAACAAGAAGCACAACGAGTTAAGATGACCGATCGAGTGAGTCCATCTATACAGCGGCAGGCAGATCTGTCCTTGGGCTCACCGAGCTGGAGCTGGAGCTGCCGGAGCGGCGCAGGACGCCGTCGGTCTTGTGGTCGTCCCTGGTCGGCTGGAGCTGCCCGGCACCCGCGGCGGCGGCGGCGCCGTGCGTCCCCGTGGGCCCGCCGGTGGCGCCGCCGTGGTCGGCCACGGGCTGGCCGTACTCGTCCACCTTGTCGGTGGCGTGGCCGGTCTGCCCCTGGTACTCCATCGTCGCGTAAGACACCGGTCGATCTACAGGTGATGTGTATGGCTGTGTAAGTGTTGAACTGCTGCGGGTTGCGATGCAGCCAAGTGCGACTGCAGGTGGCTATTTATAGGCCTCAGAATGGTCCAGGTGTTCGACTTCGAGAAGCACACTGACACCAGTATAAGTGCGTGGAGTGGTCATCCCGCCAATATACAAAGCCACTCGGGCTCGTCGGCGGCGGCACGTAGGGCTTCGCACTCTCTCGAAGGGCATGACTCCTCCATCCACGCATGCATATGCATGAATAGTAGTGGTACACGTTAGCGAGAGCAATGCTACACGTACACGAAGTTACAGGAAGTTTATAGGGCTGATGGGCTGTGATTGGCAGAGATTTAATTAGAAGGGTGGGCCCATCTATGAAAATCAGGGGGGGCAATTAGATGAGGCCACGTTCTCAACCTGTAAAGTTTTGTATCAATCACATGTACGTTTAGTATTATTGCGTTAGCGACAGCGTGGGTGGTAACGTGGAAAATCTGTGTTCCACTCGAGCGCCCATTATCTTTGAAAATATCTTTTGCGTAGGTCCTTTTTTTGGGGACCGCTGGATCTTCTTCCAACGGCTAGAGAAAGACCAGTGTACATCTTCTTCCTCTCTTCCTTCTTCCTTTGTGCGCAACGGTTCCTCGTCCGCGGCCTAACCCAGTCTTAACCGTTGGCCTCTGCCCCTGGCATCCGATATAACTTTTGCCTCTTGGAAGACATCAAGTATAAAGAGAAAAGGCTAGCTTTTGAAGAGCGAGCGGTGCGCTGGTAGGCTTGGGCTAAAGTTAACCCATGTGGGCTGCC